>NC_142187.1:8666666-8975277 GCF_026936395.1 Plectropomus leopardus
GTTTTTTCAGCAGGCTATACTATAACCGGCCTCATCGTCCTGTTATATGACTTATTTTAACATCTGGAGCGATCACTTTTTTGACCATTTGTCCCTGAGCTATAGTATGGCGTTTTTTGCGATAATGAATTTTGGCTTAAAATGCTTAAAAATATTGACTTTTTGGACCGTTTTTTCAGCAGACTATACCATAACCGGCCTCATCGTGCTGTACTTTGAGTTTTTTTTAACATTTGAAGCAATCACTTTTTTGACCACTTTTCCCTGAGCTATAGCATGGCTTTTTTTGCGATAATGAATTTTGGTTTAAAACGCTCAAAATATTGACTTTTTGGACCGTTTTTTTAACTGGCTATACTATTAACTGCCTCGTCTTGCAGTACTAAGACTTATTTTAACATTTGGAGTGATCACTTTTTTGACAATTTTCCCTGAGCTATAGTATGGCTTTTTTTGCGATAATTTTATTTGGCTTAAAATGCTCAAAATATTGACTTTTTGGACCGTTTTTTCAGAGGACTATACTATAACCGGCCTCATCGTCCTGTACTATGAGTTTTTTTAAGATCTGGAGCGATCACTTTTTTGACCATTTTTCCCTGAGTATGGCTTTTTTTGCAATAATGAATTTTGGCCTAAAATGCTCAAAATATTGACTTTTTGGACCGTTTTTTTCTGCAGGCTATACTGTTAACTGCCTCATTGTGCTGTACTATGACTTATTTTAACTTTTGAGCGATGACTTTTTGACCATTTTTCCCTGAGCTATAGTATGGCTGTTTTTGCGATAATTTTATTTGGCTTAAAATGCTCAAAATATTGACTTTTTGGACCGTTTTTTAAGCAAGCTATACTACAGCCGGCCTCGTTGTGCTGTTATATGACCTATTTTAACATTTGGAGCGATCACTTTTTTGACCATTTTTCCCTGAGCTATAGTATGGCTGTTTTTGCAATAATTTTATTTGGCTTAAAATGCTCAAAATATTGACTTTTTGGGCCCTTTTTTCAGCAGACTATACTACAACCAGCCTCATCGTCCTGTACTATGAGTTTTTTTAACATCTGGATTGATGACTTTTTTGACCATTTTTCCCTGAGCTATAGTATGGCTTTTTTTGAGATAATGAATTGTGGCCTAAAATGCTGAAAATGTTGACTTTTTGGGCCCTTTTTTCAGCAGGCTATACTATTAACTGCCTCATTGTGCGATACTATGAGTTTTTTTAACATTTGGAGCGATCACTTTTTTGACCATTTTTACCTGAGCTATAGTATGGCTTTTTTTGAGATAATTTTATTTGGCTTAAAATGCTCAAAATATTGACTTTTTGGGCCCTTTTTTCAGCAGACTATACTACAACCGGCCACATCGTGCTGTACTATGAGTTTTTTTAAGATCTGGAGCAATGACTTTTTTGACCATTTTTCCCTGAGCTATAGTATGGCGTTTTTTGAGATAATGAATTTTGGCCTAAAATGCTGAAAATGTTGACTTTTTGGACCATTTTTTCAGGCAGGTATACTAATAACTGTCTTATTGTGCTGTACTATGAGTTTTTTAACATTTGGAGCAATGACTTTTTTGACCATTTGTCCCTGAGCTATAGTATGGCGTTTTTTGAGATAATGAATTTTGGCCTAAAATGCTCAAAATAGTGACTTTTTAGACCGTTTTTTTCAGCAGGCTATACTATAACCGGCCTCATCGTGCTGTTATATGACTTATTTTAACATCTGGAGCGATCACTTTTTTGACCATTTGTCCCTGAGCTATAGCATGGCGTTTTTTGCGATAATGAATTTTGGCTTAAAATGCTCAAAATATTGACTTTTTGGACCGTTTTTTCAGCAGGCTATACTACAGCCGGCCTCATTGTGCTGTTATATGACCTATTTTAACATTTGGAGCAATCACTTTTTTGACCATTTTTACCTGAGCTATAGTATGGCGTTTTTTGAGATAATGAATTTTGGCCTAAAATGATGAAAATATTGACTTTTGGACCATTTTTTCAGGCAGGTATACTAATAACTGTCTTATTGTGCTGTACTATGAGTTTTTTTAACATCTGGAGCGATGACTTTTTTGACCATTTGTCCCTGAGCTATAGTATGGCGTTTTTTGAGATAATGAATTTTGGCCTAAAATGCTCAAAATATTGACTTTTTGGACCGTTTTTTCAGGCGGGTATACTATTAACTGTCTTATTGTGCTGTACTATGAGTTTTTTTAACATCTGGAGCGATGACTTTTTTGACCATTTGTCCCTATAGTATGGCTTTTTTGGCGATAATTTTATTAGGCTTAAAATGCTCAAAATATTGACTTTTTGGACCATTTTTACAGCAGGCTATACTATAACCGGCCTCATCGTGCTGTTATATGACTTATTTTAATATTTGGAGCAATGACGTTTTTGACCATTTTTCCCTGAGCTATAGTATGGCTTTTTTTGAGATAATTTTATTTGGCTTAAAATGCTCAAAATATTGACTTTTTGGACCATTTTTTTCAGGCGGGTATACTATTAACTGCCTTATTGTGTTGTACTATGAGTTTTTTTAACATCTGGATTGATCACTTTTTTGAATATTTTTCCCTGAGACATAGTATGGCTTTTTTTGCGATAATGAATTTTGGCCTAAAATGCTGAAAATGTTGACTTTTTGGGCCCTTTTTTCAGCAGGCTATACTATTAACTGCCTCATTGTGCGATACTATGAGTGTTTTTAACATCTGGAGCGATGACTTGTTTGACCATTTTTCCCTGAGCTATAGTATGGCTTTTTTTGCGATAATGAATTTTGGCCTAAAATGCTCAAAATATTGACTTTTTGGACTGTTTTTTCAGCAGACTATACTACAACCGGCCTCATCATGCTGTACTATGAGTTTTTTTAACATGTGGAGCGATGACTTTCTTGACCATTTTTCCCTGAGCTATAGTATGGCGTTTTTTGCGATAATGAATTTTGGCTTAAAATGCTCAAAATATTGAATTTTTGGACCATTTTTTAAGGCGGGTAGACTATTAACTGCCTTATTGTGCTGTACTATGAGTTATTTTAACATCTGGAGCGGTCACTTTTTTGACCATTTTCCCCTGAGCTACAGTATGGCTGTTTTTGAGATAATGAATTTTGGCCTAAAATGCTGAAAATGTTGACTTTTTGGACCATTTTTTCAGGCAGGTATACTAATAACTGTCTTATTGTGCTGTACTATGAGTTTTTTTAACATTTGGAGCAATGACTTTTTTGACCATTTGTCCCTGAGCTATAGTATGGCGTTTTTTGAGATAATGAATTTTGGCCTAAAACGCTCAAAATATTGACTTTTTGGACCGTTTTTCCAGCAGGCTATACTATAACCGGCCTCATCGTGCTGTACTATGAGTTTTTTTAACATCTGAAGCGATGACTTTTTTGACCATTTTCCCTGAGCTATAGTATGACTTTTTTTGCGATAATTTTATTTGGCTTAAAATGCTAAAAATATTGACTTTTGGACCGTTTTTCAGCAGGCTATACTATTAACTGCCTCATTGTGCTGTGTACTAATGACTTATTTTAACATCTGGAGCGATCACTTTTTGACCATTTGTCCCTGAGCTATAGTATGGCTTTTTATGATAATTTTATTTGGCTTAAAATGCTCAAAATATTGACTTTTTGGACCGTTTTTTCAGCAGGCTATACTACAGCCGGCCTCATTGTGCTGTTATATGACCTATTTTAACATTTGGAGCAATCACTTTTTTGACCATTTTTACCTGAGCTATAGTATGGCGTTTTTTGAGATAATGAATTTTGGCCTAAAATGATGAAAATATTGACTTTTTGGACCATTTTTTCAGGCAGGTATACTAATAACTGTCTTATTGTGCTGTACTATGAGTTTTTTTAACATTTGGAGCAATGACTTTTTTGACCATTTGTCCCTGAGCTATAGTATGGCGTTTTTTGAGATAATGAATTTTGGCCTAAAATGCTCAAAATATTGACTTTTTGGACCGTTTTTTCAGGCGGGTATACTATTAACTGTCTTATTGTGCTGTACTATGAGTTTTTTTAACATCTGGAGCGATGACTTTTTTGACCATTTGTCCCTGAGCTATAGTATGGCTGTTTTTGCGATAATTTTATTTGGCCTAAAATGCTCAAAATATTGACTTTTTGGACTGTTTTTTCAGCAGACTATACTACAGCCGGCCTCGTTGTGCTGTTATATGACCTATTTTAACTTTTGGAGTGATGACTTTTTTGACCATTTTCCATGAGCTATAGTATGGCTTTTTTTGTGCTAATTTTATTTGGCTTAAAATGCTCAAAATATTGACTTTTTGGACCGTTTTTTCAGAGGACTATACTATAACCGGCCTCATTGTGCTGTACTATGAGTTTTTTTAAGATCTGGAGCGATGACTTTTTTGACCATTTTTCCCTAAACTATAGTATGGCTGTTTTTGAGATAATGAATTTTTGCCTAAAACGCTCAAAATATTGACTTTTTGGACCGTTTTTTCAGGCGGGTATACTACAACCGGCCTCATCGTGCTGTACTATGGTTATTTTAACATTTGGAGTGATCACTTTCTTGACCATTTGTCCCTGAGCTATAGTATGGCTTTTTTTGCGATCATTTTATTTGGCTTAAAATGCTCAAAATATTGACTTTTTGGGCCCTTTTTTCAGCAGACTATACTACAACCGGCCTCATTGTGCTGTACTATGAGTTTTTTTAACATCTGGAGCGATGACTTTTTTGACCATTTTCAATGAGCTATAGTATGACTTTTTTTGCGATAATGAATTTTGGCCTAAAATGCTCGAAATATACACTTTTCGGACCATTTTTTCAGCAGGCTATACTATTAACTGCCTTATTGTGCTGTACTATGACTTATTTTAACTTTTGGAGCGATGACTTTTTGGACCATTTTTCCCTGAGCTATAGTATGGCTTTTTTGCGATAATTTTATTTGGCTTAAAATGCTCAAAATATTGACTTTTTGGACCGTTTTTCCAGCAGGCTATACTATAACCGGCCTCATCGTGCTGTCATATGACTTATTTTAACATCTGGAGCGATGACTTTTTTGACCATTTTTCCCTGAGCTATAGTATGGCTTTTTTTGCGATAATTTTATTTGGCTTAAAATGCTCAAAATATTGACTTTTTGGACTGTTTTTTCAGCAGACTATACTACAACCGGCCTCATCGTGCTGTACTATGACTTTTTTTAACATCTGGAGCGATCACTTTTTTGACCATTTGTCCCTGAGCTATAGTATGGCGTTTTTTGAGATAATGAATTTTGGCCTAAAATGCTCAAAATAGTGACTTTTTAGACCATTTTTTCAGCAGGCTATACTATAACCGGCCTCATCGTCCTGTTATATGACTTATTTTAACATCTGGAGCGATCACTTTTTTGACCATTTGTCCCTGAGCTATAGTATGGCGTTTTTTGCGATAATGAATTTTGGCTTAAAATGCTTAAAAATATTGACTTTTTGGACCGTTTTTTCAGCAGACTATACCATAACCGGCCTCATCGTGCTGTACTTTGAGTTTTTTTTAACATTTGAAGCAATCACTTTTTTGACCACTTTTCCCTGAGCTATAGCATGGCTTTTTTTGCGATAATGAATTTTGGTTTAAAACGCTCAAAATATTGACTCTTTGGACCGTTTTTTTAACTGGCTATACTATTAACTGCCTCGTCTTGCAGTACTAAGACTTATTTTAACATTTGGAGTGATCACTTTTTTGACCATTTTTCCCTGAGCTATAGTATGGCTTTTTTTGCAATAATTTTATTTGGCTTAAAATGCTCAAAATATTGACTTTTTGGACCGTTTTTTCAGAGGACTATACTATAACCGGCCTCATCGTCCTGTACTATGAGTTTTTTTAAGATCTGGAGCGATCACTTTTTTGACGATTTTTCCCTGAGCTATAGTATGACTTTTTTTGCAATAATGAATTTTGGCCTAAAATGCTCAAAATATTGACTTTTTGGACCGTTTTTTTAGCAGGCTATACTATTAACTGCCTTATTGTGCTGTACTATGACTTATTTTAACTTTTGGAGCGATGACTTTTTTGACCATTTTTCCCTGAGCTATAGTATGGCTGTTTTTGCGATAATTTTATTTGGCTTAAAATGCTCAAAATATTGACTTTTTGGACCGTTTTTTAAGCAAGCTATACTACAGCCGGCCTCATGTGCTGTTATATGACCTATTTTAACATTTGGAGCGATCACTTTTTTGACCATTTTTCCCTGAGCTATAGTATGGCTGTTTTTGCAATAATTTTATTTGGCTTAAAATGCTCAAAATATTGACTTTTTGGGCCCTTTTTTCAGCAGACTATACTACAACCGGCCTCATCGTCCTGTACTATGAGTTTTTTTAACATCTGGATTGATGACTTTTTTGACCATTTTTCCCTGAGCTATAGTATGGCTTTTTTTGAGATAATGAATTGTGGCCTAAAATGCTGAAAATGTTGACTTTTTGGGCCCTTTTTTCAGCAGGCTATACTATTAACTGCCTCATTGTGCGATACTATGAGTTTTTTTAACATTTGGAGCGATCACTTTTTTGACCATTTTTACCTGAGCTATAGTATGGCTTTTTTTGAGATAATTTTATTTGGCTTAAAATGCTCAAAATATTGACTTTTTGGGCCCTTTTTTCAGCAGACTATACTACAACCGGCCACATCGTGCTGTACTATGAGTTTTTTAAGATCTGGAGCGATGACTTTTTTGACCATTTTTCCCTGAGCTATAGTATGGCTTTTTTTGCGATAATGAATTTTGGCCTAAAATGCTGAAAATGTTGACTTTTTGGACCATTTTTTCAGGCAGGTATACTAATAACTGTCTTATTGTGCTGTACTATGAGTTTTTTTAACATTTGGAGCAATGACTTTTTTGACCATTTGTCCCTGAGCTATAGTATGGCGTTTTTTGAGATAATGAATTTTGGCCTAAAATGCTCAAAATAGTGACTTTTTAGACCATTTTTTCAGCAGGCTATACTATAACCGGCCTCATCGTGCTGTTATATGACTTATTTTAACATCTGGAGCGATGACTGTTTTGACCACTTTTCCCTGAGCTATAGCATGGCTGTTTTATGATAATGAATTTTGGCTTAAAATGCTCAAAATATTGACTTTTTGGACCGTTTTTTCAGTAGGCTATACTACAGCCGGCCTCATTGTGCTGTACTATGAGTTTTTTTAACGTCTGAAGCAATGACTTTTTGACCATTTTCCATGAGCTATAGTATGACTTTTTTTGCGATAATTTTATTTGGCTTAAAATGCTCAAAATATTGACTTTTTGGACCGTTTTTCCAGCAGGCTATACTATAACCGGCCTCATTGTGCTGTGATATGAATTATTTTAACATTTGGAGCGATGACTTTTTTGACCATTTTTCCCTGAGCTATAGTATGGCGTTTTTTGAGATAATGAATTTTGGCCTAAAATGCTCAAAATATTGACTTTTTGGACCGTTTTTTCAGGCGGGTATACTATTAACTGTCTTATTGTGCTGTACTATGAGTTTTTTTAAGATCTGGAGCGATGACTTTTTTGACCATTTGTCCCTGAGCTTTAGTATGGCTGTTTTTGCGATAATGAATTTTGGCCTAAAACGCTCAAAATATTGACTTTTTGGACCGTTTTTCCAGCAGGCTATACTATAACCGGCCTCATCGTGCTGTACTATGAGTTTTTTTAACATTTGAAGCAATCACTTTTTTGACCACTTTTCCCTGAGCTATGGTATGGCTTTTTTTGCGATAATGAATTTTGGTCTAAAACGCTCAAAATATTGACTTTTTGGACCGTTTTTTTAACTGGCTATACTATTAACTGCCTCATTGTGCTGTTCTAAGACTTATTTTAACATTTGGAGTGATCACTTTTTTGACCATTTTTCCCTGAGCTATAGTATGGCTTTTTTTGCAATAATTTTATTTGGCTTAAAATGCTCAAAATATTGACTTTTTGGACCGTTTTTTCAGAGGACTATACTATAACCGGCCTCATTGTGCTGTACTATGAGTTTTCTTAACATCTGGAGCGATCACTTTTTTGACCATTTGTCCCTGAGCTTTAGTATGGCTGTTTTTGAGATAATGAATTTTGGCCTAAAACGCTCAAAATATTGACTTTTTGGACCGTTTTTTCAGCAGACTATACTATAACCGGCCTCATCGTGCTGTTATATGACTTATTTTAACATCTGGAGCGATGACTTTTTTGACCACTTTTCCCTGAGCTATAGCATGGCTTTTTTTGCAATCATAAATTTTGGTTTAAAACGCTCAAAATATTGAATTTTTGGACCGTTTTTTCAGCAGACTATACTACAACCGGCCTCATTGTGCTGTTATATGACCTATTTTAACATTTGGAGCGATCACTATTTTGACCATTTTTCCCTGAGCTATAGTATGGCTTTTTTTTTGCGATAATTTTATTTGGCTTAAAATGCTCAAAATATTGACTTTTTGGACCGTTTTTTCAGTAGGCTATACTACAGCCGGCCTCATTGTGATGTTATATGACTTATTTTCACATTTGGAGCGATAACTTTTTTGACCATTTGTCCCTGAGCTATAGTATGGCTGTTTTTGCGATAATTTTATTTGGCTTAAAATGCTCAAAATATTGACTTTTTGGGCCCTTTTTTCAGCAGGCTATACTATTAACTGCCTCATTGTGCTGTACTATGACTTATTTTAACATCTGGAGCGATCACTTTTTTGACCATTTGTCCCTGAGCTATAGTATGGCGTTTTTTGAGATAATGAATTTTGGCCTAAAATGCTGAAAATGTTGACTTTTTGGGCCCTTTTTTCAGCAGGCTATACTATTAACTGCCTTATTGTGCTGTACTATGAGTTATTTTAACATCTGGAGCGATGACTTTGTGGACCATTTTCCCCTGAGCTACAGTATGACTTTTTTTGCGATAATGAATTTTGGCTTAAAATGCTCAAAATATTGAATTTTTGGACCATTTTTTTCAGGCAGGTATACTATTAACTGCCTTATTGTGTTGTACTATGAGTTAATTTAACATCTGGAGCGATAACTTTTTTGACCATTTTTCCCTGAGCTATAGTATGGCTTTTTTTGCGATAATGAATTTTGGCCTAAAACGCTCAAAATATTGACTTTTTGGACCGTTTTTCCAGCAGGCTATACTATAACCGGCCTCATCATGCTGTTATATGACTTATTTTAACATCTGGAGCGATCACTTTTTTGACCATTTGTCCCTGAGCTATAGTATGGCGTTTTTTGCAATAATGAATTTTGGCCTAAAATGCTCAAAGTATTGACCTTTTTGGACCGTTTTTTCAACAGACTATACTATAACCGGCCTCATCGTGCTGTTATATGACTTATTTTAACATCTGGAGCGATGACTTTTTTGACCACTTTTCCCTGAGCTATAGCATGGCTTTTTTTGCAATCATAAATTTTGGTTTAAAACGCTCAAAATATTGAATTTTTGGACCGTTTTTTCAACTGGCTATACTATTAACTGCCTCGTCTTGCAGTACTAAGACTTATTTTAACATTTGGAGCGATCACTTTTTGGACCATTTTTCCCTGAGCTATAGTATGGCTTTTTTTGCGATAATGAATTTTGGCCTAAAACGCTCAAAATATTGACTTTTTGGACCGTTTTTCCAGCAGGCTATACTATAACTGGCCTCATCGTGCTGTACTATGAGTTTTTTTAACATTTGAAGCAATCACTTTTTTGACCACTTTTCCCTGAGCTATAGTATGGCTTTTTTTGCGATAATGAATTTTGGTCTAAAACGCTCAAAATATTGACTTTTTGGACAGTTTTTTCAACTGGCTATACTATTAACTGCCTCGTCTTGCAGTACTAAGACTTATTTTAACCTTTGGAGTGATCACTTTTTTGACCATTTTTCCCTGAGCTATAGTATGGCTTTTTTTGCAATAATTTTATTTGGCTTAAAATGCTCAAAATATTGACTTTTTGGACCGTTTTTTCAGAGGACTATACTATAACCGGCCTCATTGTGCTGTACTATGAGTTTTTTTAACATCTGGAGCGATGACTTTTTTGACCATTTTTCCCTGAGTTATAGTATGGCTTTTTTTGAGATAATGAATTTTGCCCTAAAATTCTGAAAATGTTGACTTTTTGGGCCCTTTTTTCAGCAGGCTATACTATTAACTGCCTCATTGTGCGATACTATGAGTTTTTTTAACATCTGGAGCGATCACTTTTTTGACTATTTTTACCTGAGCTATAGTATGGCTTTTTTTGCGATAATTTTATTTGGCTTAAAATGCTCAAAATATTGACTTTTTGGACTGTTTTTTCAGCAGGCTATACTATTTACTGCCTCATTGTGCTGTACTATGACTTATTTTAACATCTGGAGCGATCACTTTTTTGACCACTTTTCCCTGAGCTATAGTATGGCTTTTTTTGCGATAATGAATTTTGGTCTAAAACGCTCAAAATATTGACTTTTTGGACCGTTTTTTTAACTGGCTATACTATTAACTGCCTCGTCTTGCAGTACTAAGACTTATTTTAACATTTGGAGTGATCACTTTTTTGACCATTTTTCCCTGAGCTATAGTATGGCTGTTTTTGCGATAATGAATTTAGGCCTAAAATGCTCAAAATATTGACTTTTTGGACCATTTTTTTATCAGGCTATACTACAGCCGGCCTCATTGTGCTGTTATATGACCTATTTTAACATTTGGAGCGATCACTTTTTTGACCATTTTTCCCTGAGCTATAGTATGGCTGTTTTTGCGATAATTTTATTTGGCTTAAAATGCTCAAAATATTGACTTTTTGGGCCCTTTTTTCAGCAGACTATACTACAACCGGCCTCATCGTGCTGTACTATGAGTTTTTTTAAGATCTGGAGCGATCACTTTTTTGACCATTTTTCCCTGAGCTATAGTATGGCTTTTTTTGCGATAATTTTATTTGGCTTAAAATGCTCAAAATATTGACTTTTTGGACTGTTTTTTCAGCAGGCTATACTATTTACTGCCTCATTGTGCTGTACTATGACTTATTTTAACATCTGGAGCGATCACTTTTTTGACCATTTTTCCCTGAGCTATAGTATGGCTTTTTTTGAGATAATGAATTTTGGCCTAAAATGCTGAAAATGTTGACTTTTTGGGCCCTTTTTTCAGCAGGCTATACTATTAACTGCCTCATTGTGCGATACTATGAGTTTTTTTAACATCTGGAGAGATTACTTTTTTGACCATTTTTCCCTGAGCTATAGTATGGCTTTTTTTGCAATAATTTTATTTGGCTTAAAATGCTCAAAATATTGACTTTTTGGACTGTTTTTTCAGCAGACCATACTACAACCGGCCTCATCATGCTGTACTATGAGTTTTTTTAACATATGGAGCGATGACTTTCTTGACCATTTTTCCCTGAGCTATAGTATGGCTTTTTTTTTGCGATAATGAATTTTGGACTAAAATGCTAAAAATATTTACTTTTTGGGCCGTTCTTTCAGCAGGCTATACTATTAACTGCCTTATTGTGCTGTACTATGACTTATTTTAACTTTTGGAGCGATTACTTGTTTGACCATTTTCCATGAGGTATAGTATGGCTGTTTTTGCGATAATTTTATTTGGCCTAAAATGCTCAAAATATTGACTTTTTGGACCATTTTTTCAGTAGGCTATACTACAGCCAGCCTCATTGTGATGTTATATGACTTATTTTGACATTTGGAGCGATAACTTTTTTGACCATTTGTCCCTGAGCTATAGTATGGCTTTTTTTGAGATAATGAATTTTGGCCTAAAATGCTGAAAATGTTGACTTTTTGGGCCCTTTTTTCAGCAGGCTATACTATTAACTGCCTCATTGTGCGATACTATGAGTTTTTTTAACATTTGGAGCGATCACTTTTTTGACCATTTTTCCCTGAGCTATAGTATGGCTTTTTTTGCGATAATGAATTTTGGTCTAAAATGCTCAAAATATTGACTTTTTGGACCGTTTTTTCAGAGGACTATACTATAACCGGCCTCATCGTGCTGTACTATGAGTTTTTTTAACATCTGGAGCGATCACTTTTTTGACCATTTTTCCCTGAGCTATATTATGGCTCTTTTTGCGATAATTTTATTTGGCTTAAAATTCTCAAAATATTGACTCTTTGGGCCCTTTTTTCAGCAGACTATACTACAGCCGGCCTCATTGTGCTGTTATATGACCTATTTTAACATTTGGAGCGATCACTTTTTTGACCATTTGTCCCTGAGCTATAGTATGGCGTTTTTTGAGATAATGAATTTTGGCCTAAAATGATGAAAATATTGACTTTTGGACCATTTTTTCAGGCAGGTATACTAATAACTGCCTTATTGTGTTGTACTATGAGTTTTTTTAACATTTGGAGCGATGACTTTTTTGACCATTTTCCATGAGCTATAGTATGACTTTTTTTGCGATAATGAATTTTGGACTAAAATGCTAAAAATATTGACTTTTTGGGCCGTTCTTTCAGCAGGCTATACTATTAACTGCCTCATCGTGCTGTGATATGAATTATTTTAACATTTGGAGCGATGACTTTTTTGACCATTTGTCCCTGAGCTATAGTATGGCTTTTTTTGCAATCATAAATTTTGGTTTAAAACGCTCAAAATATTGAATTTTTGGACCGTTTTTTCAACTGGCTATACTATTAACTGCCTCGTCTTGCAGTACTAAGACTGATTTTAACATTTGGAGCGATCACTTTTTGGATCATTTTTCCCTGAGCTATAGTATGGCTTCTTTTGTGATAATTTTATTTGGCTTAAAATGCTCAAAATATTGACTTTTTGGACCGTTTTTTCAGCAGACTATACCATAACCGGCCTCATCGTGCTGTACTATGAGTTTTTTTAACATTTGAAGCAATCACTTTTTTGACCACTTTTCCCTGAGCTATAGTATGGCTTTTTTTGAGATAATGAATTTTGGCCTAAAATGCTGAAAATGATGACTTTTTGGACCCTTTTTCAGGCAGGTATACTAATAACTGTCTTATTGTGCTGTACTATGAGTTTTTTTAACATCTGGAGCAATGACGTTTTTGACCATTTTTCCCTGAGCTATAGTATGACTTTTTTTGCGATAATGAATTTTGGCCTAAAATGCTCGAAATATACACTTTTCGGACCATTTTTTCAGCAGGCTATACTATTAACTGCCTTATTGTGCTGTACTATGACTTATTTTAACTTTTGGAGCGATGACTTTTTGGACCATTTTTCCCTGAGCTATAGTATGGCTTTTTTGCGATAATTTTATTTGGCTTAAAATGCTCAAAATATTGACTTTTTGGACCGTTTTTCCAGCAGGCTATACTATAACCGGCCTCATCGTGCTGTTATATGACTTATTTTAACATCTGGAGCGATGACTTTTTTGACTATTTGTCCCTGAGCTATAGTATGGCGTTTTTTGAGATAATGAATTTTGGTTTAAAACGCTCAAAATATTGACTTTTTGGACCGTTTTTTTAACTGGCTATACTATTAACTGCCTCGTCTTGCAGTACTAAGACTTATTTTAACATTTGGAGTGATCACTTTTTGGACCATTTTTCCCTGAGCTATAGTATGGCTTTTTTTGCGATAATTTTATTTGGCTTAAAATGCTCAAAATATTGACTTTTTGGACCGTTTTTTCAGAGGACTATACTATAACCGGCCTCATCATGCTGTACTATGAGTTTTTTAAGATCTGGAGCGATGACTTTTTTGACCATTTTTCCCTGAGCTATAGTATGGCTTTTTTTGCGATAATTTTATTTGGCTTAAAATGCTCAAAATAGTGACTTTTTGGACCGGCACTATACCTGTGACCACTCACACCTGAAGCACTTTTTGCACTTACTAAGGGTTTTTTCCTTAAGTCTAAATTCTTGCTTGTGTTGTACGTCGCTTTGGATAAAAGCGTCTGCTAAATGAAATTGTAGAATTGTAGAATTGTAGAATTGTAGACTATGAGTTATTTTAACATCTGGAGCGATGACTTTTTTGACCATTTTTACCTGAGCTATATTATGGCTTTTTTTTGCGATAATTTTATTTGGCTTAAAATGCTCAAAATATTGACTTTTTGGACCGTTTTTTCAGCAGGCTATACTATTAACTGCCTCGTCTTGCAGTACTATGACTTATTTTAACATCTGGAGCGATGACTTTTTTGACCATTTTTCCCTGAGCTATAGTATGGCTTTTTTTGCGATAATGAATTTTTGCCAAAAATGCTCAAAATATTGACTTTTTGGACCGTTTTTTCAGCAGTCTATACTATAACCAGCCTCATCGTGCTGTTATATGACTTATTTTAATATTTGGAGCAATCACTTTTTTGACCATTTTTCCCTGAGCTATAGTATGGCTTTTTTTGCCATTATGTTTTTTGGCTTAAAACGCTTAAAATCTGGACTTTTTTGATGTTTTTTTCAGCAGGCTATTATATAAACGGCCTCAATGCTCTGTACTATTGATTTTTTTTAACATTTGGATTGATCACTTTTTTGACCATTTTTCACTGACTTTTTTTTGTCAAAATCTAATTTGGCTCATAACGCTCAAAAGAGTTTTTTAGAGTTTTTTTTCCACAGGCTATACTATAAAGTAGCTTAATATGCTAGTTTATGACTTTTTTTCAACATTTGGAGCAATCACTTTTCTGACAATTTTTTCTTGAGATATAGTATGGCTTTTTTTGCCATAATGTAAAATCTTTCTTGCAAAGCACGTTGGGCTGCAATTGTTGTATGAAAGGTGTTTTACAAATTATTATTATTATTATTATTATTATTATTTATTATATCAATAAACGAGCCTGTCAAATTTGGTGTTGTTTCACAAAATGAACGATTGTTTTGAAATATTGAGATATGTCACCTTACTAATAGCCTAGATTGACATAACACAAAGAACACATCAGTAGACAAAAGGTGGGAAGGTGAGTGAGTTTTAACATGTCAGCTGTCTGGTTCTGGTGTATCGTCGTATTAATTGAACTATATTTATCAAATATACAAACCCATCCCTTAAAAAACATTTTATATACTGTAAAAATGCTTTATGAGATTATTTAAAGTAGTAAAGGCATATTACTGACCTGTCAGCTGGTGAGTTCCGGTAGCGATTTTTATTAAATCTAATGTATGTTCTGAAGTCGGCTGAAGCAGAGAAAAAATGGTTTTGACAATAAAAACAAATAAAACACGCAAACGTTCATAGTTACCTGTCAGCTGGTGGATTCTGGTATAGTAGCGCTCTCTGGTGGACAACTGTGAGAACTACATGTCGAGCTGCCGATGACAATAATCAAGATTGTTAACATTTTTTCATCTAATTGTATAATTTTGTCTGTACACACACACACACACACACACACACACACTTTTTTCAACATATTTTACTATGATGATGTTTTTCCACTTTCCACAGTCATCATACTGTAGTGACTTTTCTTTTTCCATTTTCTTGACATACCATACTATGCTTTTCCCCCCACTTTTTTAATGTACTATACTATGATGTGTTTCTTTAAAATACTGTCCTATATCTTTTCTTTTTACTTTTTTCGTAAATATATTCTGTGACTTATTTTCCCACTTTTTTCAACATACTACACTATGATTTTCGTTTTTTACATTTTAGACTATGTAATTTTTTTAGACTGTGATTTTCACTGTTTGTCAAATGATGTTTTTTTCCACTCATTTCGACATGTTATTCTGTTTTTTCACTTTTTCTCAAAATATTATGACACACTACAACACAACTTTTTTTGACATACTCTACTATGGCTTTTTTTTCCAGTTTACTATGTTTTTCAGGGCTTTTTTGACATACCACATGATGGGCCTCATGCAGCAACATTATCTTAAATTTCTTATATAATTTTCTGGAAGATAAAAAGTAGGAGATGTTAATTCCAAACATTCTTACACAAATCACAAATCACTACACAAATCTGCTCTTACCCAGGTGTGTTCAATGATAAATCCCACTTGATCACAAGTCACTTTTTAGCATAGGTAATGCCCTCTAAACACTATTTTCCGGTTTAGTGCCCTGTGCAGAGACTCTGGCACATGGCCAAGACTGGAGAGACGACACCAAAAAAAAGGTGTAAGAAGAACTCCTGCATTAGTGAAATTGATGTAGGCCTACTGTAAAACAAGCTTAAACAAAATTAATGCGATTTCAGGAAAATGCATTTAAGTATTAAAAGTAAAAGTACACATACAAAAAGGTTTAAATAAATTTAATAAATCAAAATAATTAAAACAATTAAAAGAAACAGCAGCAATCCCTCATACATAGCTAGAAGTAAGATTTTTTTTTTTTTACATGAAATAAAATAATTTCCAATTAATTTTCTAAATAATCTACTAATTGCTTGTATGAAAAAACATCTTAATTTGTAAACTAGTTGTCTAATAACAGAAAAGGAGTAAAAAGTTCAACATATCTCTCTGAAATGTAGTGGAATAGAAGTGGAAAGTGGCATAAAATCAAGGTACTCAAGTAATGTAAAAGTAAACTCAGATTTGTAATTGAGTAAATGTACATAAATACAATTTTGCCCTGGTCAGCAGGGGTACTGACAGTAAATGAAATTACAGTAATTGGGATCAATAGACTGAGTATAGTAATACCCCTTTAGCACTGGACTTAAATAATCAGTCATTATAATTCCTCTTAAAACCCATCTATTTTTGATCAAATGTTATTAATGCATTTTTTGCATGCTCCTCAAATATAAAACTTTTCTTCCTCGTATTGAACAACAATTTGCGGACTGTGAAAGCAAGATGTTTTTTGTGTTTTGTTCTGCTTTTTTTCACATGGCACACTTTTTTCAGTTTTTTGGGACATCCTATGTTATGACTTTTTAACAATACAGTATAAAATGACCCTTTTTCATTTTTTTCAACATGCTATTCTATGACTTTTTTTGTTTTACAAGTGATGACCAACACTTTTTATTTAGTTTTTTACATACTGTACTATGACATTCTCTTTGTTTTATGTTATATGCTATACTATGACTATTATTTAACATGCTATACTATGACTTTGACCTATGGCCACACTGACATTTTTTTTCAACATTTTCAACTTTTTATATTCTGACTGAAAAAACAAAAAACATGCTATCCTTTGACATTTTGTAAAGTTTTTTCGACATACTATGCTTTAACTTTTTTCAACATAAAAGCAGTTGTTTTTGGTAAATTGTGTTATTTATTAATAAGAAAATTAGGATTAATGTGACAAACAAAAGTGTGGAAAAACAACAAAGGAAAGGGCTTTTGAGTGCTGTTTAAATCAAAGAAAGAAGTGTGACAAATATCTCAAAAATAAAAGAGCTAGGGCGTCCAGTGGCTCAGTGGATAAAGAAGCCGTCCCGTATAGGAAGGCAGTGTCCTTGCTGCAGGGGCGTGGGTTTGATTACAGCTTGCGGCCCTTTGCGGTATGTCATCCCCTCTTTCACCTCCTTTTCATGCAATCCAGTGTAATAAAGGCAGAATTGCCAAAAAATAATCTAAAAAAGAGCTGTTGAGACACTCTAATGAAATCACAAGTGAAAACCTGAACCTCCTTAATTGCCTTGTGAAAGTGAATCTAATGTCCTATTTCAGTCCCAAAAATAGTTACTCTAGTGCCTTGAGCTTAATAAAAATGAATACAATTTACAAAACAAGATCAACACACTATGTCACATGGGCAGTTACAAGAGGCACACTGGGAAGTGGAGGGCTACCAGCTACCTCCTCTACATTAGTGCTCAACACTGGAGCACCCCAGGGCTGTGTGCTCAGCCCCCTCCTATTCACACTGTACACCCATGACTGCACTCCCAGACATCAGGACAACTCTGTTGTCAAGTATGCTGACAACGCCACCATCATCAGCCGTATTACAAACAACGATGAGAGTTCATACCGGGAGGAAATCAACAATTTTGCAGAATAGTGCACAGAGAACAACCTACTGCTCAAGTCAGTAAAACCAAGGAGCTGATTGTTGATCTTAGAAAAAAGGAGGCAAAGACACACAGCCCAGTCTACATCAGTGGAGCTGAGGTGCAGCAGGTGAACAGCTGTAGGTTCCTTGGACTTACTATAACTGAGAACCTATCTTGGTCATCACACATCACCACCCAGTTTAAAAAAGAAAAAGCTCTACCTCCTACAAAAACGTAATTCCAGAGCAAGATCTTAGTTTATTTCTACAGAGGAGCAATAGAAAGAATACTGACTGGAAACATCACAAATTGGCATGGTTCGTGCACGGCCCAGGAAGGGCTGCTATGACTTTTTCAGTTCTTTTGACATTTAATACTATGCCCTTTTTCGTCATGTTTTACTATAACTTATTTTTCTGACACAGTGTATTTTGACCTTTTCAGTTTTTTTGACATACTATAATATCCCATTTTTTCACTTTTTGCGACACAATATACTATGACTTTTTATTGACATTCTATACTATGGCATTTTTCCAGTGTTATTACAATGACTTTTACATTGGTTTTTCAAGATGCTGTATTATGATATTTTTTTTCATTATGCTATACTTTAACTTTTTTAAAAAAAAATTTTGATGTGCTGTTCTAAGATTTTTGTCTTTTGTTGACATACTATACAATGACTTTTTTCAATGTTTTAAATTTTATATAATTTATAGCATTTTTTTCAGTTGTTTTCCACACTACACTGTGATATTTCTTCTATTTTTGACATACTATACTGTGACTTTTTTCTGTTATTTCAACATGCTATACTATGACATTTTTTTCTGGGGCTTTTTTTCAACACAGTATACAATGACTTTTTCTCAGCATAGTATATATGATGACTTTGTTCTCATTTTTCGACATCCTTCACTATGACTTTTATTATTTTTCCAATATACCATTTGATGACTTTTTTAAATGCTGTAATATGACTTTTCACTTTTTCTACATGACATACTAAGATGTTTTAATTTTTTTTGCTGGCATACTATACAATGATTTTTCTTTTCTTTAGTTTTTGACAAGCTATACTATGATTTTTTTCTCATTATGTCAACATATAATACTAGCACTTTATTCCAGTTTTTTTTTCATAATTCACTAAGCATTTTTGTTAGTTTCTTGAATATTCCATGCAGTTATTATTATTTTTTTGATGCTTTGCTATGACATTTTTGTTCATTTTTTCAACATGTTATACTATGACATTTTTTGAGTTTTTTAACCTATTCTACTATGAGTTTTTTAGGTCTTTTCCACATACTGCACTGTGAAAATATTTTCACATGCCTCACGTATTAATTTCAAGGAACCTATAATTCAAAAAGCCCCACTGATTCAAGAGAGTCTGCCACTCTTTGGTTTTATTTTCGTTTCTTAGGACTGCTAATTTGCTACAGTACGCTGGATAATGCACCAAATATTGTCTAAATTGTGGTCTGATTAACAATAAATTCATTAAAAAATAAAAAGAAATTTGCTGGTCCGTTTGTGAGTCCGAGTGGATTCGGTTACGTAATCCACTAGGATGACGAAGGCATGTGATACTCTACCTCTGATTGGCTTACCGTAACCAATTTCCCACCTTCATGCTTAAATCTAGCCAATCAGAGGTAGAGTAGGGCGGGCCAAAAACAAATTTCCGTACCACTCGGTATTACATGAAGAAATTATTTTTCCTACACTCCCTGAATGCAGCAGTAGCAAGTTGTTTCGTACGGTAGCAGCATCACACCACGGCATGAATGGGTGTGTGTTGAGCTCAATATATCCATTGTCGGGCCTCGTCAAAAAATTGCGTCCCGGGGAACTTATACATGGTATTTTGATAACACTGTGATTATATGGCTGCTATCGGCCAGGAATCACCCCCTTGAACCAGTTCTCCCAGGGCCTCGAAGCTAAAGTAGCTTAGCATCATCTCCTCGACCATAACGTTATGCTAACCGACAGAGATTAGCTTCCTAGCTAGCCGCTAGCAGCTTTAGTCAATGTTGAGATAGATTACCTAAATGGGAAGAAAACACGGAAACTCAATTTTCAACAAAGTATACCATGTGTAAGATAGTTTGTTTATATTAAATAATCTCAAAATGGACCTTAATTTTTACTCTGACCTGTCGGACGGTTGTGCTCAAAATGTTGATTCGGAGTTTTTGGACACCCAATCCTATGGTGGATACTCTGGAGAAAATAAGGTAATCCAGCATTACAAGTAACGTTATTTAATTGTAACGCCTGGCGTTGACTAGTGGAAATGCCGAAATTGCACACTAACATGCTAACGAGATATTTCAGTTTCCAGAAGGCGGTGACAGTTATCTCGCAATCAGTGGATCAGGACACCCTTTTTTGTCCGCTGAGGTGAGTTAGTACAACATGGTGTATGTCTCCATTGTCCTTGATTGTCCGTTTCAGTTGTTCGAGGACTGACCCATTATCCTGTCTCTTTCTCCACATATAGCAGACATTCCATACTCCCAGTCTCGGGGATGAGGTTTTTGAGATTCCCCCAATCTCCCTCGATCCAGACCCGACTCTGAGCATCAGTGATGGAGTGTCCCACTTTGAGCTGACAGATGGGTCCGACGGTACCGGGGGACCTTCAGGCTCAAGGAGCCTTGTTAGCAACCTGGTGGTGGAGGCCAATGACCCTTCCTTCGCATCCACTTTTGTGAACTCGGGCTCTCAAGGACTGGAGCAGCTGAACCTTGGGGCCATGAGCCAGGCTGGAGGGGGAGCCCTGCTGAGCTCTTCAGCCCTGGTGAGTGTACCACCTGTGCACCACACAGAATGCTGTAAGGGGTGTTTTAATGTTGGTAGTTTGTCGATGCGGTTAAGCATTGTTTGTGCATTTTTGTGTTAAAATCCCTGTGCAGGAACTGGGGAATTCCAGTGCTTCTCATTTCAGCAGTTCATCACCCATGACTATTGATGTACAACTTGGTGACATCAGTCATGGCCTTCTGGGAAGCAGCCAGTTGAGCACTATTAACCCATCTGAGCTGGCACTGGGTCTCAGCGGTGATAACATTGGGCATAATTCAGAGACACCTGAGCAGCCGCTGTCAGCAACACCATCACCAGCTGGCTCCTTGCAGGATGAGGACATGGATGACTTCAAGGTGGATGCTTATATTAGTTTTAATTTGCGTGTATTCTGAGAGTCTTGTATAAGTGTATTTTGGATCCCATGCTATGTTTTAGATCCTGCAGCTAACGTGTGCTTTCCCCTTTCTTCCACTTTTCCTCTCCCTGCCCAGAGGAGTGTGTTGATAGACTCCCCCATGTGTCTCCCCTCTTCCTCTGCCCTGTCCCACATGTCCTCCCATCCAGCTCCTACATCTTTGTCTCCAGCTACAGCCAGGAGGGGTGGGGGGAAGCCAGCCGCACTGGCTTCAGTGACCGGGGTGCTGGGCGCTAAGAAAGGAAGGAAGAAGAAAGACCCAAATGAACCCCAGAAGCCTGTTTCAGCATACGCCTTGTTCTTCAGAGACACCCAGGCAGCCATTAAAGGCCAGAACCCCAATGCCTCTTTTGGAGAGGTGTCAAAGATTGTGGCCTCCATGTGGGACAGCCTAGCCGAGGAACAGAAACAGGTAGAAGAACACAATATAGTAATATCCTTTGCCAGTTTTGGGGGTTGAAATATGATTGTTTTCGGTAATGTACAAACAAATGACATATATTTACAACAGTGGTACTTGTCTTTTCTGCACTAGGTGTATAAGAGAAAGACAGAGGCAGCCAAAAAGGAGTATTTGAAAGCACTGGCGGCTTATAAAGCCAATCAGCTGACACAGGTAAGATCATGTTGCTGTCTAAAAGACACCAGTTGATTGCTGTGGGGAGTTTTTATTCACATTTGTTTTCTTCTTTATTTAATCTGTCTTCACCACAGCCTACCTCTGAGGAGATGGAGACTGCCCCTTCACCACCTTCACCGGTGGTCAATGCAACACCTGCAGCTCTTCCACTCACTGGTCAACAGGCCATCCGCCCAGTAATCCACAGCAACCAGGAAGAGAACACCATCACCAACATTTGTGCCTCAAACATCATCCTGGACGTCCCAGAGATGACCACACGTTCCCGCACGGGGGCAAACAAAGCCTCAGCTCCAGCAGCAGCTTCACCCCAGAGTCAGACCATCACCAAGATCATTATCCCAAAGCACATGTTGCAGGCGGGGGGCAAGGTGGTGACTGTGCTGCCTGGAGGGGTCCGTACTTTGCAGCCCACACTGGTAGTTTCGGGTGCCTCTCGTCAGCCACCTCCTCTGCAGCAGATGCAGAACGCGCCGCCTCCACCACGGCTTCAGCAAATGGCACCAGCACCTCCACCCTTACAGGCCAAGCCCCGTGAGGGAAGCACCACACCAGGCGTCCCTGTGTCCATCACAGCTACACCTCCGCCTCCGCTCCAGATAAAAATAGTTCCTGCGTCTTTGCAGGGCAAAGAGGCCCTTCCAATTATCGTCCCTAATACGGTGTCATCATCCGAGACCACATCTGCCCAGTCTGCACCCGTCATGTCAGTTCAGCTGGTGAATTCTACAGATGTGTCAGGCAATACAGATGAAGATGTAGTTACAGAAGTGCTGCATTCAGAAGAGGTAAATGTTCTTAATTTAGTGTTATTGTTAGTAATGCTAACTGTGACTGTCACTCACTGTGACACACCTAAATCAGAACTGGAACAGTCATGTTTTTAGAGGTTTTACAAGTTCAATGGAAATCACCTTTTGTGTTAGGTTCAGACAACTGAATCTGAAACATACAAGATCTGGTCAGTCAGTATCCAGTTGGGGGCAACTCCATAAAGATGAAGAAACAATCCTAACAAATCTGTGAACATGAAAACGCTGACAAAAAGCAATAATTGGAAAGGATACAGGAAGAAATTCCAAGGTACTGCACTGTACTTGGAGTAGGGACAGGCTATTAGGAAAAAAAACAGCTGTAAATCTGTTGGTCTGTGAGAGGAGTGTACCCCTAAGAGCCTACAGCAGTTTTGAGGTAGCTACATGTTTTCATGGCTGTGAAGATAGAAGCTGTGCACAAATGCTGTTGCATGATTGTTTCACCAGTTACACAGCAGAGTGGCAAAGAGAAAGCCACAGTTAAACGCTCACATGACATCTGGGGTCGTGAAATTTGCTGCTCACTCGCTCAGCAAACCATGCAAACAGAGACAGCTGGAGCAGTTTCAAGTAGACAATTGGGCAAAAGTGCACTTTTCAGATGTACACACGTGTTATTGACCCAAAGTGGTAACAGCTGTAAAAGGTGCCTTTACTCAACACTAACTTGGAGGGGGGGGTAGATTCTTATCCAAAAAGTAATTTTGTGTTTCATATCTGTCCGTCAAATCTTTTCCTCTTGGTTAGTGCAAAAAAAAAAAAACATTTTATCCACTGTAATTTAAAATTGAACAACGTCCACCAGGGTGAATATTTATATATAATCATTGTATGTATATTAAAATTAACTTTTACAGTGTTATTGGGGATTGTGGAGAAAATTACACCATTGTAATATTATCACGCAGTGTGACAAGCCCAGATCAGTGCACAGACAATAGTGGGTACTCTCATTTTACTGATGCCAAATATTTCCTTCTTTTTTAGGAAGAGATGGAGGTAAATGGGTCCAGTGATGCCGCTACTATAAAGAGTGTTTGTGTGAGGACAGGCTGTAACAACCCAGCCGTAGAGAGTGAAGACTGGGACAAAGAATACTGCAGCAACGAATGTGTGGCCACTCACTGCAGGTGTGTTGAGACTTTTTTTTAAAAATAATGATAATAATAATAATAATAATAACCTGTCAAACCTTTGGTTCCAGCAGACATCAGGTAACATTTCTAAATGCAATATTTTTCTGTTTTTCAGAGATATATTCAAGGCCTGGTGCTCGATCAGGAATCAGGCCATGGGAATAGTGAAATAAAGAACAGCCACTACAGACCACATCAGCAAAATACTTGTTTTTCAGTAGGAGCCAGTGGGACGGATGCAGAACTGCTTCACTACAGAGATGTCAAAAATGCATTTCACTGCTGTTTTTTCACTGTAATGTATGTGTACTGTTGGTTTGCAGTTGCTCTTCAGGACAGTAAACAAGTAGCATTGCTGAATGGCATCAAATTAGGACATTGTTTGCCACACAGACTATTCTAAGGAAAAATAGGATAATAATGTATTGTTGCGTTTGACTTTGGATGCAGCTTTTAGTCAGGTATCAAGGGACTTCAAGGCAGCTAGACAAAAGATAAGCATGATAAAGTTGGTCAACACATTTCTCTCAGATTTTCTACTACACCTCATACAGGTCAGTTTATACTTGTTTACTGTAAATTGTCTCATTCTCAAAACACTCTGACAGAGAACATTTCAACCTCCATACAGCAGACTGAGACATGACTGCACAGTGCTCTCTGATTTGAAATTTGTGCTCTTGGGTGTTTTTGTGTTTCATGTCGCTTCATGACCAAGAGAAACAATTCCAGTTCTTTTACTGCAAACTACGGCTGAAATGCATCTTAGTTTGAGTGGAGCAACAATTTGTATTATTGTATACCTTGTTTTTGTACTGAGAATAGTGGCCTTCCAGGTTTGATACTGCCTTCATTTTTTTGTGAACATCCTGTTCAGATTATTGTTGTTAAAAAAAGGTTCAACTTTCATGTTTTCTTAATAAAAGGGCAAATTTGCTTGATCCAGTGCTCTAGCATTTGCTATGTATTTAAAACATGCCTTTGCTCAATTAAGTACACTGCAACAGCCTGACTCGGTCTGGTGTGATCAGTAGCTCATGGTGCTTATTTTTTTAGCAACTTTTGGATAGAAATAATAATCTTTATTTTATCTGTAGAGTACTTTTCAAGCTGAAAGCATAAAGTGCTTTTCATAGACAGCATACAAAACAACCGATTTAGAAAGAAAACCTCAATAACAGCAAATACAAGCACACTGTTTGTTGTGTAACTGATGTTCCTCATACTGTTTACTGACTTTACTGAGTCCTCACTACTTTGTTATCCTTAGAGCTACTTTTGGTCATTTCTATTAACCTGTGCTATTTGGTGTTCAGCAAAAGTTACAAGATCCAGATTGTTTTCAGTTTCTCTATATCTTATAATAGCAACCCCACATTGAGGGTAATCGTTAAATGAAGAAGCTCAAGAAGCTAAATGTTCCTTTTCAAAAAAAAATAAATAAAGAGTTTTGACCCCTACATGTATTTTACAAGTTTTGACTGTCCATTTTTTTGTGTTGCTATCAGCACATCCCCTGCAACATCTGTAACTTTGATCTACTTAATTATATTTCAAGGATATCGTTCATCCATTTTTGAAATATGATTTTAAGGTTAAAGGGTCTTTTTTGTTGTATAAGTGATAAGACTGATTCTTATCTGTTAAAAGGCCCTTGGCAGTGAGAAATACGATATAAAACACATACTGTACATACCTTAAAGCAACTTGCAATACAAAAATGTATTTCTGAGGCAAACGTTCTTTTTATTTGGCGTTCATGTAGGTCTTCACTCTCAGACCCCTTCACTTTTAGTGCAAGTCAATCTTAGCTCTCCTTCATCACAGCTGGATTTAAGGCAGTGTTTGTTTGTAGGTTTTTTCATGAAGCGTTGACAATGGAGGCTCTACTGGGTGGATCCACACTGTAAAGCCCCAACCCCAGGCACACCGGCTGAGTCAGTTTAGCCTTAAACTCATGCAGCTGTGTGACTGTGAACTCCACAGTGCTAAATGTGATGTTGCCCTCCTCAAAATTAACCATCACTGCTATTCGGCTGCTCTGCAGGAGTCCAGAGAGAACAGTTCTTGTTCTATTATGGTTGGCAAACAGCTCACCTTTTCCATTGTGTGTAAGGCTCCAGGATTCTGTGTTGTTTCCGAAGGCACTGATGTCCGTGCTCTTACGTTGGATGCTCTTATAGGACACAGCAATGTCCCAGTATCCCTCAGCCTCCACCTCCCAGACGTGGGTACCAGAGGAGAAGCACCAGGCAGAGAGAACCTGCGGGGCTTCTTCGAAGCGGCTGTTACTCTTAGGATAGGCCAGCTTGGTTTTCATTCTCTCTGCTGTTTGGAGGTCAGCGGAGACTCCAAGGAAAGGACTGACTGTGTCCAAATCCAACATGAGGGGTCCTAAGAGAAACAGACCATTTGGGTTTACATACACAATTTTGATTAACTCTTATTTGTAATGCACTCACAAATGGACACTGGTAATTTTTAAGACCATTGCATGAACTATAGCTTATATTTAGTAATTGCTGTGCTGTCTGGGCATTGTGCTTCCCTGAAATCCCACCAATCATTTAATTTATGTCTTTGTCCTTGAATTTTTGGTTGATATGACTTGATTCACTGGTCAGCAAGAAACAAGTCATTTTAAAATCACAGTGCTAAGTATTTATAAGGGCTGTAACTAACGATTGTTTTCATTATTGAATATTCTGGCCATCATTTTCTTGGTTAATTGGTTAATCATTTAGTCACAAAAAAATGTCAGAAAATAGTGAAGCATGCCCTGTTTAATTTCCCTTTCCAGAGCCTAATGTGACCTGATCGAATGGAACATGTTATCTGAAAAATCCAAAGCTATTCAGTTTTCATGTATGACCAAAAAAAGCATAAATTTCTCACATTTAAAGCATGAAACAAGCAAATGTTTGGCTTTTATGTTAAAGCTGGAATTGTGAATTAGAATTAATGGCAGCTGAGATCATCTATACAATCAGCATATTTTCAAGATTAGTGGCACCAATTCGGTATCTGACCGAATGTCTCCTCTTCTATTCCTGAATTAAGACATTGCGTAAAGACAGAAGAGTGTGAGTTCTTTTTGAGTTACTGTCAAAAACATGTCGAATGAGCTTTGACCATTGAATTCTCATCAGTTCATTCTAGAGCCACAGTGGATATTTGTGCCAAATTTGAGGAAATTCGCTGACGTCCGTCTTAAGATATTGCTTTCACGAGAATGACACAGAGGCAAGGTTACAGTGACTTTGACCTTTGACCACCAAAATCTATTCGCGTCATAGTTCAGTCCAAGTGAACATTTGTTCCAAGTTTAATCATATTCACTCAGGGCATTCTTGAGATATCATGCTTATGAGAATGAAACCGGCGTGGAGGTACACAAATTAAGAGAATTCAAAAAGGTGGCTGTTCATTTTCTGTCAAAGGACTAATCTATTAAAACAGTTGCAGCTGTAGTATTTGTGTAGTGTATTTGTGCGCTGCATTTAAAACACACTGATTGTTATGCCCAGAGCCTCAAAATTCAGAAAATGTACAAAAAATGTAATAATGCACACTACTGTTCCTTTTATGCGTATCCCGATTATGTGTTTGTGCACTTAAATACCATATTCTGGTTTCAGAAATCTGGATATGCACGCTAGGATATTCAAATGGAAACTTGGATATTGTGGCATGAAAACACTTCATCCAGGTTTTTGATTTTGCATGCTTGCAGGTGAATATATTCATGTAAATAGTGAGTAACGCCATGTGGTTAATAATGTAATGATTGTGTACATCCTGCCATAGAAGAAAGTCTAACAATAGCGATGAAAATAATTATTTTATTGTTGCTCTAAATCTTCCATTACTCAAAATTAGATCTCGAGTGTATATGGAATGGAGTTTCAGGCTGACAGAAACAATGCAGATAATCAGAAACCTGGAAAACAGGTGACAATGACAATGATTTGAATAACCATGTTAACATATCCTGAATATGATCAAAACCAGGATAAGACCCAGACCGGGGATACTAATGTGCATGACATTAACACACTCAGATGAGCGTCTACATTATCAACATCATACTGACAGTCAACAGGACAAAGCTTCTCTCCAGCAACTCAAATATAACATCTCCATCAGGCTGGTCAATGTACTCAAACACACACACACACACACACACACACACACAGTCATTGACTCTAATTGCCTCTAACTAACATTTCCATTCCAATGTTTAAAAAAATCTGCCTTTGGTACCTTGATCTTCTGTCTCTGCAGGTATGTAGTTTTTCACTGGATGATCAACCAAGAATTCTATGTAGGAGAAAAGAAAAAGGAAAGAGAAAAGAAATTCAAGTTGGACAACTTTCCTAAGGAGATTCAACTTTAATGGAAGCATCAGATCACCCAATAGTTGACTTCAACCTGTTTCTGTGCCAGAGAGTCAGATTTATTTGTAGCTGGTACCGGTCTATCAATACTGTGAGAAAAAAATAGTAAATATCTGTAACATATTCAGAATCAATACCTGTCGATAAATCTGTATTTTTGGCGAAATTTATAGGAAATAGTTTGACATTCAGGGTCTTGCCAAGAGTAAGATCAGAGGGACAATACCACCCAACGTATTGCATGATACTGTATATAAGAAGCTACAGCCAGCAGCTGGTTAGAGCAACCAGCAAAGACACCAGGAAGTCCCTGTGTCTGACCAAGAAATGGTCCAACTGGTGTATGGTGTATGAAGATTAAAGACCCGAAACACCCTATGACCACGGGTACTTCACTGATGACATGTCCAAGTAGCACCAGAAGGTGTATTCAAACTCCAACTCAAAGCCCCCTGCAAAACCGATTTCCCACTTTAGTTTGTATACAGGTTAAACAAACAACATGTGTATTAATAAGTGAGATTTAGGGGTGTTATTACATTCAGACAGAACGCTAAGATGAGATACCCACCTGCTGGTGGAAGCTTTACATTTAACAGCCTATATCAGACTGGTATTGCTCCCCTAAACTATCAAATAGATGTAATCTCCAAAATGTTGACCTATTGCTGTCATACTCACATACACATACCCACTATAAAACGTCACACTACATGTTTTTATATTGAAGCTGAGATATGCTGAACCCAGTAGGCAAAGACTGTGAGCTAAACATGTTATGTCATCAAATCACATGTTGCTGGATTCCATGTTTTTTTTGCCGTCATAAAAGTGGGCAGCAGTGGAGATTTGAAGCCGGCCTTCTTACCTGCAATGGTGGAATAAATGTGATGAACACGGTTATGCTGCTTGTCCAGCGCCTCTGTCAGCATCTGGTTTTCCACAGAGTAGTTGTAGGCTGGTTGGAAACAAAGACAGGCATCAGTGTGTGCATGTTCACACATGGAAGACAAACACGATACTCTGGCTTGGCTTTCTCTTACCATAATATAGAACGATAAACCATAGACAAAGCAGCACCACGGTGATACTGTTGAGGGTTGAGTCGGCAGGGTTCACTTTCTGTTTCTTACCGGAGGAAAATACATATTAGATCATAAAAGTGTTGAAAAATTAAATGTAAACCATTTAAAATAATATTTATTGAGAACGTAATAAACAGCTTACTTCATGTTGGATGTCATCTTGCAGTTTTTTTACTGACTCATTGGATTTTCCTATTTGCTCCTTGAGCATGTTAAAGTGTTGATCCATGTACTCCTGTTGAATACATACACACAACTCTACTTTAAACCCCTTCACATCCAGTTGACCTTTTATATTCCCTAATCTTTGAAATAAAGATACAATCTTACTTTACATGATCTGTCAGTACCATATATAATATGTACCAGCCTTTTCCAGCTTTCCATCCCAGCTATGTGTTTACAATAAGGGAAATATGTAAACTCTACATATTCTGTATCTTTGGAAACTCCAGGATCACCAGTACAATTCAATAAACAGTTCTATGGGAATGCACAAAGCTTCCCGGGTTGTCACAGTATGTAATGACTCCTCCATGAGGTTTAAGAGGTTAAGGGTTGAATGCATGAGTTGCAGTGAGTAGATGAAAGCCAGACTTCTATGGGACCAGTAAATCCTGTTTCTCTGCACCACATGCAGCAACACGAATTTCCTACCTTGGTGTGGTTAATTCCTCTCTATATACATGACTCTTTTGCTACTACAAACTTCCTTTGTAAATCAGACCTGTTTTCTGTGTAACACTGTGTTAAAGTGTTTCATTCAAAACTCACTGTCAGCTGTCTCCGCAGCACAGTGGAGGTCTCAGCAGCCAGGTTGTGCTGCTTGCTCTCCAGGGCGCACAGGTTGCAGATGTAGCGCCTGGACGTGTTGCAGTAGTATCTCAACACCTCATCATCGTGTTGTGGGCATTTCCTCTCCTGGAGGTCACCCAGAGGTCTGACCAAGGGGTGTCCCGAGAACACCGGCAGCTCCAGGTGGTCTTTGACATGCTCTTTGCACATGGACACCTCACACTTCAGACACATTTTGATGGCCAGAGTTTTTTTCTCCAGGCAGTAGTCGCAATAGACACTCTTTGTCTGCTTCTCCTGTGTACAACAATCAGATATTGGCATGTAGGAATAGGGGAATTAGACATTTGTCCACTTTTAAGGATCACTTTTAACATTCCACAACTATTTTTTATTAGTGATAATGGTAGATACCTTTCTCCTCTTGTTCACCCTGAAGTCCTCTACGATGTTAGCAAGTGTGTAGCTCCTCTGCAACCCAATGATTGGTCCAAAATTTGCCCTACAGTCTGGACAACGGAAGGAAGTGTCTAAGGAGTGATCCAACATGTTTTCAAGACAGCCCATACACATGCTGTGTCCGCAGGGCAGCTGCCGGGGATCCTTAAAGATGTCCCGGCACACTGGGCACATCAGCATCTCCTCTAGCTTTGCTTTGTCTGTATCATCCATTCTTGATTCTTCGAAGAGTGCCAGTGAACATGAAAAGAGGAGACAGGAAGGAGTTAACTGCAGAACTCCTGAACCGCAGTCAGCCGCTGCCTTTGTAAACACTTCTGTTTAGTTTGTTATGGAGAAGCCTTAACATAAAATCATGCAAGCCAAACAGTAAAATTATTCCTACTGTTAAAGTTAACACCCAAAGTATTGTGTGTCTTCTATTTTCCATACACACATTGCTAAAAGTGAAACTGCTGAGTGTATATTTGTATTTCCTGGTGGGGCGGGGACTAAGAGGGGCAGGCTCAGAGTAACTTGGCCTCTAAGTATTATACATACCATTTAAAAGGTAACTACAAGACTGCATAATCAAAATATCATTATTGAATAGAACATAAGTGAATTTTAGTTGAAGATGCTACTCTTTTAAATCCATACAGAAAGTATAAAAATAAATATACATTGTGGGTGGCTGTAGTAAGTTTAATATTTTATAGATGTCAGTGACTTCTATACAGTCTCTCCCCACATCTGCTAATTATTAACAAGGATAGCCTAACACTTCTGCTCAATAAAAGTGTTCTAAGTCCAGTCGTGCATTTGCAAAGCGATTGTTATGACTCAAATAAGTGGCACAGAGGTATCATTAGTGTTATTGGCTGCACTTGTGGGTTCTCTCAGTACAATCAGTCAAAGTAACTGTAAACACCTGTGAGGGTGTACCATGGCAACAAGATTAAACTGTGAAAACTGCGATTTCGTGTACATATATATGTTAAGTAAACTAGGCATGAATGTTTTTCTTCTTCGCCCAACTGAAGACCCTTTGGTTGAAAGTGGTGAACATTTTAAACATTTGCTGATTGAAAAAGTTTGCGTCTCACGTCAATTTTGAGTCACAAATAATGTAATTACTTACCTTACGTGGCGTTTTTCAAGTGTAACGTAACATGTCTAGCGAGATAAGTTACGTTACACTTCATTATCAATTATAAGTACCAATTTAAACACTGTATGAAGTTAATTAATCCACTCATTGTCGGCAATTTACAACCAAAGTGCTAAACAATGAAAACGAAAAGGTTTTCCTGTCCTGAGCTCTGCTAACCAACTACCTCCATGCCGACGTTAGACTTCCTGTTTACATCGCCCAAAGCATGATGGGAGCCCTGGTGGAAAAACCTCACTATAATATATCCATGGGAAAAAACGAAAAACAGGCAAAACTTAAAAAATATTTTCATTCCAAATGTCTAAAAAGACGTAATGTATTCTTACTGATGTAAGTAACTAAGTACATTTTTATCAAGTACTCTTCTTAAGTTGTTACAATTTAAAGGTATTTGTACTTTACTTGAGTATTCCCCCTTTATGCTACTTAATACTTCCAAAGTAACTCCAACAACTTGTGTTACCGGTTTGCAGATGTTATAAATCAACTAATAAATTATGATGTATTAAAGATTTGCCATCAGGCATAATGTAATTAAGTCAAAATCAGCCCCATCCTCGCCAGCCAGAGTACTTTTACTTTCGATACTTAAACTAAGTAGTTTCTAACTAAGAAATGCGCTGACTTTATCATCAGTCCAAAAGTGCTGTTTAGCAGATCTATCAAGCATTAGCTATTTATTCATTATCAATTAAACCATTAATTATAACGTAAAAACCTCTTCTAACAGGGCTTTATAAGAAAGTTGTTACTTTCCTCCATATTGTATGTGGGGTATTGAAGGTTCAAACAAAAGAAATAATCTGTGTACCACTTTTTTTTATTATTGAAACACAAGAAAACTGCTATCTACCATAAGAAGTTAAACAAAATGAAAGCAGACATTATATGACAATATGTAGAGTATCAATAATGAAGAATATAAAAACTTTTTAAAACCATATTTAAAAAGCAAACATATCACATTTGTTTGATCATATGTTCACATATCGGAGTACTTTTGTATTCCAAAGGGAATTCTTAAAAATTTTTAAAATTGAGAACAGGTTTATCATAAAGTCAGCATGGAAAGTCGTTGAAATCTGGGTCATGAGAAGAAAGAAGTCTACATACATCCAGTATTCATAAATTGAATACAAAACTAAACATTTTTTTAATAAGAGACATTTGTATAAAGTTTTGAAAAAGCACAACATAAAAAGAGTTCAGACATTAAAAACAAACATATGCGAAATTATTTTATATAACTATTACACAAATGTTGGCATGTAAGGATCTGTATTTTGCTTAACCAAACAACCCCCAGATATCTTCTATCTGTACCAAGAACTTTAACCAAAGCATAAAATTTTACTGATGTGTTCCAACACATTTACAACACACAATCTCCAAGGAGCAGTGCAGTATTGCAGCATGAAAGTATGTAGTTTAACTGATTAACTGTTCAAGGTGGTGAGTATTCTTGGCAGACTAATCATGTGTTTCTCAGGAGGTTTAATGCTTAAAACTGACATGTAGTTGCACAACTCTTGCACCGTGTTCCAGACCCACTGTTGATCCACATTAGGTAAAATGATGGCAATCAATGAGAAACAAAGAAGATTAAGACAGAACTATCAGTAGTAGAAGTTGCTAAAAAAAAATGCCCCATCACGCTGCATCTCCATCTTATTTGTCATTAAAATATTAACTTTCTTGAATGTCTGAGTGTAAGTAATCAATCTAGATCATGGGTTCTGTTCCACTTACAGCTTTATTTTTCTTATCTAAATGTTACAAGACAGTCGTCTACAAAAGCTATACAGTGTTTTCAGTCTGAGGTAGAAAGTAGTACAACCACCACAACTGTCCACCGATGGCTGTTTTACCACAGCTAAAAGCCAGCGATTGTCTTGAATGAAGGAACAAAGGAGCCGCACTGGCTCAGTTTATGTTTCTCCAGATTCCTTGCGATCCTGAACATCTTGCCACAAGTGGCACAGTTGAAAGGCTTCTCCCCAGTATGAAACCTCAGGTGTGCTTTCAGATTTTCTCGCAGACGGAAGCTTTTGTTGCACTGCGTGCAGATGTGCGGTCTCTGCCCTGTGTGGAACCTCAAGTGGCGGCGGAGGCTCTTCCTCAGTGCAAACGTCTTAGAGCATATCGAGCACGAATAGGGTCTTTCTCCAGTGTGAAAGCGCTCGTGCCTCCGGAGTATCTTCCTCCGCTTGAACGTCTTTCCACAGATGCTGCAAGGGTATCCATCACGGGAGTGGGTGACCACCTTCTGGAGCCGCCAAACGCCGTTTCCACAGGGGGTGAAGCAACAGAGACGGTGGCCGGTGTGAAGACCTTGGTGGCGGCGCAGGTCTTTGGGCAGAGGCCAGCGACTTTTGTGGTTAGCATTGTGACCTTTGGCATCTTGAAGCTTCATCTCTGACTCGGCCACAGTGAGCACGTCCACCAGATGTACCGCACAGGGAAGCTTAAGCTTTAGGTCTGGAGAAGTCAGTTTCAGTTTCATGTGGAGGTTGTTCTTTGACTCCTTTGGCGCGTGGATCCGCTCCCAAATACCAACCTGAGCAGGAGTCACAGCACCATCAGACACGGACGGACTGTAGGCATTGCCCTTGGCGGTGCTGCCGCAGACTTGCGGGGGCTCGGTTTGAACAGGTTTCTCCGAACTGTCAGATTTGGGGTCTGGAAGCTCTGGCTTTAGAATCAACGGGCAGACAAACTTAATCTTCTCTCCAGAAATGACGTCACGTGTATCTGGTTGGATCACGAGAGGCCTTTGTTTAGCCGGAGAGCTTTGCGTAGATCCATGTTTTATTGTCTCTGTCCATGTCTCTGCACAGACTGAAAAAAATCAAAATGCATTTTTTAAAATTTTATGGCACAATCACACCATCATTTTCTAATTCATCTTTAAAAACCAAAGCTTCTTATTTAGGTGATCTGATTCTAAAATAAAATGACACCACTGACTTCACCTGTCTGTTACAGTGATGGCATTTCATCATTCAAACTCGACAGCACGTTTATATAAAGAGACAATGCGTGCACCATATTTGGCGCCTGGTGTGTGAGAGAAAGCAGAAACTGTGTGAGAGAGAACAGCAGTGAGCTCGAGCAAAGTGGCTTCACTTTGTGAGAATTGCTCTGTGGAGATGTGAATACTTGTTAATGAAAAGTAGTTGGGTCGCGTAGATGCACACACTGTGTCACTTAACTAATAAATACTACATTTTATATTTCTAAGAAAAATCAGTGTAGAATTTGCTTTGAATAAACATCAGTTTTCGATTTGTAGAGAGAGACAAAAGCTTGTCCATGTTGTAGTTTCTCAGAGATGGCACTAGGTGTTAGCATAAAGACAATTCACTGATAGTGTCTTTGAGTGGGAAATGTTGCTACATCCATGTCTCTGGAATAACTTGAATTCCAGGTATTCATCTTGTTCAGGGTCAGGGTGTGGTGGATCCTGTGGGTTTTTTCCTTACCATGCAAAACAACTTCTGTTTGTGGATCACTATCAGTCAGAGAGTCTGCTTCAAACCCGCTTAACTCCACCATGTCTGCAGCCTCCGTCACAACCTGTTTAAAGAAGAAACACAACAAATTTGCATGTTTGAAGTACACTGTGTGCAGTATGAAAATGAATCAGTCAACTTCAGGGCAACAAATATAAATAGATGCACTGTTATAAAAGGGGGCCAGGCTGTGACAGTACGCTAATGTATTAAAGCTGCTCACAGGTTCACTCAGCCTGTTTCCCCCATTCCACAGTTCATTTACACCCCTGTAAATTCACATACTGACCTGTTCCTTCAGAGGTGACCACTCGGGGTCAACTGGGCCATTATCTTCAGCCAGGAGGATTTCTGATGGAATAAGACACCCCTCCACCACCTCCACCTCCAACTCTCTGCAATTCCTCGAACAATCGCTGTCTGAGAAGAAAGGGGGGCCTGTGGAGAGGAGGGGGGAGGGTTAACACAGAGGCACACATGCATTCCTTTACAGGGGGTTTGAACTGGGGAATACCCTGCAGGATGGAGTTCACTACAACAGCTACAAATTAACTAAGTCTGTGCAAAAACTAAATGCACACGTGCAAGTTATTGCACACATACTTTTAGGCTAAATGCACACACATTTTTTAAGTTTCCGATTTTATCATGCAGTTAAAGCGGCGTGAATTTGTCACCGCAGCCTGGACGTAAACAGGAAGTCATAACATTAAAAGCTTCAAAGGCGCACAGCTTTACCAGACAGCTCCAACGACGGATAAATGTCATCGTCCACTTGCACGCCAATGCTGCGTCTTGTGTCCCCACTATCCAGTGTGTTATTCTGCTTTTTGTCCTCAGTGCGGCCCACATCCAAATCCAGCAGCGCCGAGGCTCGATATTTGCTCTCGAACAGTTTGGTTAACTCCACCGTGGCAGCTTTGACCAGCGCTCCCAGCACAGACTCCACCTGCGCCTGGAGGTTCACGAGGCCCGCAGACATTTTGGATGCTCCGACTGTGCAAAAGCCAGCGCCAGTAAACAAAATTATGTGGCGAAAAAAATCTTGTTAAAAATTAGCTAAGGTCTTTATTTACCAACCACGGCCACATGGCTTCCTAGCTTGCAGAAAGAAGAAGAAGAGGCGTGTCTCTTAGGTCTCACATCGGCGCATGCGCACCAAAATACGAGCGGGGGGAGGGGTTACATCACTTGAGGAAGGCGGAGCGTGTGTGTTTTGGATTTTTAGAAAAACAACAGACTTAATTTCAACCTAACCACGAAGAAACTAAAAATGAATGAAAGTCTCCCCGAATAATTTTAAAATTATTTGTGTCTACTTAGAAATTTTTTTGTGAAGCAGTGTGTAGAAAATGTCTCCTAAAAGTAGATCAGTAGTTACACAAGGGCATGTTGGTTAAAAAAGACTGTAAACATTCCATTAAACAGTTGTTATTTTATCATTATCTTACCTCTACAGACATTTTATGACTATGCATTGTTTTATTCTGAGGTTGGCAGAATGCAAATTGCAAAGGTAATTTTACTTTGCTGTGTTGATACCATGGGGAAAATGATGGGGCACCATGGGCAAAATGTCACAGAAAATAAAATGCTCTTTATTTTAGGTCTTCTAGCTGGTGAGGATGGCGTCCAAAAACAGACCTTTGACTCCATTTATGAGTAAATCCATATAGACAGCTGTGTGCATACAATTTACCACATACAGTTGTGAATTATAGACATTACGGATTTTCACTGTTTGAGAGAGAGAGCTTTAAATGTGTTGCAAATTTAGTAGCTGCCAGTCCAAGTCTTTTTTCCCCTTAATGCTTCAAATTGTGCACAAATTAAGCAGATTTAAGAGCAGCTTAATACCTGTGTTCCTCTGCACTCTCTGGTTGAAAGGTTAAAGTCTGTCTGAAAAGTCTACTTTTTCACTGTTTCTATGTTGAAAAATATTGCAGTACATCCCTTTATACATAAACACTGGGATTTACAGTTTTGTGGGGAATGTGTCTACAACAACATAAGCTCATTTTGCAATGTGTGTGATGCTACCAAGGTTAGCCTAAAAAACTTATTGTATTAAAGATGTAGAAAGCAAAATTAATCTAATGTTACACATAGTGGTCTATAGTATTTACAGGTATTACTGGGCAGGTATTGGTAGCTTACCTTTGCACTGACCTTACAATGAACATCAGCTTTGTAACGGCTCGGCCAACGGAGCAGCCAACCTGAAGTTATGCAGCGAAAACTTACAGCAAGTCTGTTGTCACCTAGCACCAAGAATACATAACAGAAAACACTCCTCATTCCATTTTTCATTTATAATATATCTCAAGTCTTTACTGTAAAACGGAGGGTGCAATGGTTCTGTAAATTAAACTTGGATCATGCTTTGTCACTTTTTGATCCGCCCGAGCGCATGTTTTTTTTAGTAGCCAAGAACTTTCCTGAACGTGCACAGGTGGGTCCATTCCTGACATGCATCTCTAGTTCCCAGCTATCACTCGGAAATTCTGGAGTAGCAAGACAAGGAGTATAGTGTGGCAGCTGGATTTCTTTTAAATATGTATCAAAAGTCAAATATAAATAAACGCAAATGCAGCATCGTTGGAATTGAAGATAATTCTCTGAAACTGAAGGATGATCTGAAGAAACTGAAGGATCTATCTATTTGTAAATAGCTTCCCTTTACATTGTAAAACAGAATCTTATTATTTAAAAAACAGTTTTCCAGTTTCTGATTTTTTTAATTTATCAAGTTAAAGGGGTGGTGGTGGGGTTTCAGATAGTTCATAAAATTAAGCCCATTTAAAATTAAAACTAGAGAGAGAGAGATGAAAAGTAAGCTATATGAGGATATATATGAAGATGCAGATATCTATTCCATAATTCCATAATTATTGATATGCCAATATTACATCAGTTTGATGCTTTGAAGGCAATTTCATTGCCGATGAATATTAGGTAAGAAATAGGCTACCAAGAATGCCAGTCAGCCTTGCTTCTAATTTTTCTCAGTGGACACTCACAGTATTGCAGCAAAAAAACCCACCCATGACCCAAAAAAGTTTTTCTCCCATTAGCCATCATGATAAAAGAGACAAAACTGTTGACAGGACACCTCTAACTGCAAACAAGGTCAATTATTATCCTTTTATTATGAATTTTTGATCCAAGGAGGTTTTATAACTGTAAAACTTTCCTGGAGCCAAAAAAACGGAAAAGCAGTTTAAAAAGTCTGTGACGCTGTAACAATGCAATGCCTATGAGCCGGGCGGGAACTCACTGGCGGAGCCAGAGGGAGAAACATTACTAAACATATTCAGTGGGCCACATACCAAGTAAACTCAGAAGCTTAATGCTTATTTGGCGTATGTGCCAGGCAAGCATTTTCATTGAACTGAATAGGCACCATCTTGGTGTCCAGTATGTAATATTTGTAATACATCTATGATCTTTTTTTTTTTTTACCGTGACAACTGGTGTAAACCAAGCCCATTATGGTCTTCCATCTGAAAACACATGCAAAGACAGAAAGACAAAAAATGATGTCTCTCTACATCTCTAATACAAAGGCCTATTTATACTATACTGTAGTAAATTTTCAGATAATTAAAATCATTATGTGTTTTTTTCTAATATTTGGAATTCACACGCACGCACACACCTTCAAAAAACTATACAATAATGGTGTTTCTGTCCAAGCTGTCATTTATTTAAGACTTTACAGTAAGTTAAATTTCTCTTGTTACAAAAATAGAATATGGCTGTTGTCATATTTCATCATTGTAGAAAACACCCATATGATGTACAGCACTTTCAGTGTACAGCGTTACATTGATTTCACAGAGTAGGCTGGTGACTTTAAGACCCATAAGAAAAGCCTGCTAGCACCCTTGGATCTGACCACAGTTGTTTTGATACTGGGGCAAACAAGAAAATAAGAGAACAGATAAAACACATTCAGACTGCAACAGACTCCACAGATGGACTCAGACATAATGCATACAATATTGCAACCCCTCCAGTACTTTGGAAAATAAAAACTTTAATAATATAAAAATCAATAGCAGTAGATGACAAGGTTTTGAAAGAATTTCTTTTTTTATTGTACCAGACAGTGTTACATGTGTGAATAAAGCCACTGTGGGATCTCATCTTAGAAAGTACTTTGTTACATGGAGGATTAGTGAATATGTAGGGGAGAGGGATAAACGAGTAGTGGAATATTGCTCTGGTGGGATGCAGAGAGAGGATGATGAAAAGATGAGATATCAAAATGGACTGATGAGTTAACAAGAACTAGTTACAAAAGAAGATGATTTGACAGAGTTAATGATGGTGACTCTTGAAACTGCATTGGTCAGACTTAAATAGTAAATTATGACTTAATGATTTAATAATCATCGTCGTCATCATCATCATCGTCATCATCATCGTCGTCATCATCATCATCATCATCATCATCATCATCGTCGTCATCGTCATCGTCGTCATCATCATCGTCATCGTCGTCGTCATCATCATCATCGTCGTCGTCATCGTCGTCGTCGTCATCATCATCATCGTCATCATCATCGTCGTCATCATCGTCATCATCATCGTCGTCATCATCATCATCATCATCATCTGGATCGATTTCACCTGACAGAGCATCCTCAATCCAGTCCTCCAGCTCGTCTACAGATGGCAAGTCCTCACCATTATCATCCATGTCCATCCACACACTGTCACCCTGCAGAGTAAGGAAGAACAAATAAAATCAACTCAACCTCCAAACACCGAACCTCGAGAAGTTTTTGACTATTTGTATCTCTATGAACCAATGTTTGCATAGGACGCACATGGATGTTCCACATGGGCATCTAGATCATGTATATTCAAAACAAACATGTAGATAGTGTGTACATTGTAGACTTAGACCCATATACTGTATGATCTTATAGCCTGCTAGAGGTCCTTGGTGCAAAACCCATACCTATGGGCCTCTATTGAGCCCAGGCACACATATTCCCCCAAACAATTTTACCCAGAATCTAACCAAACTGTCTACCTGCTGGATATGTTTAAGGGCACATGTCATGTAAGCATAACATGAACTAAAGGGGGTCCCCTCTCAGTACACTACACAGTGTGAACATAACACATCACTAATGAATATGTTGCATAAATCACAAGAGCTCGCACTTGACACCACACATCCTTGTGTCCTTACTCATACCTCTGCCAAGTGAGAGGCAAATCTGATTGACAGTTGTCGGGAAAAACGAAAGAGCAGACATACATAGAGACAAAGACTCTGTACATTTCAGTTTGATTTTTACCCAAAACATTTATGATTAATCAAATTACCACAAATTAGTCCAACCTGTGTATATATGTATAATAGAGTGTGAAAAGCACACAAATGGACATGCAATCTATGAATAAATTATCAAAAATATTACTCACATCATCAGCATCGACAACACCAATCTGTGGGGAGGACAGGTCAATTCCAAAAGTCTTTTCCCAGTGTGGCAGAAGCTGCAAGGAAAATTAAAACAAAACAGTTGGGATTAATTCAGCCTTTATCAGCCGGTATCGATCAACTTAATGTGACATTTATGAAGAATATGTTTAGTGAGCTTAGTCATTAAATCTCAGAGTACCCAAAGAAGTTTCTATGATTCCTAGTATGCGTCATGTCACTGTTATATTTTTACCAGGGGGAAGTCATCAGGGTCAATCCAGACAATGCTGAGGTCAGGGTTATCTGTGTTATCCTCGGCAACTTCCTTCAGGATCTCAAGGAACTCAAAACCGTCTAAGGAGCGAAGAGGACAAGAGTGAAACTAAAACTAAACTATTATAGGGCATAGTCAACAAAATGGTGGTACTGGGTATTTGCACATATGTTTAATGATCATCCTTTATTCACCTGCATAAATAGCGTATAGCTGCATGGGGTACTTATTAAATTTGTCTTAACATCATGTCAATACTAACTCCAAAAAATTTGTATTGTAAAACACATACTGTAGATTTGTTGGCATTTCTGTTAATGTTCTGTGAATATTTACATTTCATTCAGGGTTCCTTTACCTGGGTCAGACTCCTCTGCAAAAGCAATGATATGTTCACCATCAACATCGTCATCCTATGGAAAGAGGGAGAACACAGTGAACCCACTGGAGTGAACATGTCAAGGTTGCGATTTCAGGATATTCTGAAACCGTTCTGGAGTTGTAATCTTATCATCTCATCTTCAGTTGTACAAAAATAGACCTTTGGGCTGCAATGTTTTAAAGTTCTTACCCAGATCTCATACATGTTGTGTGGCTGCAGCTTCCTCAGGGTTGGTCTTGAAAAGAACAGGGGAATAAGATTTTTGTTTTCCATTGTGGAAGGTGAAGGTTTACCTCATGATATTACTGTAGCATAGTATTAAAGGGACTCACCTGTCATTATCTTCAATGAATTTCACCAGCTCTTCCTCAGAGTAAGGTTTTCCTGGGATGACCACTGGATCATCCATAAAGGGTTCATAGAAGTCAACCTCATTGAGCTTCAGGTCCAGAATCTTTGCAACCTGTAACACAAAACCAACAGATTAGAACAAAAATTCTGAGCAAAGAGGACCTGGGAACCACAATTAAGTGGTTTATAACAACAAAGTTATATTTACACAATATCTTACCAGTTTAGTTTGTATGAATACATGCAGATTATTGGTGATAACTGTTTGAGGACACAACATCTGTTTTGAAATTTTATGTGAAGAAGATACAATGTATAGCAATTTTGAAAGAAAGTTGTTGTGAAGATACTGTGTGCCTTTTAGGCGTGTTAGCTGAGTGAATAAGTACTTCCTCAAGGCTCAATTTTTGTCCTATCTTTTTTTCTTTTTTTTTTCTTTTTTTTTAAAAAAGGTTTGTATGTTATATTTAATTATGTTAAATCAACATTGAACCATTTTGCATTAAAACTGGATCAAATAACTGTGTGATGTGGAAGGACTTGTTTGAAATGATTTATCCACAATGAATAATAACCCAAATTGCAACACCTTTCATCTCTATGGAACGTTTTTGCATTTTTTAAGTTACTGATCTGGTTTTCTGGTCTACAAACTATGTTCTCAACAGCTTGATTTAAGCAGTTCTTTTTAGCACAAAAAAGAACTTTGATACCCACTCTACACTTCTGGCCCAGCATCAAATAACAAACTGACAAAGCTTATTATTAGCTTATGATAGAATTTCTTTAATACTTTTAATATTTTAAGGATATCTAATTTTTTAAGTCAGTTTTAAATCATTTTAAAACACTAACTTATATTCTAACCACTAATATATGGTGTTTAAGTGTGTCTAATCCAACCCCAGATAATAAAATCATTGTTACTCACCTTGGGATTGAAGGTGGCAAAGAACGCCATGTGAGGATGGAACTCTTCAGCAGCATCGACAAAAGCCTCAAAATCTGAAATTTTATCGGTATCCATCAAATTGTTTTAGTTTCAAGTTGTTTCAGCTCCTGTATTAAATATATCTAAGAATATAAACTTGTTGCTCTCATCGTTAATGTAGCTTGTAGGGTGCTCACTTGAAAATCACCTTAAAAATCAAATCAGTCTGCAGCTCAAAGTCAAATCAAGCAATCTGAGACTGGTCTCTCACTTGCTTGATATGCAATTAAGAGCAATTACAGCGAAAACAACTGGAAAAAAACAAACAAATTGAAACAGATTATCATGCCATCACAGTACAGATTCTTACGTTCTGACTTGTGACTCTTAAAGTAGCCCACCAGTTTGATGTCCTCTTCGATGTTTTCAAAGCCTTTCAGTTCCCTAATATTGTCAATAATTTCCACTGGGTCTTCAAGAACCTATAGAAGAAAAGAATGGTCATGGAAGAGAAAGGAGGGGAGACAATAGTGAAAGAGAGAAGAAGAACCAAGAGTCAGATTCTGTGTGTCATCTTCAAAGAAAACAAACTATGTTTCAGAGACTTTTTCTCTAAAATAAAGCAGGCTATTAACTGGGAGATTATATCCTCACGAACATCATAGATGAACTCCACAATAGTGTCTGCTGCAAACTCGCCATCATATTCTATGACTTCATCATCTGTGAAGATGAAGACACTGTCGGACTCTTCAAGGCCTGGGGAAAAGAGAAGAAGCCCAGACCAGAGCAAAGGTCAAACAAAGACAATTTGGCCTCATCCTTCCCTCAATTTTATAATTATCTTCAGTAAGAACAGGAAACATTAAAGTACAGTAGGTCCCATTCCACTGAGACCACATGACCTCTTGATAGACAGGTTAGTTCAAATCATTAGCCATTATTACAGGTGTAGATTTGGGAGTGGTGCAGGGGGCCACACCCCCTTCATTATCTAGAACATGTGTCTGTCAAACCCCTGTTTCATATGCCCCCGGTATTTATAGGTGAAGAGTTTGACAAATGGCTGAGGTAATGATACTGGCTGGTGTATTTTGCATAATGGCAAAAGTTAAAGGTATCTGCAGCCGTGTTAATTTTGATGAGTGTTTACCTAATTTCTTTGCAACAGCTTTGTCTTCCTTTGCATCAATGAGGCCAACTCCGATATCTTCATCATCAAACTCATCCAGGACCTGGGCTACAAGCTGTAAAACAAAGACATTGTCATGTAACTGAGCACATGATTTGTCACTTTAGTTATGACTATAAAACATGGGAATACAAGCCTGCATGAGAGTGCAATAAACTGAGTGCTTATGTCCCTATCTCATGCATATTTATACCTTTTTGATAAAGTTGTTTCACTCAGTAGTTTCATTACCATAAAAGCCTGCTTTTCAGAGCGCTGCTTATGCACTTTCTAAATCTGTATGAAACTTGAACCTTGTGACTGACAGTTCATTCCACCAATGGCAGTGCCACATTCACAGCTGACTGGATTGAGGAAGTGGTTTGAGGGTTGTCTCAATGTGTTTGGAGAGTAAAAAGTACACACACACACACACACACACACACACACACACACACACACACACACACACACACACACACACACACACACACACGTACACACATCGTGCACACATACACACATGGATGCACTCTGGTGTCAGAGATCTTGAGCAGCTGCTTTTACTGGCATAAATAGTTTGACTAAGCAGGCCCATCCTGCAGGTTGTTGTGCAGATAATTCTTTGCATTTCTTTAATTTGATTGGAGTTGCAGATGGGTGGGGGAGTTTAGAGTTGGTAGCTTAGCAGCAGGTAAGTTGGTATCTATGCAATATATCTTCAAAGTAATATTTCATTTTTATTAAGTATACTTACAAATTTTTACGTTTTTTAAAGGCAAATTGAGTCTTTAGGTACATTTCTTAACTTTACTGTAATTTTAGCTTTTCTGAATTGCACTATATTTTGTTGCAGACCCCACCCTCTCGGTATTTAAGTAGGCTAAAATAAGCTTTTAAAGGGCAAGTGACTGAGATCAGTAATGTTTAATACTACATAGGCAACGTAAGCATACATTTGAGGAAAACGTGATAAATGCATGAAAAAGCATTGATTATTTGTACTGGTAATTCTTTTCATTTTCCTGTATAAACACTTGAATAAAACCAATAAATTAAAACTCTGCAACTGAGACATATATTGGAGATAAACATTTGTAAGTGCATGGATACATTAGAGGTTGTTTATCTTGATTTGAATATGTAATATAAATAAATGTCATTACCTTGTGACATATTTTTTCTGCATTTTTTTAAGAGATATAAAATGAAAATAATTTCAAAGATTTATATACATGCATGTTCTCCAAATAAAAAACATGCAAAGTTGTCTTAAGACCTTGATGTATGCGCAGTAATGTGGCTGATATCATTTCTTCAGAGTAACTGATCCTCCCTAACTACATGTAAAGTTAAACCAACAACCTCAGTATCTAGGATGGGATTTCATAACTAGATCTGCATGTTTTCCAACTACATAACATGCAGAATGCACTGCAGCTGTACACAATTTCACTTATAACATTGCCAATTTGTACCTGCTCACTGAGACATTGACCAATATATATATGTCAAATATATAAACATGGCAAATGATAAAATGTAATTTTCTTTTTTGCTATTACAGTGTGTAATTTAATAGTAGGGTGCATTTAGTCTAAAGAAAGCAGGCAAATAATATAAAAAATAAATGGAAATATGAGGAAATTATTGTGCATGAACACATAGACCCCAGTCACGTTGTTAGACCACCTTAACATTTTTTTTTCTTTACCAAGAAAGAAAACACTTAATTATGACTTTCTCACTGTCATATTCCATTTTACGGTCACCAACAGAGTGCCTTCAACTCTGAAAATCTGAGCCCTTTGCTGCTACATGTTACTAATATTAAATCCTCATCAAAAGTAAATCATAATACATTCATAAGGAGAAACACAAGCCTTCAGGGAGCTCAACCCACCACAAAAGCAGCTTGCGATAAATATAGCACCAGAAACCACACCACCGCAGGGACTATTTTGGCTAGGTGGCAGTGATGCCCAGTGCTTTGGGATCCGCTGACAAGTACAGTACTGCAAGTGTCAATCACAGCGCCGAGCTGAGCCGGCACTACTGGAGCCAGAACCTCCAGTGCTGGCCTCCAGCCCTGAGGCTGAGCCTTAACGCTCCCATACAGAGACAGAAGCTGTCGAGATGATGTGATATGCAAAGGGGAACAGTGTGTATTACTGTTTTGCTCTCTATAATTATCTATTTCTATTCATTTCTTCCCATGTCATTTTGTTAATAATACATGACAAGGTGGATTCAAATTTTGTTGACTAATGAATGTTACAATATTTTTGCCCAAATTCCTTTCTGTATCAATTTGTGCATTATTTTGCTATGATCACTGCTGCAGGGACTGTTGAGCATTGCCTATCTTTTAGTGTTACCCCACTTATTGCATACCCAATTCTGAATTTGGTTGCAATGGCAAAGACTGTGTTTTTTGTGCCTGTTTTGCAAGTCAGTTCATAAACGAGCCACCAGCAGTGCTTTCAGTTCTCCTGAAACATAACCATGCATCAAGTACGTAAGGAAGTGGCCTTTGCGGTTGGTCATGCCAAATGCCAAAGATATAGTTGCCACATGATCCAGAGTATATATTCCATAAATCAGTCATCACCTCTATTACTTTTTTACAGAACTTCAACTTTTACGTTAGATGTTAGTCCAGTCTTTCTTCAAACGATGGCAAAAATGCTGTTTGAGAACCAGTCAGATCTATAGGCCTCTTGTGTGTGACGTCAAAATTGTACCTTTCATTTTGTTTTCTGTTTTTGGTCCAATTTAAAATGGCTGCCAATTCCTGCCGACTATGAACATGGAGAACAAGAAGGACAAATATAACTTTGCGACATTTTATATTAAGCGTTTTTTTAAGAAACCAACCCGTATCAGTTGTGGTTTGATGCCATTTGCGAGCCGATACTGGAAGCTTGCTGACTGATGATGTAATGTCTATCTGTGAGGAATGTGATAAAACTGCTGAGTATCCAGGCTAACAGGAGGCCTGAGGTATACCGATAGACGGGTATTAAGTACAACTCCAACACACACACACACACACACACACACACACACACACACACACACACACACACACACACACACACACACACACACACACACACACACACACACACACACACACACCATACACAAGCTCAGCTTTTGCCAGAATAAATGATATCTTGGGCCCTCACAGCTCAGCTCTTTGCCTCGGGTGGATGACACTGATGACACACAGCAGGCTTGTGACACATATTTGGGACCAATCAGCATTTCTGAATCCAGCAAAGCTATTTTCCTCCTTGTAGCATCACTTTTCATTATAACAGCCAATGTGTAAAATTTCATATTTCAAGTCTTTAAATAAATGTCATTCCCTTCCTTTCCTATGAGCAATGCTTTTTACATTTTTTCACTTGCAAATTAAGCCCTTTACCAGCAGTATACTTTCACACTTTGCACAATTCAAATTCTATGCAACCAAATTAAATTGAGTTACACCAAAATACAAACAAACCAAACCAAATAGCAACTTTGACTTCAAGTCTGTGTAATGTTTATATGCTTTGCATTATGAATCCAGCATGATACAGCTTTGTCATCAGCAAGCTATCCTCCTTATTCTACCCATAGTTCCCATAGACCCAACCCACCTCAAGGGCCAACTCCTCAATCTCAAACTGTCTCTGGGCGACGCGGCTGGATCCGGGATGGTCATGGTAGTAAACCACCATAACATCGTACTTCTTCATCACAGATTTATAGTTCTTGATGTGGAGGTCATGGACGCGGTCCTTGCCATCATACTCTGGGAAGTCCAAGCTATCCTTGCCCAGTGTTAGCCCTCCAAAGGACAGCAAAACTGCCACAAGCACCCAGGTCCACTTCATGGCTCCTCTCTAAGAAAATGTGGATGTGTTTACAGTTTCAGAAAGTAAAAGAAGGGGTGCCGAAAGTCGAAAAAAAACTAAATAGTTTGATAAAAGTGTGGAGAACCCCTTCCAATCCGCGTCACCCAGAAGAGAGCAAGACCAACTCTTGCATCCACCTTATTAAAAATCCTCACATGGGCTACTGGCAGTGGGGCACAGGGTGCAAGAGGGGTTGGGCTAAGTTTGACATAGGTGCGAGTGTATGTCTATGTGGGGTGTAATCGGGAAAGATGAGGTGGGGGCAACTGTGGTTGCTGGGGCGACAGCTTTCTCTGTGTGTGTGTGTGTGTGTGTGTGTGTGTGTGTGTGTGTGTGTGTGTGTGCGTGCGTGCGTGAGTGCGTGCGTGCGTGCATGTATGTATGTGTGCATGTGCTTGAGTGTGCAGACCTGTAAAAGTGGGTGGAGTGAGGAGATGAGGACCAACCTGCTCTCTTTCTCTCTCTATCCACTGAACACAGGAGAAGACGGTGACAGAGGTGGTGAGAGATGGTGCAAAAGCAAGGAATCACGAGTGAAAGAAGGATGGGACATGTGTGTTTGCGTGCGTTTGTGTGTGTGTGTTTGCGTGCGTTTGTGTGTGTGTGTTTGCATGCGTTTGTGTGTGTGTGTGTGTTTGTGTGTGTTGAGCTCCTCTGCTTTGCGGCAAATGAGGAAACAGCATTACGATGGATTTAGAGGTGGCTGCGAATATGAGGCACTCTTTTCCCATATTAAGTGAAGATGGAGGCTTGGATCCCAGCTAAAAATAATGGATGTAGGACAGAGAAGTACATATCAGGAGGGGTTGCCGGTGTCTAATTTGCTCCTGCTGGCACTGGCGCAGCGCTAGAATGTGGTGGTGGGTCACTCAGGGACATGGAGAGAGGAGAGGGTGGTGCACCTGCTGAGGATTCAGTGCATAGGTGTCACTTAGCCCTGACTCAAGAAGAAAGTGAAACATAGAGTTTTACAGGGGGGGCATGAGGCAATTTTTTGGATCTTTTTGAGTCTGATCCATCTGTACATACAGTACACGTGTGTCCAGTGCAATGTGTGCATGTGCTCAAAATGATCGCATGTGATATTACATTACAGATTGAAAGGGAAGAGGTAAGCTATAAATAAAGCAGGCTACGTGGTAGCGTAATACTCCTTCAAACCCCCAAAACACACACGTACCCGACACACCCCTCTTTAATGTAGCAGGGCCTTCAGCCTACAGTATTAATGTGGGCTGATTTTAATGGAATGTTACTTGAAGATGCTCCGACTGTATGTGTGTTGTAAAATGTGCCCCCATTGTTAAAAAGGTTAAGCTACAACGTAAAACCACTGCACCCTGACAAATTAAATGTACAAATTTCTGTTATTATTACTACAAATTATAGTATTATGTTTTTGATAAAAACAGGCGGGTTTGCGAGTGCTGCTCAAAAACTGTAAGAATAATATAGCGTTACGCATCACACATTGGTTTGTGGACTGCCATTTTGAAGCCTCAAATTCAGCATTTCAGCCTTCCCCATCTTGTTTTTTTGGCAGCCAGATCAGAGGTTGAGCTGTGGAGGAGTGAGGGGTGCATCTGGTTTGAACCCAAAGAGACTACTGGCAGACAAGTGGCCCCTCCCTTAAATATGGGTAACTATGGGCCCTCATAAAAAGTAAACTGATGAGTTATAGAAAAACTCACCCCTTGTGCAGCTGCCTTGAATGTTGAAGTTTTAGAGACCAAAAGCATTTGTGGTCACCTATATTTCTGCTGCAAAGTTGGGCATTTTAATATGGGGGTCTATGGGGATTGACTCTGTTTTGGAGCCAGCCTCAAGTGGCCATTCAGGGATGTTTTTGTCACTCCAGGATGGTTTCATTTTTCAGCCTTGGATGTTGCTGCTTGGTGAAAATCAATCATTACTAATGTTAGCTATGGTAGCTAAGTCACCGGCACTTAATTTGCCACGCAATCATCCCGTGACCAACAATGTGCACAAGAATCCCCAGAAATATGCCAATGGCCATGTGCACATGTGTCTGTGCACATGGCAAAGAATATTCTTGAATGTTGAAAAACGGTGCTCACAGATGTATTCAACTAACGTTAAAGGTACGTATACTATACAGGATTGTTGGGTACCTTGTGTAAAAAATGCTCTCAACTAAAAGTGAATGTAAAAGCTAACCCTAGAATCAATTTCTTTTGGTACTTCACCATGCTATATTTAGAATTTTTCATCTCTGTGTATCTTTAATGTGTCTGGCACCATGTTGCTATTCTTTCATAAAGTCCTACTTTGGGGGTTACACATTCAGAAACTTTCTGAACACAGGAAATATGAAGAAAACAAAATACAGACAGAGGGCAGAGTCTCTACAGAAAAATACACCATCACATGCTTGGTGTGTGGGTAATAAGTGATAATTCAGAGCGAGTACTTTTGCATGAGTTGATGCATTGTTGTTGTTTGTCAAATAGCCCATGTGAAGTCTGGGTAAACGGTCAGTCATTTATGTTGCACTGCATGTGTGATATACATTTACAATAGTAGCTTTCATCTACTGCATATCTGTAAAGTATATCTGTACTTGCACCTAATAAATAATTGAATAGGAAATTAGTTGTCCAAATTTGCTGTCACATGTCATGTGTTTTAACTTTTTTTTAATTAAAATGTTTATTTTTTATTTTCTAAACATAATAAAAATATAATTTATTACAAAATAAATCATAAGATATAACATATAAATACGTAGATACAAAAAACCTACCCTAAGCTCCCACATTGTGGATATAGGATTAAATTCCTGTAATTAAAATTTTATTTCATAAACAACATGCCTACCTGATAACCCATGGCATCCGTCTGTAAAATTTGTGCCTGCTGCCATTCTCATATTCTTTTAGCTGCTTCAGTTTTTCAGCTCCTGCGTTGTTTGTCCTGGCCACTGTCATGGGACAATCAAACAATTAACAATCAATATGTCTGCTGTAAAAATAACCCAAACACCTTCACAGTATTTTAAATGTCCTCTTCTAATGTTTTCACACTGTCAGAGCATGCCAATATAATTAACAAATTTGGACCCCAAAACTCAAAATGGTCTTTTTTTTCTTTAGAAATCGTGTTTGCTATCATGAATCTACACAGGTATGTTATACAGTAGATGGGGAGTTTCTACGTGAAAGTTTGTCAATAGTTCACTCATGTCTGCAGCAGTTACCTCTATCCAGCAGTAGATGACGCTCTCTACTTGCCCTGATGTTAGTTTAGAAATAAGAAACTTAAAAGCTATTTTAATAGATTATGTTATGTCTGTTTGCATTAGGGTAAACGATCACCATAAAACACTAGCAAGTATGTTTCAGTGTCAATGTTTCACTGTATGATAATACAAGTGTGTTAAATTTAGGCCTATCTTGAATGCATGTTACAATGTTACATGGAAAGAACATAACCTCCGTTCATTCCCACGGTTGTAAACATATATGTCTTGCATAACAGCTGACAATGTCCACAAAATCTTTCCCTCGGTCAATGTTGGTCAGTCTGTTCAAAGGTGACCAGAGGAGCAATGGTGGGAGGGAGGATACCGTTGCTTTCCTGTGGGCGGTGCTAAAGAGACTTTCATAACATGTTGTAGGACCACCCATGCAATAAGTAAAATCGTAATTGTTATCCACGGAAGGTGCTGAGGGTGAAAACAAACTACCGTACGGTCTGGGTGTCAGTATTACACTGTAAACATCAAACGGAGTTTATGGTAAGACTCTTAGCCTAACGTTAGCCTATAGTACGTTGTGGCTAAAACCTTTAGCTTATGTGAGCTAGTGGTCTTCAATGTTTAAAAGAAGGTTATCGCTTTCTGCATAACTTCTGCATAGGTCATTGTTATAGTTATAGATAATAGAGAATAGACAATAGAGAGATACACTATGCTACTTTTAAGTCAAACAGCACTGCCAGTAACGTTATTGCTGAAAGATACCGAGCTAATATCTGTTAAACAGCGTTAGCATTAGTATTCGAGCTGTGTACAGCCTGTCAGATGATTCAGGAAAAGTAGTAGAGCGTAGATAAACTGACTGTGCCAGTCAGAGAGCGATTACCCTAATGAGGAATCGGGTTACTAAATGTTTTACCTATAGTTAATCTAAAAGGGCAAGGCTAGATAAATATCACATAAACATTACAAACAGGGCAGGAACCAAATAAACCACATTAAAATAATCACGATGACGAATGTACTTGTTATTGTTTTGGTGAATAGATGTTATTCACTAATTTGAGAACTGTCAGAATAGTAGAAGAAGCCTTAAACACTGTTCTAGAGTTCAAGGTGACATTTGAAAATGTTTTGTTTAGTCAAAAACCCAGGTATTTAGTTTACAAATATATTTATCAAAGACAAGCTGCAAAACCTCACATTGGAGAAGCTACAACAAGACAGAGAGTGGTGTTTTTGCTTGATAATGGATCAAAATGATTTACTGATTGTAAAAATTGTTGCTATTTAATTTCTGTTGATTGATTAATTGACAGTTTCAGCTCCAGTTACAAAAAAATCCCATGCATTTTTATTTTTTATTTTTAAAAGCAAATAATCATATTTTTTTTTTTTAACAGATGGCTGCAGCTCTGGCCAACAGAGCCATAGGAGCCATTGTGGGATCAGCTGTTGCAGATGCAGCAGGTAATGACATTAGTCTGTAAAATGCCTTAGTTTCCAGCTTCAGTTTTCTGTTTTAATGTTCTATTTCTTTTTTCCCTGAAGTCTAACCCTCCTAACATCAGTAGGCACTTTTCTGCTGAGATTCTACCTTTATGGCTCTCATCTGAGTTTCTATCCTTAATCACAATATCAGTGGTTTGACATGTTGTAGCAGCCTTTCAATACTCTGCTTGTCAGAGTTTCAAGGAGCCCGTGGTTCTTATCATAATGAAACTGGCATGATGGCCTTTTCCCTATAGCGCAGCCCCTTCACTGGGTGTACGACCTCCAGAAGCTGCAGGGGATTCTGGCTCAGGATCCAAACCCTGAGTTTCGCTCTGAGTCAGCCAACCCTTTCTACAGGAGGCAGACGGGCCACCAGAGCTGCTACGGAGACCAGGCCTTTGTCTTGCTGGAGTCCTTGTCTGAATGTGGAGGTAGGCTTGCTTCTTCATCTTTTGGATGCAGTAGACTAGGAATAGGTCACTTTAAACTTTTACATGCATTGAAACTGTGTATTCTAAGAAAAATAAAGCCTGAACTGCATGCTATTTGATTGAAAAGTGGTTATGGAGAGGAGCTTTTGTCATTAAGTGTGCACTATAGTATCATTGTTGAGACTATAATTAGAACTGTGAACACTTCCATAAGGCTCAGTAGCAGGGCAATGAGCTCCTCATCTGTTCTGGACATGAAGCAAAACCTTCCATATCACAACTGAATTAACCCACCATTAGTCCCCCACTGTATAAAAAAAATGTAAGATATAAGATGATGGTATATATGAAATTGATCCCTAGCCTCACAAATTTAAAATTTCCAATAGGGTGTGAAATATAATGACTGTGTGACTTAACAGCGTGAATACTATGTTTGTAACTATATGCCAGGTCTAAATGTTGACGATCTGAAGCAGCGCACACTGAAATACTTTGGCCCTGGATCCGAGTATGACACGCCTGTCAACGATCCTTACAGAGAGAGAGGAGGTAGGAAAACTGTCCAGTAAAAGTGAAGTATTGTTTTCCTCTTGTAAGAATGGATTACTGATAATGTTGTGTTTGTCCTCGTGTTAAAGGGCCAAGACCCCAGCTGCCCATTGAGGGACCATGGAGACATGCGAGTTTGAAGAGCTTCCTGAAGAATGTGGATGCAGGCAAAGAGGAGACAGGTAAATCTGTAGTAAATGCACCACTCACTTAAACAGAACTAAAGGAAACAGCCCTGATCAATGTGTTATATTTTCAACAGGCTGCGAGAGCGACTGTCAGATTGACGGAATAGCCAAACTGGCTCCCATAGTGGCTTTTTATGCAGGAAAGCCTGACATGCTGGATAAGGTGGAGCAGGCAGTTCGTGTCACCCAGAACAATGACACATGTGTGGCAGAGACTCTAGCAGCTGCAAGGTCAGTATGTTTTTCATATGCATCAGGTTGCTCTAACTATTTTGTTTCTGTCTGTTCTGTCTGTCTTTAAATGCAAAGCACAACCGATGCAAAGACATTTTACCTGGTAACACTTCTCAGGACACAGTTCTCAATGACACATTCATTGCAGTAGAAAGTAGTTGCAGTAGAAAAGAACCTAAATGTATTTTATTTAAGTGGACCAAATACACTCACACAAAAAAACCTCATCTGTGATGATGGAATAAATGCTCTTGAAGGAGATACATACAGTATTTACTATTAGACTGGGCATGTCTAAGATTAAAAGATTTTGCAATATATAGGAAGTGGCAATGTTATGCCTTCTCTCTTGTCTCTCTCTAATGTCCGCTATCAAGATATAGGCAAAAACTTAAATATAATATCTGCTAGCGGAGAATTGAATTCCAGATTTGTAATGAATTTTGACATTCCGTCATTCACATATAAAAACTGCAGTGGAGTAGCATTTACTTTTGGGAATTGTTTCAGTTTTCTGACATCTCATCAGTAATGATGACCCACCATTCCTGTAAATTCAACACCCTGTCACTTTCAACATGGTTTTAATCCTCAAAATAAACTCTTAACATTCAGTTATCATTTTCAGAATCATTTGCATTTCAAACTAGAAAAGTCTTAAGTTGGAAAGGAATGCGACTCTGTTAATTAAAAAAGAGGGGAAAAAATCATTAATTGTAGATGGTGGCTAAACTAAAATTGAAATACTGTATGATTGTATATTTACTTTTTTTTCTCAGGATCCTGGAGCATTTCATCCTGAATGGTCCTGATCCAAAAGTCTTGGACTCGGTGCTCGATCAGCTCAGTGACTCGAACAGAAAGCAGCCCCAGGATCTGGACAAAGCAGTCGTTGGTATGTGAGGCCTGCACCATTGTTGCGTCACTACACCAAAGTCATGGGACTGAGTCATGGAGTTAAAGGGTTTAGTCTTTCACATTTTGTACATGTTTAATATTATGAATGCTTACTGTGCTTTTAATGATTTGAGCAGACTTTAACATGGTTTGTTACTAAATTCCCTAATCTAAAGATAAAATTAACATGAAAAAAAAATCATATTTTATGTGACTTTACATTTTTACATCGGACACGTGTTGTATTTGTTTGTCTATAAACTGATCTTTTCTGGTTTATTCCAGGGCACCTTCATCAGGTGAAGGAGAATCTCTCAAAGACTCCTCAGGAGCTAATCCCCACTGTGTTTCCCAACACATGAGGTACATATTAAGTCATACAAGCAGAACAGAGTACTACCAGTAGGTGCTTGTCATTACTGTACCAGATAAATATTGAGACATTACAGTGGCCTCATGTCATCTACATCTGGGGCTGATGTTATTTCAGGTTTGCCCGGTGCGTTCCAAGCAGCGCTGCATGGAGTCCTGACAGCCAAGCACTACGAGCAGGCTGTGAGAGATACCATGAGCTGTGGGGGATGCACCTGTAGCAGAGGGTCCTTCATTGGAGCCTGTCTTGGGGCTCAGGTATAATTGTGTGCTAATCTCACATACATTATATTTAATACAATGCCAGTATTGCATGCTTGGTAATTATTTTCTACTCACCCAGATTGGACTGGAGGGAATTCCAACTTCCTGGACAGCCAAAACCCTGCGTTACGACTCAGTGTTGGAGCATGCCAAGAAGATAACCGAACATCACCGATAGTTACTCTTTTTCTGGCAGTGTGATGTGTTTCACAATCAGAGGTTGCTGAGAACAAATGAGAAACTGTTGATCTTTTGCAGAACAGTGAATGAAGGTTCTTGTCTAAACGTTTGGATGACAGGAGCCAGATGTTTTTGTCTCTGTTTAAGTTAAACATGTCAGTTCATTTGTCCAGTAACAAATTTTCAGCAATAAAGTATTTCTGAAGAAACATGTTATGAAGAATCATTTGTCATCATAGGTACACAGTTATTCTCTATAATAGATGACAACTTTAGATTATTTTTGCTTTTTCATTGGGGGTTCATTAGATATGCCTAAGACCGGTCAAGAAAACCCCAAAACACGTCAGTATGGTAAGGTAGAAATGTACAAGAGGGAATTGTAAAAAGGCATGGGTTATAGTTGTGATTTTGGGGTGTTAGTTACAGAAGTGTTTCCTAATCATTTTTCAGCATGTTAACACAAGAATATATATTTACAAAATGTTTTGACATGAACATTTAGTACTGTTGCAGGAAACTTTCCATGTTTTGTTTGATTTTTCACACAATAGCATAGGTAAAATCATCTTACTTTCATCAGTTAATTATGTACTTGGGAAATATATATTTTAAGAGCAAAAATCAAACTCCAAACCCATTTTTTCATTTTTATGTTTTTCAATGTTACAGCAATTCTACATATGAGTGGATAACAGGATCGTTGTGTGAAACCCCAGGCAGTGTAAATAGGCAACTAGATTGTCTTGTCTAGAATTTAATTCTCTTTCATGCTCCAACCTAGCACTTGGTTATACTTTTTATTTAGATCAACAAAAAATAAAGTTGTTTTTTTTCGCAACAGTTGCGTTCAAGGAACTACAAGAGACTTGTTTCTGCTGAGCATACTGTAAATTAAATGTATTGACAAAACATTTAAACAGTTAACATACAGTATGTTCAATGAAAAGTAATTTGTAGAGTTTATGTCTGGTATGGGTCCTTCTCGTAAATCATTAAATACACTTCTAAAAAACTAAAAAAATAAAAATAAAAAAAAAGAACAAATCATTGCCATGACATCAAACCAGGTAAACAAATGCATTGAATCTTGCAAAAGTCCCAGCACGAGCTTTGGTTTTACTAATACTACGAAAAGTCCCACTGCAGCCACCGTAGCTGTGTCTGACGACAGAGTTGGTTAGCACTTGGGAGTCAAACATGGCCGGTAGAGGAGGAAAACAGAGCCGTTCAGGCTCAGGGATTCCTGGTAGAAAAGGTGGAAATGAGCAGGAAGAAGAGGAGCAACCGCTGCAGGCTGTGTTAGTCGCTGACAGCTTCAACCGGAGGTTTTTCCCGGTGACCAAAGACCAACCGCGGGTAGGCAGTGAGCTAAGCTAACGGGTCTGCTAATGGTAGCTAACTGCTGTCCATGCTGTAAACAGTGACAGAGCTGCTCTGACACTGATTAAACCTTTTAACTAAAAGCCAAACACGTTACTCCAAAGCCCTTATTTGACCAATTGGGTTGGTTTTATTTAATAGTGCTTGGGGACTTAATTCCATCATCCCGCTGTACAGTTACTTCACTCATGACATCTGTCACATTTCAACTGATGACAGGCTTTGCTGCCGCTGGGTAATGTTGCCATGATCGACTACACGCTGGAGTTCCTCACTTCCACTGGCGTGCAGGAAACGTTTGTCTTCTGCTGCTGGATGGCCAGTAAAATCAAGGAACACTTACTGTAAGTTTCACTCAGGCTGTGTGATTGTAAACATCAGTGTAAATGGGTTTTAACATTTTGACATTTTGACTGTGTCTGATAGGAAGTCAAAGTGGTGTCGACCCACCTCTCCAAACACAGTTCACATCATCACCTCAGAGCTGTACCGCTCCCTAGGGGATGTGCTCAGGGATGTTGATGCAAAGTCCCTTGTGCGCTCTGACTTCGTGCTGGTCTATGGAGATGTGGTATCAAATATTGACGTCAGTCAGGCACTGCAAGAGCACAAGTAAGAGATAAACTAAGTGTATTTTGATATAGTCAAAAGAAATTACATTGTTAGCGATCCCTGTGATTGTGTTGCTCTAAAGCTATGTCTCATTTGCTTGTTTGCAGGCATCGTCGAAAGATGGAGAAGAACATCTCAGTGATGACGATGATCTTCAAGGAATCATCGCCGGGTCACAGGTCCCGCTGTGATGAGGACGATGTCATTGTTGCTGTGGACAGCAAGAGCCAGCGGATTTTACACTACCAGAAGACACACGGGCTGAAGAGGCTACAGTTCCCAATGGTAGAAGTTTCACATTTTATCACATCTTTGACTTAATCTCAGCTGTGGATTGATGATTGACAGTCGCTCCTGTTGGTTTTGCAGAACATTTTCCACAGTGGAAGTGATGAGTTTGAAATCAGACACGACCTCCTGGACTGTCATCTCAGTATCTGCTCCCCACAGGTTAGTTTCTAAACAGAGACCGGAGCTATTGAACTCAACATTGGTGACTGAGGTAACAGGGTTCTTTTATTAAAAAATTATTTTACAGGTCGCTGAGCTCTTCACTGACAATTTTGACTACCAGACTAGGGATGACTTTGTCAGAGGGATATTGGTCAATGAAGAGGTAATGCACAGTTACTTTTACTGAAACTTGGATTGTGTTATGCCACAGATACCATTCACTGTTTTACTTCTGTTTAGATTTTGGGCAACCAAATACACATGCATAGCACCAAGGATGGTTACGGCGTCAGAGTGTCCAACCTACTCATGTATGACTCCGTGTCATCGGACCTGGTGCGGCGATGGGTCTACCCGCTCACCCCCGAGGCTAACTTCATTGACCAGAAGGGACGAAGCTGCACGTATTCTCGCCACAACGTCTACCGAGGGTCCGGGGTCAGCCTTGGCCACGGCAGCCAGATGGAGGAGAACGTTCTCATTGGCTCTGACACTAGCATCGGCGCTAACTGTTACATTTATAACAGTGTTATTGGTAACAACTGCACCATAGGTGAGCATCAAAAACTTATTTTGTGTGTGTTTGAAAGAGCGGATTATAAACTGGTAAAAGTGGTGTGAACAGTCCCCTTTTTTTATTGCAACAGGTGACAATGTAACCCTGGACCATGCCTACATCTGGAATAATGTTCACATTGCCAGTAATGTGGTGATCAACCAGTCTGTGGTCTGCGACAAAGCTGAGGTCAAAGAAGGCGTGACGCTGAATAAACAGTGTGTCCTTGCATATAATGTAAGCAATGATTGTGTTATCATCTTTCACTCTTCACTGTAATAAGTATAAATCAGGTCTTTCACACTCTGAAGTTGGCAATACTACTCATCATGTTAAAGATGCACTGAAAAACCTTGTGTGCACACACTTGAAATGTCTCTAATGCTTCAGCTTGAACTGACGTCGCAGCTTATTTCACCTCTTACACATCAGCTATCTTCATTTCTTACTTTTCATCTCACAGTCAAACTTTTTGTATCATGTATCTTTAAATGAAGGTTCAACAGTGTTCAGTGAATACCCTCACATTAACTCTGCGTGTTTCCAAGGTGGTGATTGGACCAAACATCGCTCTACCTGAGGGCACTGTGGTGTCCATGCACCATCCAGAAGAGGAGGAAGAGGAGGATGATGACGAATTCCTGAGTGACGATGCTGAGGTCGGTCAAAGCAAAGAAAAGACCAAACTGAAAGGTGTGTATGGACTGTGCACTGACTTTTACACGGCTGAACAGAATGCTTAAAAGTTTGTGGTAATGAGCCGTTTTCCTTTGGTCTGCAGCGTTTAACCCTGCAGAGGTTGGAGCCGAAGGAAAAGGCTACATCTGGAAGGCCAGCAGTCTGGATGACACAGAGGAAGAAGAGCTTTCGCAGTGTCTCTGGGGTAGGACAGCAGCGCGGCTGGCTTGTTGAGCTCATCATATAAAAAAAATACAATTTCCAATGATGCTGTGGTCCATGTCCCAACAGCCTGGCTTTTGTTTCCTGTGAAACAGGTTTGGTGTTGAACCCTGACCCCGAGAGTGAAAGTGAGGACAGCGAGCCCGATGATCCCGATGATCCTGTGATCCCCTCCCCCGAGATGGACGATGTCAAAGGTGAGAACTGTTAACTTCATGTGTCTGTGGAACCAAATGATGGCCTCCTATTGACCAAAGAGTAAAAATACCAATAAAAAAGCCATCTATTGTCAGGTGACATGTAGACAGAACATCAGGAATTTTGATAATGTGTCAGAGTGTAAGAAAAATCAGTATTGAATTTATTAATCGGTTAAAGGTTGCAACTAAAAATAATAAGCATCTGTTGACCTGTCTTTGAGATGTCCTCCTTTCTGACTTCTGTCCTTTGCTTTGTTCATGTGTAGTCTTCCAGATGGAGGTGCTGGGGACTCTGCAGAGAGGTTTGGAGGAGAACATCAGCTTCGACAATCTTGTACTTGAAATCAACTCTCTCAAGTAAGGATGAACTTAAAAACTGCAGTTCTGTCTCTCTCTTTCAAAGTGATTGTTTTGACACATCCAGTTGGACGCACTCTTCCCCTTCAGGTACGCCTACAACATCACCCTGAAGGAGGTGATGCAGATTTTAACCAGAGTGGTGCTGGAGTATCCTTTCCAGCAGCAGGGCCCGCAGCTTACCACATCACAATACGTTGCTCTGCTTCTACCGGTACATATGTTTTACAGCACATTCACATGTCAGGTGTAGACATTATGGAATTAAAGATCCTCAATTTAAGTTTTCACTTTTGTCTTTGTCCTCTTTTCAGTTACTAAAGAAATGGGCACCAGTGTTTAAAAACTATGTGAAGAGAGCTCAGGACCATCTAGATTGCCTGTCTGCCTTTGAGGAACACTTCCTGGAGCAGGAGAGTCACTGGGCTGCAATGGTCAAGGTCAGGGTGAATCCACATTACTATGCACACTCAGAAATCTGCTGACTTTTTCAGAGGTTGATTAGAAAAGATGTCAGCCATCGAATATAGGGAACCGTGTAAATCTGCAGTTTGCCCTGCATGTATCAAGTCTGGACTGCTCCTGACGCTAAAGATGTTCTGGCTTTTTCTGTCCATTCAGGTCTTGATGAATATGTACCAGCTGGAGATCCTGGAGGAAGAGATGATACTGCGCTGGTTCTCCCAGGGAGCAACCACGGACAAGAGCAGACAGCTCCGCAAGAATCAGGGGGTACGTACAGGGACAACTGGGCCGCACAGGACACTTTTTATGACATCGTTTCTCAATTATACAATAAAGAGTTGGAATTTTGGATGATGTGCTACTCGCACAACAGAGGTAAAACGTTTGAGTATGAGTTTTTTTCTTTCATTCTTGTATTTGTTGTTTTTCCGTACCTGTGAGCATTTTCGGCACTTCTCACCTGTCCACCATCATCTGTGATGGAGTTTCAGAATGATACATTTTTCACAACCCTGTCCCCCATGTTTTACTTCCAACAGCTTCAGAAGTTCATCCAGTGGTTGGAGGAGGCTGAGGAGTCTTCAGAGGAGGAAGGGGAAGAATGACGAGCACTTCAGGAAAGACAAAGATGACTCTGTAAAACTTGAAAACTGTTGTGTGAATAAAGGGATTCAGGCAGTTGATATTACCCTCCACTGCAGCTTTCTGCCACTAATATCCATCTGGATCTTCTCTGTACAGTTCAAGCTGACATACACATTTTTTCACAGTGACACCTCATGTAAGGGCTGTGTGCTATGAATGTCAATATCCAAATAAAGAAGACCCTCAGTGCTTGGAAATGTATCATCCCTCTCACTTTTCTGACAACATAAAATGTCTTTATGTTTAACAGTTCACTTCAAGGTTTTAAAAGAGGTTTTTATTAAATAAAAACACCACATCCCTTTAAAAAAATATTGTGTACAACAGAAGGTTGGTCATGAAACAGTGAAACAATACAGTAAAAACATAATCTGAGAGGTAGAAGATCATATCTGCTTCACAGATTTAGTCCAAATCACCTTAAAATTGGATTTTAAATCCATCCCATCTGGACATGGTTCACGGTTAAAATCTTCCAATCAAAAGTGAAAGTAAAAGATTGTGGAACATCTAAAACTGACTAATTTGATCTTAAATTCTAAAAAAAAATACAATGCCATTACAAAAAATATAATGTCCCCTTAAAAAGATAGCTTTAAATTGATTTAATTCTAAAGATAATCGGTCTAACAAAATCAGATATCCTGCATTTAATGCATGGTCATCTCAGGTGCTTTATCACTTGTCATATGTATATGCTTTAATGATTGTGGCCAAATGACTGCAGAAGAAATTAGAGATAAAGGCCACATGATCAAATGAGCAAATTTGTAGTTGTCATAGCTTGACATGCTACTGAACATCATTTAAACCCTGACACACAGACACAGACACAGAGGCGCGCGCACACACACACACACTATTTTAGGCTCAAAGAGGACCTTAAAAATTCTGTCTTCAGATTAAACAACCATACCCCACCTCTGCTCACATCATCAGGTGCAGGATTTGGGTGTACATAAAGCTTCTACAATACACTGCAATTATTTGACAAGATGCTCAAACAACTTTTGAGTGGTCCATTAAGTACAGTGGCCCTGAGACGCAAACAAAGAACATCGGATAATATACTAAAGCTCAATTTAGAACACAATATTTCAGAAAAAAATAAGAACCCACAACAGTTTAGAAAATACATAGTTAACTTGAGTCTATGAACAAAACTTGTCGACACCTTTTCTGTTTTGTAAAATACCTTTTTTTGTTTTGTTTTCTAACATTTTGATGCATTTTCATTTGTGTTTTCTAATTTGTTGTATTTTTTGTAGTTTTCTTTTTATATTTCCTGTTATTGTTAGTTTTGTTTTATTTTTTTCTGAAATGTGCTTTCTATTTTCTAGCATGAAATTGTCCATTGTTGTGTATTTTCACTCGTGGCCACCATAGCGAAGGCCTTGATGTATGTTTGTTGCAATGTGACGAGATCAAACTTGCCAGCAAGAAAACAAATACTGACATACAACACAGTTATCGTAGCATCAGGATGCTTTGGAATCTCAGATTAAACACCTGAGTTATTATTAGGACCCAAACAGGAGTGACATGGCTTTTTAAGCCAATAAGCCTGCATCTTACAAATTCAAAACTATTTCGATTTGTCATCCTGTTTTCCCACCAAGCCGTGAATAACCTTGGCTAGAAGAGTAGCCCCCGTGATGCCAGTGACCGCAGTCAACATCTTCCACATGTTGGCTGATCTCTCGTGCCTGTCAATGAAGCTCCTGTAGTCAGTGGGCACCAGGATGTACCTGCGGCCGTCCTGCGGGGCCTGCAGTCTCATCACCTGGCCCCCCTCCAGCACCACCTCACCAAAACCAGTCAGGGTGCTCCCCACCCTCAGCAGCTCCTCGCTCTCCTCCATCGCCACTGGTTTCTCCCCACTGAGGCCCTGCAACATGACGTTCGCTAAGCCCTCCTCAGCACGTCTTACTTTGAAATAAACCCTCTCCAGGTCGCACCCAGAGGCCTCCAGGGGGTTTTGAACCTTCACATATAAGTCAGCAATGTAGGCTCCAGGGCTGACCAGACTGAAGGGCACTGTGTTGTTGGTTTCTTTTCTGTTCATTGTCCGAGAGTTCCTGGAAACGTAATCAAGATTTTATCAACACAACAGGAAATTGATAAAGAGACACTTTTTGTTGTTTTTTTTTCTGTTATGTAATGTACCATGTCTTGGAGAGGGAGTTCCAGTATTTCCAGTGCTCCTCCACTGCTATCTTCTGAATAACACCAAAGCATCGTGGGACAAACTGGCTTGCCAGAGGTTCCCCATCTGCCTGGATCAGACCTCAGAACAGAGATGAAGGAAACTGTAAATTATCTGACTGATCCCATTCAGAACTACACTGACTAAGATGTCACTTCTAGACATGTTTGTACCTTCGACAGCAACATACTGAAGACGCTTGTGGGGAGATGCTCTCAGCACTTTGACCAGGTGTTGATCTGGCCTGAAAATGGGTATTTCCTAAAATAGAAAATTAAAAATGCTTTAAGAGAGGTATTTTTAGGGACTGTTGATTATTTATGAGAGGGGAGGATGTGGCTCAAAACAGGGAAAGCACTTCAGATGACTTTTTGAGCACTGCAGAGGATGTTGCAAAAATCATATAATATCAATACTTTTTAAAATTGTTATTTTATTTATTGCTTATTTTCAGAAAATTTTCTGATTATCTTTTTACTTTTTTGTAAATTTTTGGGACATGTCTTGTTGAATTGCTCATGGAAATCAGAAATCAGACCAATTTGCTAAGGTTTCAAAAGGTTAAATTTGGTTATTTATCGTGAAGGGGGAATCATGCATTTTCCCCCAGTCACTAAAGGAAAAACATATTTGAAGTTGTGGGGAGGAACATGATATCCATAAAGTGACACCCTTGCCACCCCATACTCTGATAAATAAAGTACAGTCCCTTACTTGACTAGAGCTGTGTGAACACTTTGAGAGGACTCAAACAATGATGTAGCCTACTTGCCTTCAGCTTTTTCAGCTCTTCTTTCTTCTCTTGGTACAAATGATAAAAAAGGCCAGAAAAGGCGAAACTGGACCCGACACCGATCAAAACCAGCGGGTTCACGGGAAAGTCACTCATATCTGTCTCTATAACAGGAAGGCATAAACACAGGTCAAACTACTGTACACATAGTAATTATCATCGTACAAGTACGTCGTATGCTTTTAAAGAATACTTAGACAAAAGTCAGATAACTGGTGTAAGACCTACCAGTTAAACTATAAGGTAAAGGGCTGACTCACCTGCAGTTTGGTCACAATCCAAAAACAAAACCTTGAATTACGTTAGTTTCATTTCCTTGTTTGCCCATGTTTCGTCATGTTTCATCAGCCAATAGGAAATGAGCTGCAGTTTCGAATGAGATTGTTGACCATCAGGTGGCGACAGTGTCCAGTTCAACCATAGACTTAAGGCGTTTCTGTCTTCCACCATTGAATGTACACAGTTATGTAAAATAAGTAGTATAGTAGTATAATGCAATACGTTTAACCTAAAACCTACTTTTCATTGGACATTAAACTCAAACTCACTCAGAGACAATGGTGGAAGATATTTTCAAACATCTTCTTAAGTAAAAGTGCTAATAGCACCCTATAAGAATACTTAAAAATCAATAAGGTAAGGTTGTATTTTTTCAAGGTTTCATGTTCCCAAGAGTAATAACATCGTAGGAGCAAAAGAACAAATATAATAGCCTACACTTCCATGCACAATGAATAAAATCATAAGCAGTATGAACATTGTCCTGCTCTGTAAACATTACTGCTGTGATGATACATACTGCACATGTTCAGTTAGCCCTTCATGTGACTTCTTCCATTCAAATAAAAATTGTGAACATTGTGTTTGTCATATGGAATCATTCTTAAATGGTATGGTAATCAGGCAGATGTTAGTTTAAAAGTATATTAAAATTTGGTTGGTCTTTTCCTAATAGTCCTGAAGTAACTGAGAGAAATGTGAAAAGTGCTGCAACCACCCCCAGTCCACCAGACTAAAAATATTATGAGTAAATTTCCCTTAACTAATAATTTGAATGTTGGACTTTTTACCTGTAGTAAAGTATTTCTTTGTGGGTTTTTTTTGCCCACTGAATACTTATTTCACCACTACAGAAGCAGTAATGCATGGATCCTGAACCAGTCTGAATGAGATGACTTGCAGGTTTAATCATGCTGCATTTACGAAGACTGTAACAGTTCGCAAACGTCTATGAGGTGTAAGTTCCATTAAGAAGGATCTTCCCTTCTCACATTGTTTTATTATAATAACCTATTGTTGTAAATTGTTATAATAAAACAAAGCTACATCTCTATAGAGTATTTACAAGACAGGAAAAAAGTCACAGAAAATGTTAATAGCATAGTGATGTTTTTTTTTTCTTTTCTCCTGTTAATCGACCTATGACCTCTCAGATATAAGTCCAGATCACCTTAAGTACACTCAACACTGACGCAGCTAATCCCGTGATTATGCCTTTACTGAAAGTTGCCAATGCTAAACCAACCTAATACACCCACGCATCATAAAGTAAAGCGTCACAGACTTTGCCAGCTTCCTTTTTCCTCTACCTCGCTCTTTGTGGACTGAATAGATGACTATGCTCTCTTGGCAAACAATGTTGACTGTGAATACACATCTGTTTTACATGTGTGGTCATAATTTGCCTGTCAGTTGGATACTGTCTTTATCGCTTTTTTCACAGCTCATTTTCCCTAGACTGTGAAAAGAGCTGATGAAACTGAAAATGTGTCTGTAGGAAATACTGGACATTTGGATTGGACTTTTTAGGTCCACAAATGGTAGTGAATCTTGAGGGGTATTGCTGACACCACAACCTTAGAGATTAATTTAACACCTGATGCCTAAGGAAGAGAAGAAATGAAACATCCCTAAGAATGCTTTTATTTATAGCTGCTTATGTCCTGCAGTTACTTGATGCTCATCCTGATTCAGGCGCTGCTTTGTTCCTCTTCAGTATGTCTGTCCTTGACTGCTCATTGAGAGCAAAAACGGTATTCAGTTCAAAATTATGACATCAGCTTCTGTATTGTTGGAACACCTTGCACTCAAACATGTGCAACCTTGGCTCCAGACCTGCATGGAACAAACCCCACTGATGACACTGACAACACAGGCCGTCTCAAGTTTCTGTGAAGATATGCAGGGGTCTTACAAATGGAACTGATGCAAAACAGAGCAATACATCAGGCAAAAAAATGAAAAAGTCTGGCAGGCAGAATCTCTTTGTCTAATGAATAGTCTTTGTCTGATGAATAGTTGTTATTTTTATTTCTTCAGCAAAAAAAAGTATCTCTGAATCCTCCTCTCTGACTCTCACAGCACTAATTCTATTTGTTTTAAAGATGCACACACCCTTTGGCCCCTCCACTCACTGATGAGTGAGAGTGGACAGAAGACACCCTGTTTCAGATGTTCATGCCAAACCATTTCTCTGTACTATTTCCATACTCTATAAAATTAACTTAAGACAGTGCAGACTGAGTGATACATGAGCTATATGAGTTATCCAATTAGAATGGCTGGTAAACACAAACCTCTGCATTTATGTTTTGCACATTAAACACAAAGATTTTGATATAAAGAGACTTTGTGGCCTTGAAAATGTGAAGTCTATGTTTATTATTATACATTATGTTTACATGTGACCTTAGCCAGATCATCTGGTTGCATGAGAATTGAAATACTGTGTACTAACAACAACAATAACACTAAGTAATTCCAAACAAATGAAAAGGTAGCGCGTCTCAAGTCTTAAAAGTCAAGAAGGACAAAATACTCACATTTCATTTATTTCTTTGGCTCACATCACAATAAACAGTTGTCCTTCTTGACTTGAAGACTTGAGATGTGTTACATTTTCAATTTATTTGGAATAAGCTCACTGGATTTTGGGTTAGGCACTCCACTGAGAATCGCATTGTTGAAGCGCAACTTCTTTTTCAAAGTACACTATATCCATGAAATTTGGGTTTAATTACACTCAATGACTGACTTGGGTTTATGTGAGGCATCCATATCAGGTTTTTTTTTGTTGTTGTTTTTATTGGGCACTTGTCCAACTGTGCACTGTCATGTTAAGTGTCAAATATATTATAATTACAACTTGGATTTTAATGTGAACACTATTTAAAAGTTGGAAAGTCTAATATGACATGAACATGGCATATGAATTAAAAAAATATTACTGCAGCTCATCCCCAGGGGAACATAAATGTGTGTACCAGATTTCATTGTAATCCTTCCAATAGTTACTGTCATATTTCAAATTCTGTACAAAGTGTCATCAAAGTGTCGAGGTGTTCATGGATCAAGGTGGTGGACTGGACTAACCAGCTGACAGACAGACACTTCCATCCTGTACGCTAACATGCTTTAAAATGATGTGGATGACAAAACCATTGATTGTAGGCAGTAAATTTTCAGGGAAGTGCTACTAAAAAAACATCATCACTATCGTGTGTAAGCTGCAGTTTTGGTGACTTTCACGTTTTCATTTCAATTGATATATGACATGCTTGACAAAACACTCAAATGGCTTATGATGCACCTTTAACGCCCACAATATTATATATATAAAAGCATGTGTTTCAAAAAAGCAGTACAGAGCTGTTTTTTTTGGATCTGAACAGATGGCATTTTTGTGATTGCAAGCTTGACAAAATCAAATAATATTCCTTGTCTTATTTTACCAAGATTTATAGGCACTCTAAAAATCAAACACACACACAAACACACACACACACATTTTTGGTATCCCTGCTGGGAAGATAATTTCACTCCATGATATTCATTTCAGTTTGATGAGTTTGGTGCACCTTCATTGCCTCCATTACATTATCTAATTTGTTGACTGACAGCTGGCAGGTCAATTCTGACATTAATATCAGGGCCTCAGTGTACCCTTCAGGTATCTTGTGAGGAGGCAGTGTTTTTTTGCAGCAATTGCCAACGATAAATAATTCCCACTTTCATTTTGAGCAGTTAATACATTCATTACTGTATAATAGATCCTTGAAGCTTCTGATTGGCGCCATATTTCAGTTGTCATGTTTAGATTTTGCGGAAAGGCTTGTATGATTGCTTTATGGCACAACACAGGGAGGTGTCGCTGATCTAACTGTACAAGCAAAAGCTTCCATGGAAAAGCTTTTCTACAGGAAAAATGTAAACAGGCTTATACTTTTTGGAAGCAAAAGGGGTTTGTGAGTAATGTGTTTTTCATTTGAAAACACCTCTGCAAAATGGTTTGAGGGTTGTAAACATTGGTGGTGTCAAATATTTGTTGTAATGACACCTGACACTTTTGATTTAGATGCTACGATTTAATGACATTGCTAAAAAATTAACTCACCTGTAACTTTATGCGATTGACCATAAACAACATCAAAGTACTTTGTATTAGAGGTGAGGAAGTGTGCATGCAGATCACACCTCAGAAAACAACACAAGAAGCACAACAAAAAGGGGCTTTAATCATGAAATTCCACTAGATACATCCAACTGGACACAAAAGCTCAAACATTTTCAACTTCATCCCAGGTGAAGGGTATTTTGACATCCATCAAAGCTTTCATAAGCCACGTTGAGTCACCCGCTGATAGGTAAAACCAAACCAGTAAATCATAAGGTATAGCATATGCTGTCACTGGTGGAGTCAGCGCATGAGAAACAACGGCTGGTTCTGTGCATTGTTTTCAGTAACGTGTATTCCTCATGGTTGGAAGTAAATGACACACTCCTCATCTCTTCACACTATGCACACTGATGACAGAGCAACCATCTGACCAGAGACAAACACTCTGCATGTTTTTCATAATGCAGAACTTCCAGAGGGAAGCAGACATATTTTTTAGTCTTCCCACGCTGTTTTTTTAAAATGAATTACGAGCTTTACAACTCTCTATTCTCCACATCAGATAGCTGCAGCCACATCACATACATTGAATATGTGCACCATGCATCATTCTCTGAGTGTACGGCATTATCTTATCTGAGAGCAGTGTCAGCTAATACTGGCTCCATATCTGGAACTGAGAGGGACTGGTTTTTACCGCATGCAACTATACAGTTCATGTGACTGTCTACTGAGTAGGGTCTTCTTAGCCAATAATTAATAAAAAACTGTCTTCATGGTTCTTGTGACTATTTTTGTTGGACGGTTTACTATTTTTTAGCCTTTGCTTTACAGCTATCAGTATATGCACAGACAAATTACAGATAGAAACAACATTAATTGTCATATGATGTATAGGTAGAATTTTACTGTTGTAGCTCATTATGTTGTCTCTAACTTTGACTTCTTTATATACAGGTAGATTGTTCAGTTCAGTGGTTCAGTGGCTATAAGCTGGGCCCTTCATAAAGGTCACACCTTAAATTGTGGGGATCATGAGATGATTTATGGTAGAGGAAACAAGAAAAAAAAGGATATAGTCCTTTCTGATGGGGAGCTGAAGCCGATATATCACCCTCTTGAAAGCTACCAGACTCCATTGTCAAAAGTAAATTTTACCTGGCTGAACATGGGAGTTGCTGGTCTACCACAGCCTTAGTCTGTTAGTTAGTTTGTGTTATTGTGTGACTTTAGTGTTTTGAAGGAATGGTTTTGATTCACAGACGAGCAGCTGTGAACCTGTGTTCAGTGAAGTATGATTACTGTTTTTGTCAGTGGAGTTTGGTGGCTTTGAAGAGGGCAACGTAACAGCTTGAGTTTCCCATTAGAAAGGACATTGACAGCAAGATAAAGCAATGCTAATATTCTACTTATGCATATACTTAAACTGTTACAGATTTTTGGGGGGTAAAATACATGTTGCTGCTTCACAGCAGTACATTGCTCAGCTTCAGTAACAGGAACTGCTTGACCACCATCTACTATAGGTAATATACACTGACTATGGAAAAGTATCTCATAAAGTCTCACTTAAAAAAAATCCCACCTGAACTATCCCTTTAACCTGGGCATTTTAAAGAAATCTTATTATTAAATTATCAAATACTTACACATTTCTACATTAACTATTACTTCAAATAAATGTAAAGGAGTACAATATTTGCCTCTGAACTGTAGTGTAAATATGTATATTGCAAAAATACTTGCGTAAAGTACAAGTAGGCTACCTCAAACTGTACTTAAGTAGGCTTCTTTTCAGCGCTTGAGTAAATGTAATCAGTTACTTTCCATCACTGCCCTTTTTGAAACTCATGAAACAGGAATCCCCCTTTCACAGGGTTATAAAAGAGTTAATAAGCTGCAATAAAACACATCACTGCAGCCATAGTTATGAAATAAATGCGTATATTGTATTACAATAGACTTTTCTTACATCAGCCTTCATGATAACATTTTTGCTTATCACAAATAGGCTATACAGAGGGAAACAAAGGCTCAGACATGTTCTTGTTTGATTTTACGTATACAGTAATCCCTTCTTTCTTTGTTACTACATATTGAAGCCCTCAACCGCTGACGTTCACAGATGATCTGTCATTGGTTATTTGTTGGTTGTTCAAGGTAAAGCCAGAGTGGGAGTAGGAGTAGGAGGAGGAGGAGGAGGAGGATTTCAAGAGTGGAGCAACTCTCTTCACTCAGAGCGAAAGTACGCACAGAGTCAGTAAGGAGACCCAAACCAACCCGGACTATCTATCAGTTCTCCGACTTTCCCCCCCTATTCGCTGTCTGTTAGTCTATTTTAACGAATCAGCTGCTCTAAACGATATGTTGCTAGAAGTTTCGAAAAGCTTGTTCATCCTTCTCTCCTGCATGTTGCTGGAACCCGTGAGTATATTTCAACACTTTTGACTTCTCTCATCACTTGACCTTGGGCTTGTTCTCAGCTATGCGTCATTTGCTGACCTTTTTTTTTTTTAGCAGTGTGAGATTGATCAAGTAGATCTTTCAAGTTAGAGCGTAGCCTTCGGGCCTAAATTGATGCGCACACTGGTGCGCACGTAACCTAGTTTTGGATGCAGGGCGCACCGATGTGCCCTAAAGCTTGATTCAGTCACTGGTCAACGTGTGGAGGGAAGCTCTGCAGAGGGAAATATTGTCAGTTACTATGCGGGATGTACCAAGGAAGTATTTGGATTTTTGGTAAGCTTTTCATCATCAAAACTTTTGTTATTCAATACATTTTAAAACAAATGTTTTCTTTTATATGTTTTCTAAGTTTTTAAAATCAATTGTGAGCTCATTTATCCCCATCACAACACCAGCCTCCTCACTCCAGGTTCAGCTTTTCCCAGGGGGGAAATTTTGCTGCTTACAATAGTCTTTTCTTTGTCTCATTAGAAATAATTTAGCTTTTCATTTGGAGACTACTGAATTCTGCTATGTTTCTCCTAAGCCCCAAAAGAATATCGCAGCAGGAGTTATTTTGCTGTGCTCACAGGTTTCTAAGAAGTGAGAAAAGTCTGAGAACACCTAAAATCCACAAAGCTGAGACTTGAATTTGATCACTGAGACAAAATTCTGAAATTGTGCAGGATAATTTATAAGCCAATCAAATTTTCCTTTAGATGTTAAATTATTTCAGATGAATGAGTGCAGTGCAGTAAGATCTTAAATTAGGACTGGATTGAGAAAAGAGGAAAGCTATATCCTAGGAGTTAAATGTATGTGAAAGTGGTCAAAATGTCATGTTGATCTTGAATTGAGCTCAGTTATGTATAGGAGACATAGGCCGGACAAAGAAAAGGTCTTATTTTGAGTGTTCCTCTCCTCTGGGCTGCTTTGTGTGTCAGTGCCCGTGGGCAAAACCTGTGACTTTTTAAATGACATTTGGCACCAAAGCAAACCGGTGGGCCAGGCTGTGAATGTTTTTATGTGACATTCATGTGTTTTTATGTCCTAGCTGATCTCTTTTCATGACTACAATTAAGGTGAATTACCAGGAGCGGTCACAAGGTGTGTGTTAGTCTCCTTGCAGGACACCATAGTAGGGACTTCCTTTGTTAGACTCTGTACTCTCTGGTCTACAGCATCCTTATCCACCCCTGTCTCATGCAGGGAACAATATATTATTCCTGGTGGTCAGTGCCCTTAGAATAGTGTGCTTGCTTTCACATATGTATTTGTATACACTCACAGACTGTTTCAGTGCCTCAGTGTTGAAAATAAAGAAAAGGAAAAGTTGGGTTGTTATTGCTGGTGGGGAAGGTAGAAAAATAATGACTATGATCATGCTGATGGAGTGCAGGAAGTTTTCTCCTGATACTCCAATGTGCACTGCCTAAAGCGGCGCTGATCCATCACTGACAACATATTCTCCAATCAAAGTCCAGGGGTGCACTGTGGGTGAAGTAAGACGTGCTATGTAGCCTAAGGACTGAGATAAATCATAACTCATAATGAGAGAGTCACCTTGTGTGTGCGTGTGTGTGTGTGGGGGGTGGAGGGGTTGGAGTCTAACAATAGCTTTATAGTACCAGTCTGATTAATGCACATAGAGAGGAGACTCATTCACCTAAGTGATAGCAATAAATCTTGTGATCCTGCGGAGGGAGTGCATATTCTCTGCTGGGGAACCCTCATGGATTGTGCTTCATGATGAAGATTTACTCCGAACACGCACATGCAAATCCGAGGAGCACGATGGTTGAATCACAGTCAAAAGATTGATTTTGTGTCTGCTGTGTATGTGGGGTGGATAGATGAATGATAGCCGGGGTCCAGCTCATCTCAGGAAGATCCCAGCGGAGACAATAGATGTGTCTTTCTTGACATGTGAAGCATCATTGAGAAAGTGCATGCAGCATAGCTCACACAGGGTTTTCTAATAGACAAATAATGTGCAACTGGCATTTTCAAATGTCACTGGCCTCAGAGGTATAAGTAAAACACATGTAAAATGTTCTCTTTGCAGGTGTTTTCAGTGCAGAGTCAGATGTGTGACATGGTGAAGGAGATAGACAAGGAGAGGAACCTGTGTGAGGCTCAGATTGAGAACAAAACCACAGGTATGTAGTTTTTATTTTGTGCTTGACAGGCCTTCATATTCTTGGCTGCACTTATTCTGTTTCACCATTTGCTTAATCCACAAGGTTCTGATTGAAGTAACACAACAAGCTCTAAAAAAAACAAAAGCTGTTCAGCACTCCCCTCTCTGGCTTTACATTACACCTTGCATGACTGAACACTGTTTTCCACATAATGCCAGCCTCTCGTCGCGTGTACCTTGGTTCAGTTTCAGAGTAAACTTTCTAATTGATCACATTTTACCTCACAAATATGATTAAGAAAAATACAACAGCAAGTGTGCAATTATGAAACTCAATTAGCTGATTTGTTGTTTCAATTTATGTTGATGAAGTTGGAATTACATGTTGCTAAGTGGGGTGTTGCATCCTCACAGCACGCAGCTCATAATTGTTTCCTACATAGAGATAATCATGCTTCATTGAGCTGCTATTACCTCTGTGTGTAACCGAAACCTCATTGATCCTCACTGCATGCGCCAAGAGACTCTGTTTACTTTCACACAACCAAAAAGTCATTAAACACTCATTATCTTTTTTTTTTTTTAAATTTCGATATTATTTTGCTCCCTATAGATTCCATCAAATCTAAATGCTACCTAATTCTCAAGGTGGTGATGCAAATATCACCTGCTAAAATGATTTTTCATAGTGATGAAATGGTGAACAGGTGTTGTTGTAAAAGTGCCTAGTTCTGATTCTGCATCCTGAGATTGAGAGGACAGCCACGGTGCTCTGTTGAATTCAAATAACAGTGTGTAAGGGAAAGGACAGGGAGTTGTTTTATTATACATGATGGTGGGGTGTTAACTCAGGTCAGCCGCTGTAATGGACCCAGGACAGCTGACTTGAACCAACACATTTTGGCTGCCATGGGAACTGGAGTGCTCCACCTTCACCTGAAGCAGGTTGCTTTTTGTCACTGGAATGGAGTCAGCTCATTACAGCTATGCACATATACTGTCAAAAAAAGTTGTGTTATCTTGATTCTTGTGGTGTTTCTTTGTTTGACAATTACGAATATGCCTTTCTCTCTTTCTGTCTCTGTCTCTGTCTCTGTCTCTGTCTCTGTCTCTTTCTCTCTTTCTCTCTGTCTCTCTCTCTGGGCCAGGTTGCAATGGGACTTGGGACAAGATCACCTGCTGGCCCAGTGCTGATGTTGGAGAGGTGGTCACCATCCCTTGTCCCAAATATCTCTTCTACTTCTCCAGAGATGTCCACACACGTAAGAATCAGGTTTATAAAGTAGTTTAGTGCTTGTGTGTGAGAGGAAAGAAATGGGGAAGGAATTCAAGCAAGTGACAATATAGATGTCCTTTTTTGTGATGGTCGCAAAAGTTTTGGGGGTCTTTTGGCAATAAGTAGACAGTGAAGTCATGCATTGGTCAAAACCCTCATGAACCTTTGAGATTTAAACACAGTTAAACATATGTAAGACAGAAAAACACATAAAAAAACCATATGGATAGTGACACCTGTTACCCTGAAGTTGAAAATGAAAACTGGTAGAATAAAATGCAAAAAAAACCCACTGATAAATAAATAAACCAATGAGAAGACTGGCAAATGCTCAATAACTTCTTAAACAACTTCTGTTAAACATCTTAGCAAGATTGGTTAAAGCTGCTGTAATCAATATTTCATATTGACAAAGAATCAGATAATGTGTTATGTGAAAAAGGGGTCACTCAAAGTGACAAAACACAGAGAATTTTGTTTTATTTTGGCCCACTGCTGTTTGGTTTACTCTTATGGCTCTCATCCTGTCATTTCCAGTTGCAGGCAGCTGTTTTCAGTGGGAAAAGCTATTTAAAAAAAATCTTTTACGCTATCTACTCAGACAGAAGACAAATAAGTATTGAGTATTGAAAAGTAATTGTATAAATATATCTTTTGTGACATTAATATGACTACCTCATCATGTTTGCGACAGATTAGTTCTTAAACAGCCTATAAATATGACACCAAGGATAGTCTTTTTTATACCAATCCTATTGATCTCTATGCTTGAGTCTAAGATAAACTTGAAATATAGTGTAAAGGATGCATATTCCTGGAGGAAGGAGTGATGTATATCAGATATTTAAAAGAATGACAGAGATTTTCCAAACATGCCATGCTGTTGAGTCTTTGCTAGTATCATCACACTCCATATGAGACCAGAAATAGAAACTATGAAATATTTAGCCTCCTACTGGCTCATGATGTCATTCTGGCCCATGATCACCTGTTGTTTCTATCTTTCCTGACACCCCATCTCAGATATCACAAAGAACACAACCAAACTGAAAGCACATGGCGCACAGCTGAGTCATAAAAAGGCAAACATCCAGGCACCATCCAGACATCAAAGACACATTCTGGTTGTCTTTGTTTTATGCATGGAAAGCCTCACAGGAAACAGTAGTAGTGGTAGTAGTAATTATGTTTCAGGGGAAGCACTCTCTTGAAGATTTATTGACTGAATTGCAACGTGTTTGTACAGAGCTTCCCGTATATCTCCATTTATTAATTAGCACACCGAGTCTCCTCAATGTGATCATGCTTTTTAATGGAGTTGTCAGTTTGTATTCAGCTGGCAGAGAGGCCTCAGTTTCAACTTGGTGTCTTGAGAAATGTTCCTTTCGTGGAGTTGAAGCAGCTTGAAATGAGCTTGGATTGGTATAGTTCTTTGATTAGTTGTACTTATCACTTTTTTTCCAGTAACAATGGATTGATGTCTATGTGTACCATGTGTTATAGTGACAAACCCACAGAGAACTTATGCGCACTTTGCGTTTATTCAGCTTCATGGAGCTTTTTAGCTTTTTTACCATATTGTTTGTGTTTTCGTGCCAACAAACTTTCATGTTGCTTCATAATGCAGATGGCAGCATTTTCCAGCAGAATACTAAACAAACGTATGCTGCCTACCCATCACCAACAGCAATCAGAAAAAGTGTCACAATGAGGACTCAAATGCAAAACATAAATGACAGACAGGTGTCCAAAGAAAAGTGAGATTTAATGCCAATGAAAATGTCCAAAAAAAGCAGGTAACCAAAAATAAAAATAGTACAGATGAAACAAAAACTAACAGAAACACAAGGAAGAACCAAGGAGTGTTGGCAACAGCAAGCGAAGAAAAGAAAGCAGGGAGGATCACAGACAAACTGACAAGGAATAATAGGAAACACACAGGTATATATACATGGTGGGGGGGCAATCACAAGAACAAGACACAGCTGGGGTAGGTGAACGCAGGGAAACACAGGGATTGGCTAACAATCAAACGTGTGGCAGGGAACACAAGGGTGGAGCAGACAAGACTTAAACAGAACAGGTGTGCAGGGAAGACTCTGAAAACAGGGAAGGACTAATGAGACTGATATAAGACAGGTGTGAGAGAAAGCAAGAGCGGACAGACAAAAGAACTAAGGACACAGAGAAACCACAAAGGAAAGTGAGAACTGGTGAGAGATATACAACTAATGAGGGCCAGGTGAAACTAATCAGGGAAAGACGACGGTGGGAAAACCCACAAAGACAGGAAGTACAGTCAGACATGACACATGAGGAGTGATAAAACAGGAAATAAAACATGAATAACATTAAACAAATAAAACACAAACAGAAAACCACATAACAAAGTCTACACTATAACAGAATACTCAGCGTTAATTGTGATGCAATTAAGGTCCATACATAACAGGGTTTTTTTTTTTGTTTTTTTTTAATCGAGTTAATCATCAGCCTACATTGTTGTCTTCAAGAGGCTATACTGGGTTTTACAGCTAGAGTGATGATACTGGTATCATATAAAACTGGAAGACCTGAGGAATCCAGTGGTAATAATGTCATGCTAGCTTGTCACGAATGGAGCTAAATAGCACTTCAAAGTTAGATGCTGTCATTTGATTCCCAATCAAAACAATCTGGTAAGAAATGCTTTTCCTTCAATATGAAGCTCATAACTGTTTTGTAATGCAAAACAATGGAATTGAAAACGTGATAAAAAAATGTGATCAGTTGCTATTAAATATTGAAATTCTGCCATCACTCGCAAATTTTGAAAATGTATCATTTGAAAGCCCTAATTAATACACAATTGTCTGCTTAAATGTTTACCTATTCAATTTTATAACATGCCATTATGTTACATGCTAAGTTAGTTGCTTTGCCTCCAAGTGGCTAAAAAATCCATTAAGATGCACACTTGTGTATGTTGCATGTAATGTATTCTGTCAGATTGTACCTGGCTTTGCTTGTGTAAAATAATTTCACAAACTCAACCCAGAGATGTGCAGTGCTTTGAACAAGTATTAAGTTGCAGGTTACAGCTGTAAGTGACTGCATCACTTTTACACACCAGGCATGAGAGGAACTCACACCAAAGATTTATTATCAGCATGTGAAGGGTTTTCCAGGAACCTATGATGTGACCCAGATGGTAGAGATAGAGTGACCTGAGAACAAAGAGCACTCCAGGGAAAAGAGATAGGGGATACATGAAGAATCGGCAGATTTGTGGGGCTGTAGGTATATTTCACCGACATGTCAAACGTTCACAGAATCAACGCGCCCCCGCTGTGCAGGGACCAGGATGAAGCAAAGGGGCCTTAAAAAAAACGAGATGGGATTATAAGTGGCCTATGCTGCACTGATGTGCATGATATCAATTATGCAGTAAATCAACAAGTCAGTGCAGGGCTCCGCTGGTTAAACCTACTCTGCTCTCAGGGGCATGTAAGGAGGACTTAATTAAGGGATGATGAAGGGTCTGGATTTCTGTGTATTATAAATTACTGCTGCAGTCGAGTGAGAATCTTGTAACTACAAATCTGGCCATTACAGAAACTAAGAAAAACAACCTTGTTTGTGGTGCCTGACCCACTGTGCATTTGACAGATTATTCATTTTATTTTGAAAAGGTCTCAGAACCCTGCGGGGTTAGAAATAGATAATATGTACTTTTCAAGAAGTTGCCCTCGTTGTGCATGTAGTCAGGGTTTTAGGTTTTGTTTCAAAATTGGGGTTAGAAGTATGAAGCAAGGGGTTTGGGGGTTCTCCTACAATCTGGCGATTTTTTTAAAATTTTTATTTCACTAATTTGTGGCTTTTCTGAATTTATTTATAGAGGAAATTTCTTTATTTTCCCCAAAAGAAAAGTATTAAGGTAACATATGTTCTAAATAATGAAGGGAATGTGCACATGTTCTAAATATAAAGGGGGAAGTGTCCCCGGTGTCCCCCTGAAGTCTACACCTATGCATGTAGTACAGTGTAAAAAAAATTTTTTTTGACTATTATCAAATGTATTCACTGTCAGTCAATTGTGAAAGACTCAAGTTATTGACACATCCCAAGCCATTCATATTATAAGCCTCACTCACAAATAAAACAAGCATTACGAAACATGGCGCCACAGAGATTCAGGGTCATAAATTTAGTTGAGATAGAGTGTGCCATTCTCATGAACTCTTTACCTAGTAGGTCCAACACAAACACACAGTCATTCATCTCTTTCAATAACACTGGCAACTCACTCTCTCTGCATGCTCAGAGTGCCTGACTGTCAATGGTTTCACCTACATAATATTCAACTCAGCTGAAGCTGATGAGCGTATGCCAAAATGAATCTTCCTCCAAGATGTAATTATTGCATGAAGGATGAAGCATTTGACCATACAATATTGACTAAAAAAAGCCAAGATAAAAAAAGCCTTGAAATTAAAACAATAACTGGGTGATTAACTCGTTTGAGCTCTCCCCGTTGTCGTGCATGACACTGAAAATCCTTGCAGTCATGTTTTGGGGGGATGATGAAAGCATTCTTCTGGCAATCCCTCAAACAAGCCAAATCCAGTGGTGGCATGGGCTAAAACAGCAGGGGCTTATCATCGCCTTTGTGTCTTGTCATATTGTTTGAGGAAGCTAAGCCTCAGTCTTCTCTGCAATACGCCACTCAGGTATTTGTGAGCTTACCATTTTTTTATGCCAAATACATTCTAAGATTTTGGATTGTTGGTCATTTCCCAACTCAGTATTGATTTGATAGTGGCTGTGGAGCGATACGGTTGGGAAATGTGAGGAATGTCCTACATTTAGATTTCTGCAGCAGCATTCAGTATAAGGGATAAATTTGATGTCAACGTGCACAGCTTCCTTTCTTTGTTGACAGAAAAGAAGATGAGGAAATGCTGCAAATAAATATTACTGCTGATTACAAGATTAGACATGCATCAAGAACATTGCAAGAGGGTTTTTCAGTCTAATTAATGATAAGTGTCTTATCTGAACTTGGTCACATCTTGAACTTCCTTTCACCTTACATCTTTAAAAAACAAACCAAAATCTTCATCTATTGCTCAATATTTTGTTCAGCATTTGCATATGTAGCACTTTTAAAGAAAGCTATTTGATCTGATAGGAAATGCCTTTTAAAATGTTTTTGATATGCATCCAAGTTTCTTAGTATTATTTTGGGCATTTTGGCCTCCAAACATAGGGGTTAAAAAAAGTCCCTGATCTTAACCACCAGGCCATCACAAGGTATCTTTCAATTGTTCAATTGATTTGCTAAACATTTACTAGAATAGCTCTTTGATTTACTCTTTCATTTACTCTGGCCAATATTTTAAAAAGTATGAGACGTAGTACAAAAAAGAGCATTTATCTGATTTTGATGCTGCTTTAGTGACACAGATGCATCATTTTTCTTTTTTTGAGGGGTACTTATTGTGCAGCTGTAATTTACTGAGAGAAAGATGAATATATAATGCAAGGGAGGGAGTAAGACAAGATGTGAATTTATAAATTCTTTTTTTTTAAGTTTGCTTTTGTATACATTCATTCAAGCTGTACTATTTGTTCTTGTCTGCTCTGCTGAGCTCAAGGCTGCTTTACAGGACTCTATGACCTCATTGACCTCTAGCCTCAGAACTTTGTCCTATTTCAGAGATTTACTCTGCTCTACTAAGCTGTATGATTTATAGATTAATAGATTTAGAATAGAATTCTATTTCTATAGATGTACTCTACAGACCTCTACTCTGAACTCTAGTTCATGGCATTACTCCTCAGAGCTCTACTTCACTGAGCTCAAATCTACTGGGGTCTTCTCCACTTTATAGGGCCGGACCCTACTATACTGCACTCTATAGAGCTCTGATTTAGTGTAATCTACTGAGATCTTATAAGTACGCTGGAGTAGCGCAACTGTACTGAAGAGTTGATCTATGTAGAGCTCTACACTGCTCTATTCTGCTGTTTTGTATTCTACTGACCTCTAGTCTGCTGAGCTCTACCCTACTGAGCCTTAGGGTGCTTTCCATTAATGACCTTACCTAGTACTTTTAACCACAAAGTCCAGTTCATTTGATTAGTGAGAACACAAGTGTACCTGACTTGGGCACTGCTCCGTTTTAAAAGGTGGTCTTGGGCATGATTCATGTGTGCTCGGATAAGGTCCACAGCAGGTGTGAAAGCAACTGTGTCTGTATATTGTGTACTGTGATCACTGCCGTTATAATAACATAACCTTTGTCACTGGTTAGGCATGTCCTCAAGTTTTAAATGCACTGTAGAAATCAAAACAGTATTCTAGTCAACAACCGGTCTGTTTCTCACCTCATGGACCACCGCAAGTCGCAGTCAGTGAATAGAGTATTGAAGAGATCCCTCAGAGCCCTATGTCTCTTCCAAAAACTTTGTATCCACACAGCATGGGACCAATTCCTCCTCTGAGCTGAATGGTAGATGATAAAGCAGCACTCCGTTGTCTACTTGTTACACTGGATTATACACTGAACCACACGGAACATGTGCCTATTTAATGGCGTGAGTGGTTGCTTCTTCTTCTTTGTTTGTATTGGCGGATTGCAAACCAACTAGGTGCATACCGACACCTACTGTATCAGACTGTGTACAAGCACAAGTGCACTAGGGCATGCAATGATGTTACTAATGGTTAAGTTTACTGGTGGGGGAGGGGGGGGGGGGGTAGTCATACTTGGGCACAGTACGAAACAATCATACGTAATGTGAAGCCACCCTTATTTCGACTGAGTCTCTAGTCTAATGTACTCTACAAAGTTCTATGATGCTTTACTCTACCCTACTGAGCTCTAATCTACTGGTATCTACTCGACAAAGCGCTTATTTACTGAGGTCTACTTTACTCTGCTGAGCTGTACCCTACTGTACTATACTTTACATTGCTCTGATTTAGTGTTATTTACTGAACTCTAGTCTAGTAGCTCTACTGTACTGTAGAGTTGATCTCTTGTCTGTTGAGGTGTAATCTAGTGACCTCTAGTCTACTCTACTCCATTCTACTGAGCTCTAGTCTACTCAGCTCTAGTCTAGTGCACTCTACAAGCTATATAGAGTTCTACTCTTTTCTACTGAGCTCAAGTTTACTGCACTGTACTGTGGGGAGCTCTGCTCTCCTATCAGATGAGAGATGTCTCTCTTCTCTTAATGGTCACTCTAATGCACTTGGACCTTTCACTTCTGCCCCCATGAACAGGCCAGAGTAAAAATATCTCTCTGTTTGACTGTTGGCCTCCCGCTGTGTGTATATGTGCATCCCAAGAGAAATTAAGAAACAGAAGGAAGGAAATACACATGGGAACCATCCTAGAACGTCTGGGCCAATGGGATGACTGATCCCCTTCAGACATTTCTTCCATTTCCTTTTAGTATTTGAAAGTATTCCAGTGAGACACATACACCTCAATTAGGTGTAAGAAGGTGTAGGAGAAGTTTAGCCCTATGGCTCATATAGTGCCCCCCCACCCCCAACACACACATAAACTATATTTTTATAACTATATAAATAATTAAATCTAATTGAAACTTGAGTTGTAATAGTGTTAAATATTCCCTCTGTCCCTCTGCTCTTTAGGTAACCTGTCAAAGACCTGCACTGAGGATGGCTGGACCCCAATCAGCATAGACTCATACATAATAGACTGTGGATACAATCCCAACAACACCATCGATGATAATACGTCGGTATGGCAACAAGAGCTCCAATTTTGTTTAGCCGCATGTTGTTTCTGCTTCATTCTAAATGTTAAAGTCAGTCCAGATGAACTGCTTTCAGTGAGCGTAACTGCTTGTGTTTCTGCAGGGAGAGTTCTTTGATGCGATCAAAGTGGGTTACACCATCGGTCACAGCATGTCCCTCATTTCGCTGACGATCGCCATCATTATACTGTGTCTCTTTCGGTAAGCAGATCCATCAAAATACTACTTAATGTCCCTGCATAAAGACAATCGCACACCTTTTTCCATCATTTAGAGCGATAAAACCTTGTTGATCTCTCATTTCACACCATACTTCCTGCATTTTATAGAGATTTTACAGTGTTTTTCACAATGTACTGTGACTCAGTCTGATTTTGTGGGACAAGATGTCCAAATTTGACATTATCTGCTCTTGCAACATTTCTCAAACAAAGCGGTTAACTGCAAGCGGCCATAAAGTCAAACCACTTAGATAGGCTGCCATTATTCACAACATGCTTCCTTTTGACCTTCAGTTCTGGGATTGCAGAGAAAAAGTGTGTGTGCACATGCTGACATGACATAGCACTGATCATTAGAATACATTTAGGTGGCTGATGTGTGCACCTTCTAATAAACAGCCCAGTGTGTTCAGTTGGGTGTGTTTGCAGGAGTGTTTGTGTGTTAAGGGCTAAACAACAAGGGATATGTTTACTTCTCTGGGTTATAAAATGCCAATGGTTTGGACTCGAGCAGTGACACAGGATGTAAACAGCGTGTGCTGTTAATGTTCAGCTGCAGATGCAATGTTGAGGCAGCTGGTTGATGCTGTGTGTCATCGCACCCGTCCTGCTGGGATTACTTGCCTGATGGGTTTACACAATTCACCCCTAATCATAAGCTCACCAGGAAGGCATTTGTTTGAGAACACCCAGGAGAGAGAATTTACGTTAGTGACATTTTCCCTCACATATACCCTCCTGATTTGTTCTTGTTTACCTCTGTGCTGAATGTCAACAGTGGTTTTGCCAGATAAACGTATGTTTCACTGGAAAACTACATCCAAGTGTGAAACATGCAAAAAGCTTCATGACCGTAATATGTAGCTTGATTTTAAACAATAACACCACAGAACAGCGGGAGCACATTATGTGTTCGGTTAATGCTTATAATCACTACTCTCCTCAGCTCACAAATTCTTTCTCTGAATGTTTGACCCTGTAAATGAAGTCTGTGAAGTTTCTGGCAGATATTTCCTTGATATTTATTATTCTTTGGTACAATAAACACACAGTTCATCATATGATTTTCTTAATAGGTCATATTCATATGAGATCTTTAATCATTAAGAGGATTATGCATTTCCTTTTTTGATTTAAATCCCCTCTCCTCCTTTGCAGGAAGCTACACTGCACAAGGAACTATATCCACATGCATCTGTTTGTGTCTTTTATACTGAAAGCTGTGGCTGTTTTCATCAAGGACGTGGTTCTGTATGACGTCGGGGAGACGGACAATTGCCAGTCACCTGTGAGTAACTCAGCTGTGTACTCTACTCTTTCCATCTCATCAGCCAACATGTCCATTTTATTAGCAAAGCTGCACAGTTTATTGATCCTCTTCCCCGCAGAATCAAAAGTCCTGCATCATAGATCAACGTTAACAACTCCGTCTGATGTTCAGGCAGCAGCAGGCTGCTAGTTTTTGTCCTTAGCTGAGGCAAATTGCATCTGTTTAATTACTCAGACTTTACTGACTTTAAAGCTTTGTGTTGGAGTTTACCCAACATGTGAGTGCTCAAGTGCTTGTGGGTGTAGCAGTGTTTGCCAAGTCCCTTCCACTCCTGAGACGATGTTTCCTCATTCATCTGTCCAGCAGGATGTTGTGAGAGTTCCTGTTTGCTGAACATTAATGTCTGAACTGCAGAGAGCTTTGTCAATAAATCACATTCAGAGTTTTGATATCTAGTTTTAATCACTTTGTTTTGACATCATGATCATAGCGACAATATCAAAACGCTATGAGTGCCAAGTTAAGATAAGGAGTTAGATTAGCTACTGGATTGGGTTTGTATAATGTGGCTATTTTGTTTTATATTTGATTGATTAAGTCACCAACGTCTGTGGTGTTTTGTCAGGTCTTGCTCCAGATGAATCAACTGCTTTATTACCAGAGAGGATCAGATCTGCTGTAAATCACCTGCTTTACTATCTCTAAGTGGTGACTGACTGAGTTTATATTCCTCTTCAGGGTACATACACTGGTCCAAACACAGCTGCTTACCCTCTCAACGTTTTCTAAACTCAGCACTAAAAAATGTAGAAAGCAACATATGAAAAGAGACCTCTTCCTTTACACATCTTGATTATTACTTCATTGTGACGAGCTCTACTCAGCTTGAGAAAATGCTTGTATAGTGAGCCAAAGTGAAAAGGAAAGGAAAAGTAGACATTTGCAACTTAATTTTGTGTTTTTGTGAAAATAACAGAATATTGTTTATTCGATCTGTCAGTTTCTCAGTGCCTTAGGTTTAACAATGTAGACATCTTAAATAGCCAATATAACAACCAAAAGGTTGTAAAAACGTTAGAGCTGGTTGATAGTTACAATGACAGGTGTGGCTGTAGTGGTAAATACTCATGGGAATTGTTTTTTTTATGCTAGCATATGGGTTATTGCTGGCTTTGTCAAGATCACAAAGGTTTCGGCTTCTAGTAGTTGTGCTCTTGTACAATAGATCTCAACGAGGTTCTTGAAGGAGGTCCCCAGAAAAATGGTTAATGGTGTGTTTTTAACTGTTTCATTTTTTAAAGAAGTGAGCCCAATGAGAGTCAAAAGAGTGGTCCCAGGGGTCACTTCCTCCACGCTTATCTCCTCAACTGTTATTGACAACTATAGACTTCTGATCTCACTCATATCTGACAACCCAAATCTTTTCAAATGGAGGTCCCTGAAGCGAAATCTTGCATATACATTTAGGGGTACTTGATGCAAAAAAAGTTGATAACCACTTATTTTATAAGATGCAAACCACAGGAAGACTTTGGCTCTCCAGTGTCTCTGTGGCTTTGTCTGGAAATTTGTAAGTCACCTCAAATAAACCAGGTGATATCAGTGGAGCTATCTATGCAATCTGCAGGGGAAAGTGTGCAGTCCAAGTTTGTATTGCACACTGAAAGCGTCTTTCATTTGACCACCAGGGTCAAATGAAAGACGCTTTCAGTCTGCATTATGGGATTGTTATAATCCATTGTTTTTGGGGCTTGACGCATGATTTGATTGACTAAAAGTTTGAATGTCTAAGATTGCTTTTTCAATTTTAATGTTTCTTTTTTTGTTTTTCTGTCTCTCAGGAGTCCTTTAACTTTCTGTAGGCTAGCACAAGATTTACTGGAGTGCCCCTTTAAAGCAAGACCACATGTAACTTTTGAAAGGAGAAATAATTGCTTTCATCTAACAAATGAAAAAGTATTGTTTTGTCAGCAGTACAATATAAACACGGACTCAGATTTTACCTCTTCAGCCTTACTTAGTCTGGTATAGCTTATGATAGCTAATGGTAGCAAAATGAAGCTAGATATTGCTTTATGAGTCAATTTGCTGACTTTACAACTCTTCCCGTTTTGTGCTTCTGTTATACTATGTTTTAAGCCATTGTTGTCATTAGTGGCCTCAGTCTCAGGAAAAGATATATGGGTCCAAGTTATTCAGCACCTGTAGTTGCAATTTTACATTCAGCCAACAAAGACAGTGTCTTACCACGGTACTGTGAGGGGCTTAAGATATAAATATTAATTTGAAGCTCAAAAACACTTTGATTGCTGATTTAATCAGTCTAGGAGTCATAATTAGTGTAATCAACAAAACCATAAGGTAACCCCTGTAGAATTTTGTCTAATTATATTATGCTTATATTAATTGAGATAATGACGGTCTCCTCACCGCTGCTTTTGATGAGTGACTTGCCGACTCTAACAGAATTGTCTCCTTGTAATTGAGTCATCATTACTAATTTTAGAATAATTTGCTATACATTCTCTGTGTAGCCTCATCCACGTGAGACTAAGTTTGTCTTCATTATTTAAATTGTTGTAGAACTGCATTTATCTACATTCTCTGATAATGTAACAAGCCACTAACATCCTGATTCTCCTGCAGGTGAGCTGCAAAGCTGTGGTGGTCTTCTTCCAGTATGGGGTCATGGCAAGTTTCTTCTGGCTGCTGGTGGAGGGCTTCTACCTCCACACTCTATTAGCCGTTTCCTTCTTCTCTGAGAGGAAGTACTTCTGGTGGTACATCCTGATTGGTTGGGGTACGTGCCAGCCTGTATATCATATGTTGATGTATACAGATAGCTCATTTGCAAGGGGATTTCAACCATCCATTTTTCTGAAATGGCAGCCAGGAATAGTCTATTGCCCATCGAGACAATCTGCAGGCAACTGTAATATCTGTTTTGTCTTCACTAACAACAGCCACAACATACATGTTAGGTAAATTCATTTATAAGTGAGGTTTTATACGTGCACAGGCGAACATTATGCCTCCATCTGCATATGAATTAGTCTTACTGCCAGTTTTAGATTAGCCGCAGCAGGCAGCTGCCACTCAGCTCCACATTCAGTCAAAGCGTCCTGCCATGCCTCTGATGCTCTTGATAGGAAAATAGCTCATTTAACAAATCCGTGCATCTATGGTAGATATATTATGTGAATAAAATGGGTTCCTCCCCATACTAAGACATCAGACAATTTAGAATTTTGACATCTTTAATGGTTAGCTATTTGGCAACAAGGATGCTGTTTAGACGGCTGTTATCAAATATATGTGGAGTGCTCAGCTTAAAAATATTTTGGCCCTACATTTTCATCTTTTCAAGCACTAACTTTGACCTTTTGGTCCTAAATTTCCAATGTACTTAGCTTTGAAATGTATATTTAAAAGCCATTCCCCAAATTTCGGATGTTCTTTTTTTCCATTGCAGCTATAAAGTTAAGTATAAATAGGCCTGAATGTTGTGTCTACCAGCAAGAAAATGGACACAAGCCTGTGACTTTCCTGTGGATACCCAGGATGAGCCAATATTTGCACACAGCACATATGACTCCAGTTAAAAATGATAAGCATTCCCAAAATGCAATATTACTTCTGCTATAAAATCATCCAAAAGATTAACAGTGTACACATGCGCAAGGCTAAACGTCATATTTGGTGGTGATGAGTTACTGTGGTGTTTGTTTGAACAAAGTGGATGTAATTAATTGTTTCTCTCTATCTGACATACTAGAGATCATTTTATTGTTGAAATGACTTACAACAAATTCTATTTATGTTTTCTTGTTTACAGGGGCTCCAACCATCTTTATCACAGCATGGGTTATTACGAAGGCTTATTTAAATGATCTTGGGTGAGTTATCATTTATCATTGCTTTTATCTGGTTGATTCATGTTATTTATCAGCACAACTGATTTGAACGATACACACAAACACACTCGAGATGTAATAATAAAAACTGGTCTCTGTGGAGGTCTGTGGGGAACTATCAATCTGCAACATGCAAAAGTAGGCTAATTACGTCAGACAAGAGCTGAGCATTTCATACCTTACAAAGCCAAAGTAAAGTATTCTTTTAAAATGCAGTCATCTAAATGTCCCCAGGGCCCTATGTTCCCAAGGGCCAGTCTATCCTTGAGTTTTGAGCATGTGTCTTTTGATTTAAACCAACAGAATAAGAGATTGGGAAGTGCTATCTTTGCAGTTATATATAATGTGCTATATTGAGCATAGATATGATCATTTCAAAGTGAGCCAAGACGAATTAATCTACTGAAAGATGGACAGTGCATCTCCAAGTCCTCCCATAAATTAAACTAAAATAACCCAGATACAGATACGCTGCAGTCTTGCGTTGGTGATGTCATTTGGAGCCAGAGTCTGCACAGTAGCATTCTCCGCAGTATCTAGTTCCCATCCATACATCTGTCGACCAATCACAAGCAGTGACTTGCACACACATCTGTCAATTATCATGTCAAACCCTCCTTTTAAAGCATCAGTAAAACCCAAATTTATCACAAACGAACACATGAACACACAGAGCATGATAAGCACTACCTTAAGTAACAGAAAACATTATTGGGAAAAATTGTTTGAGTATGAGGGCACGGAGTTTAAAACCCAGCCAGCTAGCAGGATGTTTGGCCTCACTTTTGGAGAACTGTCCAACTTTATATTCAGTTTATGGTCAAGACCAGGCTTTTTGAAATGTGCTTTGCCACATGCATTAGTAAGCTAATGTGTAATTTCCTAAAAGAGAGCTAGGCTATGTTAAGTTTAAGCTAGCTAGCGAGTAAGGCACAGCTAGCCTTAGCTAAATGTATTCACTTTTCCTGTTTCCTGTGATTGAAATGTGTGTTTTTTGTTTGTTTTTGCTATCTGACATGGTTGTAGTCCAATATGGCAAATTAGTCAAAAATGAAACCCTTTTATAATGGAGAAAAAGGGTACCAGTCTTGCTAAAAGGTAATTAGTGCTTAGCAGAGTAAGTCAGAACCACAGTCTCTGACTCTCCTGGAATTAATGTGATCCAGTGTGGTTAAACTACTTGAAAAAATCAGATATACAAATATTTTAGATTGCAGATTAATTTATTATACTAGTTCATTAGTTCAAATTGATTCGAATGAAAGAACATGTTGTGTGTGCCCTTTAAAGTAGTCTACAGTTTGGCTAACTAGCCTCAAAATGACTCATCTTAACTGTGTCTGTAGTTACTGCTCTCTGCCTTTGTAGCACAGTTCAAGGGGTTGCTCTATATTAACTTTTGTTTTTTGAGATTTTGTTTGTATTTACTCTCTTCTGACAGATGCTGGGAGATAATTGACGACCACCCATGGTGGATCATCAAAACACCTATTTTAGTCACCATACTTGTGAGTCAAGGCGCCTCTTGATGAGTACTATTTCATTCACAGCTGAGCTCATCGTAATGCAATCACATTAATCAGTCTTTTACTTTCTGCAGGTGAACTTTTTTCTCTTCATCTGTATAATCCGGATTCTGCGACAGAAGATGAATTGCCCTGACATCGGAAGAAAGGAATCCAATCAGTACTCGTAGGTTTTCAATGCAGAATGGCAACATCTCTGTCATAGCATGGGTCACAGTTATTTCTTATCAGGTGACACTGAATAAATTATTATTTTTCTGCCGTTATATTGTCAGTGGTGAGTCATCATTGCTCTTGCATAGTGACAAGCACAGCCTTCTGTGTAGCTTTTGTGGGTTTTAACAAGGGTGAATGCAGACCTTTTCTTTACTTTTTCAGGAGACTGGCTAAATCCACTCTATTGCTGATACCTCTCTTTGGCATAAACTACATCATTTTTGCCTTCATCCCTGACCACATCCACCCACAAGTGAGGATGGTGTTTGATCTTATTCTGGGGTCATTTCAGGTAATGTCACAAAACAACATGCATGGTGTTAGTTAACAGTCTGTGTGCATAGAGCTTTCCAAATGTCAGACTGAAGCAGCTCTACTGATTAATTAAGGGATTTAATGTACCTAATCCGTCTTTTGGCTTCTATGTGATTGCCATCTTGTGTTTTAGATTTCTGCCACAAATATGGCACCGGATAGAAATCAAAATGATCCTTTGATTCAAAAAAGTTACATGAAAACAGCTTGGTACCACGAAGACAGTTTGCCTGATTAAGCAAGTGAATGGTTTGTTTAGCTGACATGTTTAATTTTTTATGCCTAAATAATGAGGTTGCTGATTTACAAAGTATTAAACTGAATGTGAATGCTGAGAGCCAAGTGCAATGATGGAAACCTAGCGACGGAAAGTATTCTTAATTTATAACTGTTTTAGTCCAGACTGATATCTCCTGGGAACATTTCCCAGAGATCTAAATGATGAACCTCCTGTCTGAGGCTGAAGTTGGTCATGATCTTACTGTCATTATTCATACACAAGCATTTTGAGTGTTTCCCCAGCTGTACAATCACTGTGGTATTTCTTTTCAACAACAGCTCATATTTGGCGGTACATTTTATCTGCTTTTCTCTTCTTCAGGGCTTTGTCGTTGCAGTTTTGTACTGCTTTCTGAACGGAGAGGTAAGTAAACAAGAAACACAGCTCTTTAAGATGTTTGCTGTCCTTTTTTGTAACTCAGTCTTATTTTCACTCTCCCTCCTGCGTTTCATGCCCTCTTAATACCCCCTCTTCATCCTGTTTGCTATCTCCTCGTCTCTCCTGCAGGTACAGGCGGAGATTAAGCGTAAGTGGCGCAGATGGATGCTACAGAGGTTCCTCGGTGCTGACACTAAGTACCAGCAGCCGTCTATTGGCAGCAACGGCAACAACTTCAGCACCCAGATTACTATGTTGACCAAATGTAGCCCCACAACACGCCGGGCATCTGACTGTCAGGAGCACTTCTCTGCCATCTGAAACCCATCTACAGTTAACAACCCTCTCTGTTTCTATCAGTGGGTACTGAACTGTTGCAGTGTCGTTTAGTTGGTTACCGAAGGTCAATATGACATTTTAGTGCTGACGTAAATACTTATTCATTGTAACTTTATCCATTACCTGTCAAAACATGATCAGATGTGATCAGAAGTGATCTGTGTTGTTCTTGCAAAGGTGACAGCACCTTTTAGTAAGTGGTTTAAATAATTACCTTTACATAAAGGATTCATTTTCAAAAAAAAAGCAACATTTTCACAGACTGTTGTAATGTAGCTTTGGTCAGGAAGGAACTTCCATCGAACGGGAGGCTAAACACTCTGACTGGCACATATTTGATATTTGCACATGGGCTAGTTTAAAACGGACATATCAGCAAACAGATAAGTTTGTACTACAATGTAAAGCTTTGTTGAGATCACATGATCAGTCAGTTGTTGAGAATCAACTGTCAGAATAACATTAACAAAGTCTTTTACTGCTATGAACTCATTTTCAAAATACTGCAGGGAGAAGGATCTTTGTGGCCGCTCTGTGAATCAAAGGGAAAAGGAGCTTTTGCCCAGCGTTTTCCATCTGTTGTTAAGCAATAGATGGATAGAGCCAGACACGAGCTGCGTCCTATAAGAAGCAAGATGTTTATTAAAAGGGTGTGTTACACAAGAGGACTCGGAGCACTTAACCTAATAGCTCATGTTGCTTAGGGGACCAGTGGTACCAACATTAATGACAGCATCAGGCTGTCATAAGCACTAGTCACACAGGAGTAATCTATAGCATAACCATCAGACTGGATGTTCCTATCCTGTCTATGACAGTTTTACACGGGGCACACACTCTGCTGAATTACTGCCGGATAACATTCCAGAGGAGACACTTAAGCTCCTGCTTGTGAAATTTATCTCATTACAAAGGCTTTTAGTTTTGTCTGAGTGCACAGTTGCTTCGTTCATTTTTACTGTTTCTGCAACTAATGGACCAGATGTATTCCATTATTAGTGCACCATACACAACATTGTGAATAAATTTGTGGCAACACTGATTAACTTCCATTAACTGGATTGCATGGATAATTCATTTTATTGCAAGTGTTAGCTTTCTGTCTTTTTCATTCTTATTGACTCTTCTTTTTTTCTATTTACAGATTAAATGAATATTATTATTGTTATGGTACCATACTGTTTTTTTAGCTATGCTAGCAGCATGGCAGTTGGCTGTTTGGCCCACCACTTTGGTTCAGCTGGAAAGATCAACAACTATAAAAATGGATTGTCATGATATTTTGTACAGATATTCATTGTCCCCAGAGGATGAATCTTGGTGACATTGATGATCCTCTGACTTTTTTTCTCGCACCAGCATCAGGTCAAAGTTTCCACTTACCTAGTAAAATATATCATCGTCTACAAGATGGATTTGGACAGATGTTAATTATTCTCATTATTCATCCTAATGACTTTGATGATCCCCTAACTTTTCCTCTAGTGCCATGATTAGGTTCACATTTGTGGTTTTGAGTGAAATGTCTCGGAAACTATTGGATGGATAATTTTTTAATTTAGTTTATGTTCCAAACCTCAATGGATTGTAAAATGATGCCTTAACTTTTAATTTAGAATTGTTATCAATACTTATGATAAGATTTATGGCTAGTGACTGGTAAACTGATGACATTTTCATCAGCTTCAGCTATACTTTGAGTATAGTACTAAATATTAGCATTCTAAAATGCTAAATTAAGATGCTGAACATGGTTATCCCTCTAAACACCTGCGTCTTAGCACTGTCATTGTGAACATGTTAGCATGCTGGCATTAAACTCAAAGTGCTGCCTCACACAGACGTGAGCTTACCTTTAGATTTTCAGTCTTATTTGATGTAAAAGGATTTGTCAAGTTCAGTAACACCATGCATGATAGTTGTAACTCGCTCTCTCTGTTTAATAATGTTGTTAACATAACCATCTCCTGCACACACAAACAAGACATTTTCATAAATTAATATGTACAGGCAGTGACAGTGTCACATTTCATGTGGGAGTTTGATGTTTACTTTAGTCCCCCTTCTTGTTGTAAAAGTATGTGTAAAATTGAACTGAAACTAACTGAAAGTACCTCAGACTAATTGTCACACACACATTTATTATATACAATGTGAAACTGTAAACATAGCTAAAGAATTGGTTCATGATGTGTTTTGTGGCTTGTGATTTAATAGTGCTCAGGTGTCAACTGGAAATCGATGTTTACATTTAAACGTTCCTCACTCATGCTATGTGCATAATGTCACTTAGGTATCTCTTAATTGTTGCCATGTAAATTTTGTGTAAATGTAGCGTAGGCTACTGTACAGTATATGGAATCAGCTGTAAAGATGTTATTGAACAAACTGTCAGATGAAGATGAATTAAACCATTTGCACTGTGGACCGCCCCTCTGTGTCTTTTCAACTAAAAGTAAGTTATGCCACTTACAGCAATACAATCAACCGTTATTTTTTTTTATTTCTGCTTTAAAAAAGCAAACAGGTATTCAAGAAACTTTATGAAATAATGTAACAAAAAAATAACCATGTACAAATCAGCATTTTCCCTTTTATAAAATAAATGTAGTGTGATATTCTAACTCATGTCATTCATCTCTACCCTCACTTTGACTTAACATGTATCTGTCTCCCCCTGCTGTAAAACATAAGGTGAAACAATCTGATGCTTACCTCACAACACTTTTCATCTTCAGAGGCCAAATTAATTTCCTACCCTGAAACAATCTCTACCCTTGGACAATTTTGGACCATGTCCATAATGAGTACACTAATTTGCACCATTAACCTCAAGGCACCACCAGCAATTCAGTGCAGTTATAACTTGTTGAGGCGCAGAGTGTTGAGACGCACTGGAAGAATAGTGGATCCCTCTGCGTAGCTAATCTCTCGCAAAATCCCATTCCAGCACTTGTCCGACTCGTCATATCTGTGGGAAACATAAATATGTTAATGTTTAGTGCCCCGATACAAGACAGCACGGACTAATAACATTACATTTCAATGCCCTTTATCATCCATAGAGAATTATTTAATATGAAGGGGACTTTTGAGTGACACTCTAATAATAATAGTATATAGACAGAAAATACATTTTTTGGAAGTTTTTTAATATCATTATTTTCTCTTTTAGACCCTCATGAACTCGTTGTTTATGTATAGGGACACACAATGAGGTCATTGTGTGTCCCTATACATAAACAACATTTTTGACTTGACATGACAGGAAAGGCACATTAATAACAATAGTTTAATTCAATTTGGGTATGCCAGTGTGGTGTGAGCCAACATGCCCAACACCAGGACCCTGAAAGTGGAATGCGGCTATTGTTATAAAATATTACAAGGTTTTGGTGTTACTCTATATTTTTCTAAATGTCAACATTGTTTCTACCAAAAATGTACTTTCCAAAAACACTCAGTTAATTCCCAAAACAGATGGGCACTGTAGTTTTAAGAAAGGATTACTTAAACAGGAGATAGTAGTGTATTTTGGGGGTCTGTTTTCAGCTGTGGATTAATACACATTTGGTGCTGAATGAAGGAAAGGAGCTTCTTCTTTGGAGCTCTATGGTACAGAAGAATAAGCTATATAAAGCTTTTGGCCAACTTTGGTAATATTTGTTAGTATTAATTAACTGTGGGTTTTGGTTTTTGATATGATTTTTAAACAATTACAAAAACATAAAGCATCACCAGACTTATCTTGGAAGGTTATTCATTAAGCCAGTGCTTTTTTTGAGGGAAAACTCTACAAGATGACTATTTTATCTTGTTCATTTAAAAAACGTGTAATTGGTCAAATCAAGGGGAACCTGGTAAGTTAAATTCTAGGAAGAAATCTCTCAGTAACACTTTTTTATTTCAGCAATTACATTCTAATCACTCGTAATGTGTATTGAGCAGGTAAAAAGGGCTCTCACCTCCAGATATCAGTCATCTCTGTTGGGACAGGCTCCTCACTGGTTTCACTGGGCATCATGGCAAAGCCCCCAATTGCGTACAGGAAACCTCCCATCGAAATCAGATTGAGAGAGCTGCGCTCCTGAGGGAACTCTGTGAACTCAGACCACCTAGAGCACAACATGACAATAACCCACACACATACACAAACGCACACACAAAATCAAGTGATGATGTTATATTAGTGTATGACACCTACAGCAGTGTTATTTTATGACCTACTGATCTGCTATTCATGCTTGATGAGTCATTTCACTACTATTGGCAGATGCTTCCCCTCATGACAATGAGATAAAGTGGGTCATAATAAAATAAAATAAAACAAAATAAAATAAAATAACTGTTTCTCACGTGTTGGTGGCAATGTCGTAGACTTCCACAGAGCTGGTGAGTCCTGTGTCTGTGACACCTGTCACCACAAAGATCTGGTCTTTGTGGACAGTGACACCAAACAGAGAACGGGCCGTCTTCAGAGGAGCCAAGTCCTTCCACTCAAACTTTGTGGGGTTGTAGACACACACTCTCCTCATACATTTCCTGCATGAAGCATTTAATACAATGTGTTACTGACTTTATACATAATCTTCAGTTTACTTGTCACAATGAGCACCACATAGCCTGTAAACATGTTCCATTTTTATTCTGTGGAAAAAGTACCCTGATAATGTTATCATTACTTTTTTGTTTTAGAGGGAAGTCTACATTACAGTGGACTTTAAAAGAAGCAAGCATTAGACAGCAGGGAGAATGTAGTGAAGGATGCTGTTGATTTGCATTATGTGAAGTTTAGAATTGAGCACTTTTTTTTAGCCCTTGACTCATACTAGAGATTAAAAGTCAGGATATCTTGGCCTTCAACTGTCTCAGTTTTGACCATTGTTTATTATAATCTGTCTATTGTGAATCACAATGCATTAACAAAATCTTGATCCATATTTGATCAGTGCTGCCTAGTTTGACCACAGTTTACAGTGACTGACATGATTGAGAGCCATGTGTGAAACTCTTTTCTTTGGCTCTGATTGCTTGTTTTTGTTCACATGCTGTGGATTCTTACAAATGCCATGAGAAAAACTACGAGGACTATATCTTTAAATACTAACTGATTGGTTTAGTTCTTACATGTCAAACTCTGTGATATGCAAAGTGATAGGCCGACTGTTGAGTAATAAAGCAATACAGAATAAATGATGATGCCAAAAGGTTTTGGTTTACACTGTGATGGCACTGTCAAAAACTGTACACATGTAACCTAGTTTTTGTTTATGGAGCCACAAATGATAAAATATCACTGAAGTTAAAGAGTGCCACATACTTGCTTTCAGACTTCCCTCCAATGACGTAGACAAGACCTTTGTGTGATACGGTTCCATGGCCATACACTGCATATGGCAGAGGGTCAGACTCTCCCCATTTGAAAGACCTGTGTATGAAACAAGGAAACATCATCATGAATTGACCCTATTGATGATAACAGTGAATCTGAACTCATGTGGGAATAATTCTGATTTTTTTTAAAAAAAACAACAAAAAAAACAAAGATGATGGAGATGAGCAGGGATTCAAAAAGTGACATTGCAGTCCAAAGAAAACCACAAATCTCCAGATTTGGTGATTTTTAAACTTTTTTGATAAACCATAAGGTCAAGTTGAAATCTGAAAAAAAAATCTGCATCTTTCAGACATAATAAAACAATGCATTAGCTGAAGAATGAATTGTCACAAAGCTAAAACAGGTACATGGTTTTCATGGAATGCTAATGAAATACTCCATTTAGATGGCATTTTTTATCAGTTATACCTATGGAAACATATATCATGTCTTCAATATGAGATTATAAGGGTGATGATTTTACTCTTTAATGCAGTGAATGAGAATTTTTGATTATTCGAAGTCCTAAACAGTGGCCTGATTAGTGATCAGTGGCATATATTCCCAGAGAAGTTCCATATTAAATTTGGTATCCTCACTTACTGTCTATCATAGATGATGACTGAGTCCAGGGCGTGCTCGCTGTCCTTCAGTTCCTTTCCTCCAACGACAAAGATGGAGTTTTCAGCTTCTGTCAGGCCAAACAGGCAACGAGGGTTGGGTTGTGAGGGCATCCCTAACCATTCTGAACTTACTGGGTCAAACTGGTGATGAAAACAAGATGTGAGGAATGAGAAGCACACAGAAGAGAAATCAGGGGGAAGTTAACATGTTTTTAAGGTAACAAAGAGCCACTGATGGTCTTCATTACTCACACACTACCTGCAGGAAGTAAGAGCTGAATGGTTCATCTTTGTCCTCCTCGTTATAAATGAGTCCTCCGACAACAAACACCTGGTTCTGGTCCGTCACCAGGCTGCAATGGTTCTTGGGAATTTCAGTAGACTCTGACGCCACAAAGCATTCATTTCCAACCGGGTCATAGGCTACAGTCCCTGTGTCACTGATCATAAGTATCAGGTCCAGCTCAAACATCCCAAAGCGAGGGTTGTTGTTGAGTATACCCGGCAAGTACCCTTCCTCCTCATCCTCCTCCTCACTTCCCTCTCCACCCTTTGCCCCATCAGTGCTGGGCTTCTTGGGCTTTGGCAGACGCCCTTTGTAAGCATCCTTGACTAGATCAAGATCCTTCTTGATCTCCTGGCTGAACCGCAGGTACTGATGACGCTCTACTTTCTCTTTGAAGTAATCCGGTGGTATGAGCCTGAAACGGACGCAGTGCAACAGCTCTGGCAGGTCTTTAAGGCGTTTTTTCTCATCATGTTTGATCCAGTCCATCAGGGATTCAAACACCAGCTCCTCCTGCCCGATGTTAAGCGCGTCTGAGGTGATGATGATGCCCAGCTCGCTTGGGCCAAGCTGCAGGAAGTCCTGGTCCCTGACAACAATTTGGTAGCGTTCACAGATAAAATCTCTAGCAGCCAGAACAAGCCTGGGACAATCCAGCAGCAGTCCCAGTCTGAAGATAGCCAAGCAGTTTCCCAGCACCAGCTTCTCTTGGAGGAAGGACACACATACAGAGAAGATGGAGGGGATCTGGTACATGTTAGCAACCATGAAGATATCCTGGACGTTCTGCTCTGTCAGATTAATGTCAGATGTGTATAAGTAGCGCAGGATCATCCCCATAACACCCGGTTCCACATCTTTTAGGACAATCTCACGCTTCTTGCTTTCCTCCAGGTCAGACAGGAACATGGCCTTGAAGAAGGGGCTGCTGGCTGCCAAAACCAAGCGGTGGCAGGGGAACTTCTTGTCCTGAATTTTAAGGACACAGTCCACGAACTTGTCATTCTCCAAGAGGTCACAAAGTCCGTCCTGAAGCAGAGTCTGTTGGTACATCCGAGGCTGCTGCACCGGGTCTATAGTCATGGCAGCCATTTTGTTCTGTCTCCTTGTCCTGGTTGGGTTTCGTGGGCACCCTACTCACTCCCCACGATGCAGCAGGACTGTCAGCATGCACAGGACTGCTCAGATTGCTGTGGTTAGTCTCCACGGGTTGGTTGGTTGGTGGCTGCAGCTGTCTGTGGCTGTCAGTCACTCTGTCAGGGGTATTTATAGACAGGACCCTCACAAAGCTAAGGAATCCATTTTGGTGAACAGGGAAGAGGACCTACCCACTCCTGCACCACATAGACCCCCACAAACAGCTGAATGACTAAGCACGGGGGTGACTGCTTGTTAAATCCAGCTGAACATGCCACCAGGCTGTCTGACTCACTATTTTCCCTTCGATATTTTAAAGACATGAGTCACTTCGTAAATGGCGTGTAAATTAAAAGAGTTCATCACTCAGATCAGTATGTGTGACACTGTATGCATTTCAATGATTCGTGTGCTAAGCTGTAAAGTGCGTCATTGTATTTTTCTTAACTGAACATAACCGTTACTTCTGCATCTGTCATATACCCACTAAACTGAAGAAAACTCCATTGGTTAGATTACTTAAGAAATAAGCTCTAAAGTTTACTATTTTCAGTAGCTGAAGAAATTTTTAGATCTTCTACTTAAGTAAATGTAGCAAAGACAAGATTTTCAAATTCCCTCAATTGATCTTAATAGGTAAGTAATTATTTTTGGAAAAATGGGGTTAAAATGGGTTTATTGTAGAGTTTTTGCATGTGGATGAAGCAGGCAGACTGAAGTGAGGCTGAGGCTGGTGGTGAGAGGCTAAAGTAGAAACAGTTGAGGTGTGGCTGAAGCTGGAGCACCGTGTGGCTTACAGCTTTGGTGTTTGTAGGCTGGGTGGTGTGTGTGGCTGAGGTGCTGGAATTCAGAGGAGAGAGGCACTGGAAATAGAGAAGACAGCAAATTGTCATGAACCACAAAACAACAAAAAAAAAAGACACTTGAGAATCACAATAGAAGGCTATTCACTGAAACCAACACTGGAGATGATACAACAGTACTACTATGAACAACCTGGCAGCATGGAGGGGAGAGACCAGGGTTTTTAAGCTGCAGTTGATGAGTGTGGAATGATCAGCAGGTGTGCATGCAGAGCTCCAGCACCAGGAAGCCACGCCCCGCCTCTGAAAGTACACAGAAACACAAAAGCAGAAAACACAGCAAAAAAATCCATGAAAAATATGAAAAAACACTAAATCCATACCACCACAGCCTCGCTCTGAAAACTTACGAGACGTCATGTCTCATTGAAGTCAATATATATAGAAAAAATGTGTCCAAATAAAAGCCATGAAACTGTTACATGTCGTGGTGACAATGAGTGTAAAATAAAGCAGGAGGTTTTTGAGGTGGGAAACTGGAAGTCGGAATTACAAAGGCCTGTTTTGCAATTTTTTTTTAAAAAAAAGGTGTGTATATGACTTGCGGAGGCCTAGATCAATGTGAATTTGGACCTAAGTTTAAACAGAGAATGACAAAACTATTATCAAAAATAGTATACAAAAGCAATATTAGGTCATATTGGACCATTTTTGCATGCACATTTGAAATTCCCCGACAATCCCATCAAATATCCAGACAAGCAAGGTGGCAGTATGCAATATCGGCTCATGAGTTGAAAATGACACCTGAGCAACATCAACAAGCTTCTGCAAAAATTCAGGTGCTTGCTTATCAGTAATGTCTACATAATTTTCATGAACAACAGGCACTTACCTCTTGTTACCACTTGGAGCCAGCAGTGTTCCATGTCTCCTGTAATGCAGCTCTCAGGGATTTGTTAAGGGTAAAATTAGAAATACAGGAATCATGACACAAATTAGCCTATATATAAAAAGAGCAGTCACGGATAACAGCATTTAACCATTCTTTGCCATTGTTGTGTAAATGAATAAATAAATGTTATTGTCGCATTTTGCACCAAAATTCATTTTCAGGTACTCTGAACTGTATTGCTTCACTCACCTCAGCCAAAATAGAAGCCCATTGCAAACGCTTAAAAATTTGTTTGCCATGCATACCCTGTTTAACACCTCTCCCACCCCCCTCATAAATAACAAACAGTCCCTTATTGTTTTTAGTAATTTTCAGGTAAAATAACCCATTGTTCCACAAGAAACCAAGATTAAAAAGTGAACTTCATTCTAAACACCCCACCTGCGCATAAAGCTGTCAAAATTAATTCCGCTGCAATAAAATGCTGCATGTAGACTGTTTGATCTGTATTGTATGTGTTGTATGTGTAACACTCTCTACACATTTGCAGAGCAAGAATCTTCTGATTCATACTTTTAAGAATGATTTTAAATGCAGGACTTATGCTTAAAATGAAGTATCTTTGGTTGTTTTGGCACTTGTCCTTAAGTAAAGAATACGAGCGCTTCTCCCAAAAATGTTTATTGCTTTATTGTAACATTAATAAAATATCAGCTAGATACAGTTGTTTCTAGAATATTTGTTAGTGTTTCTTCGTGCACATTTTAATATCTTTATAATCCACAATAAATATACAATCCTGTGTAAAGTGCTATCCAAATGCCATTAAAACTGACAATAATGAACCTGATTAACAGTTAATTACTGTTATGTGATATTGGAGATGAGCGCTAAGACATAGAGACTTTCCAGTACAGTAACAGTCAGTCATTTGGGAGATGTGATATGATCTCAAAGTCTGTCAGGAAGGAAACCACCAGTAAATATTTAATCAGCAATTTGGTTCGCCTTTCAAATATTCATGAAATCTAATCAACTTAATCACGGTGTGATCGTTATTTCACAGCGTAATGAAACTCCCCGCCACTTCACTCAAGCGTGACCAGGGTGGCTGACTTCACGGCGTTGCTTTCAAAAACAATAAAACTAACGCACCCGTCATCCACACGTGCACGCACATGCACACACACACACACACACACACACACACACACACACACAGAGGATGACAAGGTGGCTGAAAGCAGACTGTAAGGAAGAAAAGGGAAAAAAACATGGAAAAGATAGAGAAAGAAGGGCATCAAGAAAAGAAGTGTGAAAAGTCTGAATACAATTCACAGATACAGCAGTGCTGTAGGTTGGGGTATAATGTTTACCTAACCCTGTGTCCTAAAAGTGATGTTTACTGTATATATCACTTGTTTCTTTACCTAATTACATTGAGATGACAAACATAATTGCCTCCTTGGATTATATTATGACATGTTTTAAGTGTGAAGGAATTGCTACATTTATGTACCACACTGGGGTCATGAGGCTAGGAGGTGGTCACGATGGCCAGGGTGGTCGGTGGGTCTAAAAACACAGGACACTGGTGAACTTCCATGCACCTATTTGTGCCATTACTGAATCCATTTAAAGCAGAAATGTCTAAAATTCTGTCAAAATTTAAGTCCTCTGCACATTTCTATTGGAGTGAACAAATGCACTAAATATTAAGGGGAACATGCCCCCTGTGCCCCCCCTGAAATGTACACTTATGTGCAGGGGGCCCCGAATCAGTAGAAGTAGATGATCCCTCACTAGCTTCCCACCAGTAAGCAAAGCCACTTTTTTTCACTGGAGCTGATTCCCAGACCCTAGATACTCTGTAAGTGTTTAACCTCTGCTCTCAGAGGTTGTACAAAAAAGACACAGAAGCAAAATCAATACACTGCATCAGATGCAAGAAACACTGCGTAAACTTTTCACTGAGATACTCTAATTATGCTACTAAGAAAAAACATACACCATCAGAATGACTTGAAAGATAATATATTAACAGATGGTTGTTTTAAAATGAAATAAATCATGAAACAAATTGATTTGTAGAGAGCAACACAAAAACAAGAAAATCAAGTGTGGACTAAGAAGAAGACAGAGATGAAGAGACTGACAGAAACAAATAAAAATGCTAATTCTGTAATATGACACAAATGTCCAGATGACTCAACAATATCGCCTTATTTAGCCTGCACATGTAGCCAAATCTGACTGCAGAGGATGGAGAGAGCGTGCCTGCGGGCTGCAGCTCTTTACAGAGGAACAGTGAAATGAATCTAATGTACAGTATAATGTTTGGCCTGAGGGGTGCACAAGGGAGCTGCTGTGTCCTATTTGCTGGGATGTTGAGCTCATTTTGGAGAGCAGTTCATTCTGCCTGCCCTGTGGGATCTTAGCCACAGGCTGAAATACAGTACAATCTATCTGTTTTTCATCAGACGCAGTAATAGCCTCTCTGTTGTGTCTGCATGATGCTAAAGTCTTGCATGTACTTTGTCTCACCTTAACAGCTTAGATGTCTGGAAAAAGCAGGAGATGATGGACAAGTTGTTATTTGATCACATGGATGAATACATCAGGACGCTGCATGGGTGGCATCGAATCTTGTCCTATATGTTGATGTTTTCAGGATTTTTTTTGTCCTTTCTTTATTTCAGAGTTCCAGGGAGCTTTAAAACTTTATGACAAATATAATTATACTTTTTTAAAAATGAAGAAACTACAAACCGTGAGTTAGACGCTGGTCTTATCTGGCCTTAAGAGTAAAGCCTCTTATGGTGTTGTAAAAGACAGATCCACTTCTGATAAAAGTATGACATGTAAATAAATTCAGTAAATAGCAGAATAACAAATTATGGCCATGGGGTTTTTTTTTTGTTTTTTTTTTTGCTTGTTTTGTGTCCAGTGGTGGACTGTAACTAAGTATATTTACTCACTTTGCCTACTGTACTGAGATAAAACTTTGACGTACTTGCACTTTACTTGTGTATTTCCATTTAATGCTGCTTTATAATTCTGCTTCAGTACATTTTTCTGACAACTTTAGTAACTTTGCAGATACAAGTGATAAATTATTTAATAAATGATGATGCATTATTATAGTTTTAACTCCACAGCACGGTATACATTATTCCAAATTGGCTTCACATTTTACCAGCAACGTTAATATGATGTGGACTTTAATGCATCACTAATCATAATCCAATATATAATTCTGAAACAGGCCATTATTATTTTAATGCTAATAATTTTGTACTTTATCTCAGGGGTGAAGTGCAAGTGGATTATGGGACTCCAGCACAGAGTGTTATCTCAAAAGCCTGAATCCGTGCTATACACTAAACAAATCTATTATAATTAACTAAATATTATTCTGTTTAATTTTAAGTATTAAAGATCACATTTATTTAGTATTGTTTGAGATCCTTAATTTGCTATTAGAGCAGCCCAGTTTATTAAGGCATGGATTTAAATCTAGCAGATTTGTCAGTCTGTTTTCACTTATTTTGTCTAATAGCTTAGTGTGTGCTTACCTTATTCCTGATCCAGACATTCAGATGGGTTTTACTGTGAGCCTAATTATTTGCAGAGGTGTCTCCTTCTCTCCGAAACAGACCTGGTCATTTAAAACAGAAAGAATGATGAATAAAGCAATTTCACATCAAAAATCAGTGTTTCTACTACGCTGTTCGGCATGTTGGGGACAGGCTGCTGTCCCATCACCTGCTTATGTGCTCTCACCCTTTTTTCTCTAATAACTTAAAAAAATCAGATGTTCAGATGGTTTTCACTGGGACCTAAATTATTTAGAGATCTCTTCCTCTTCTGGACCCAGTTATTTACACCAACAGAAACACTGAAAAAAGCAAGAAAACATACTTATTATATTATATTCTGTTTCTGCCAATATATCCCCCTAAATCCAACACAGGTGACCTTTGAGTAAGACTGTGAATGCTAAACTTTTACTTGTAAGAGTATTTCTACACTGTAATATTGCTACTTTTTCCTAAAGATCTGAAAACTTCTTTCTTTGCACATGTCTGTGTGCTAAATATGTAGCTACAGGGTGCATATTAGCTTAACATAACAACTGAGAATGGGGAAAACAACTAGCCTCACTCTGCACAAAGTTAAAAAAAATAAATCACATATACCAACATCTTCTGTTAACTATAAATGTCAGAGCATGCAGAAATATATCAGCATGGCTAAAAGTTTTATTTTAGTTACTTTACAATGCAGCCAGATGAAATCCCTCACACTTCTCCATCAACATAAAAGAATAATGCTCCAAAGGGAAAAGTCAAATCAAAGAGGGGAGAGTAGAGTTTATCCCTCCTGCTAAGATTTACTTACAACACATGACAAGCAAAGTCACGGCACATGATAAGAAACTGTGGATAACTGTACGCACAACGCAGCAGTGGAGCTTTAGGAGTCAGTGAGGTGAACTAGTACAAGTAATGTGGATCCCAGAGGCTCAGCAGCACGCCACCTTCAGCTGGAGATAAACAAAGAGGTACAGCATCTTGCTAATCCTCTGAAGAGGGAGTCAGTCACTGGAAACCTGCAAAACCAAGAGGATCAAAACATAGCAAAGGCCAGAGAGGAGGGGCGAGGAGATGAAATGTGATGATAGCAACAATAAAATGATGTTGGGGAGCAAAACAGAGGGGACGATTTGGTTCTTAGCTTGGATGTAACACAGTCAGATTATCAGTTTGAGGACGGTGATTGGCAGGGCTTTAACAGCTGCTGGTAATAGACGTAAAGGTGAAGTGGGGAAGATTATGCAAAGTTGGCTTTATAATGCAAATTGTGAGGTGGATAGTCTGAATTGGAGCAGGAGATCTTTCTTTGTTATTATTGTTATGATTATTATGGTTGCTATTAATGTTCTCACCGACAAAAATCCAGTTTTCCCCATAAGGTTGTTGAAATGATCTTACCATAATGCTGACAGCTTAACAAACACTATATGATCTGTTACAGCTCTTCAGTGATGCTACATGATGCATACATGGAATTAAGTATTTAAACCTAGACTCTATCAAATATTCTACATGTCTTCTGCATATTTTTATACACAGTTTCCCAAAGTTATGCTTGATATAATAAGTGTTGTTGGAAACTTTGGGATCTTGACTGCAATTTAAAATCAAATTCTGATGGGATATAAAAATTGTATTGCATTTAATTTTACTTCTTATTTTTATTTATTACATTTTAAACCCTCCTCGTTGTTCATTTTGCAGCCTGCAGTCCAAGCAGCAGAGACAAAGGAGATAAAAGTGTCGCATGACTACAGAAACTCAGTGTGTCTCCTGCCGCTGCAGAAACAACACAGCTGGAGCACCTTTCTAACCTACATTTCACTGCTGTAATGTTTAATACATGTACAAATGTGCATAAGTAGCATAATACTGCTGACGTGCAGTATTTATAACTGCTGCATGTAGGACATAGATTAACAGTATGTACAGCCAGTGCTGAATTTGCCTGAATAATATTTTTTTTATTAGTGTTGTAAGATCCAGGCATCTCATTTTAATAATAGCTATGAATTTTGTTCCTTTGCTCACAGTTGTGAATTCACACAATAAAATACTTCAGTACACATTTGAGCTATTTGTACTTTAACTTCAGCCCTTTTTTGATACCACGTTGTATTTCTACTTCACTACATTTTAGACGGAAATATTGTACTTTTTAATCCACTACATTTATTTTTAGTTACTTCACAAACTAAAATGTCTGCAGACTAAACATATGAAGAGCTTATGAAATATGAAGTTATGTCATATATTAAATTAAACAACAGTTTATACAAGTACAGTATAGCTGAAACAAATGGTCAATTTTTCACTTAGTCTATTAACAGAAAATTATTGAATAGTTTCAGATTGACAAGTTGCTGATTTTCATTTAAATGACTTTTTTTTAAAATAATAATAATAGAAGTAATTTTAAGGTTTGAACTCTTGTTGGACAAAACAGACATCACTGAGTACTTTAACTTTTAACGTTGCATTTTCCTGATTATATTGAAAATACCTTTTACTAATGTAACATTTTCAATGCAGGACCTTAACTCCGAACAAAGTATTTTAAAGTGTGGTTTTAAAGTTTGCTAACATAAAATGATCTGAATTACTCTACTGGAGATAAATGCCATGATTCTAAATTGGAAATCCATTAGTCCATACCTTTTTTTGGACAGATTTCACAAAAGACCCCACAAATTTGAACCTCAGGGTGACACTATAAGAATTGTTGGAGAATAAGGGTAGGGTTCATCCTCTGATGACCATGAATAATGGTACCAAATTTATAAAGACCATCACACAGTGAGATATTTCAGTCTGGACCAAAGTGGCAGATCTACCAACTGCCAGACCGACATCACCATCCATAGAGCCATGGCATGACTAAAATCTCAGTGACTTTGAATCAAGGATGCTGAATCACAGCATGAACCAAAGCTCTTCCTCTCCTCATGATGTCACAGTGTGAACAGCCGCCTGCCTCCTAAAGCCGGCAGATGGGGGGAGAGAAGTCAGTCACTGTTCAGGGCTTCCTGCTGCAGAGCTGCACCCTCAATCCTCCCTGTGCATTTTTGCCTTAGACAAGAAACAGCAGTGGACAAACTACTGAAAAAATTGAAAGAAGAAGGAATCTCCTGAATGGCACCGGTGAATGGGAACTGAAGCAGAAACATGGAGAGGTCAGACCGTGATATGGAGGGAAAATCCAAGAGGAAGAGGAGGAGGAGGTGTAAAGGCAAAGGTTAGTGCAGCAGGCATGTTTGGAGAAGTTGTACTATTGTCACTGTGATAAAATCCGATTATTCATCTTAGTGTAGTGGTTGGTTTACAATGGTTCTGTTATGTCTGATTTATTTCAGTCTCTTATGGCATCTTTAAAACTATTCTCTTCAGGTTCCTTGTCTCTTTCATGTCTGAAGATATTTGATTTTTGCACTTAATGGCATGCTTTTTGAATTCTAGAGTGATAGTCTTATGTAGACTTGCAGTTTTGCTTTGATATTTGCTATGATAGAATAACATTACATTAATGAACTGACGCGTTTTTCGAAGCAATAAGTGCAATCTGGAAGAACTACATGTCACCAAACTACAGATCCTATTTCGTGTGTGTGTATCCCAAATGAATTACAAATCTATACAAGTTTATAAGTGTGTTGATAGTTACTTTATTATACTTTATGGTGTTTGTTGTTGTTCAGACTAAATCCCTGTAGGGAAAAAAAATATTAAAAAAAAAATAAAATAAAATAAGAAGAAGCTCTTTATTGGCTCTTGGGTTTGCTCTCTTGTTTTGGGGAAAACAGGGTTTAGCCTGTCTTTTACTGTGGCCACTGAGGCTGAACTAAGATCTGCGACAGAATCAAAACTCCTCTCTGCATAAAACTGCAACTCGTAGTAATGTTATTCATTGCAGTCAAACTCAACTCAAGTCAAATCTAATGCATTTATATACAACTTGGAGATGCATTGTATTGAAGATGGATCATTTATCAGCTACATGTAACCAACATGCCCTTTGTTATCCTTTGATCATTGATTAAAAAAAAAAAACTAAACTCAGCCACACTAGCAGCTCGGAGATGCTGTAATTAGGACCAGTAGTCCTTTAAGCTAAATGCTAACATGCTGATGTTAAGCTGGTAATATGTTAGCATGCTATATTTTGCTAAGCTTAATACAAAGTACATCTGAGGCTGATGGAAATGCCATTTGTTTTGCAGATATTTGATCATAAACAAATCTTTGAACTGATGATTGTTTTAGAGTACACTCAGACAGTTTGCTTAAAAATATATATATTTTTAAAAGTTATTGGAATCGAACCTGAAGGGAACATGAATGTATTGGCACAATTTCTTGGACGAACTACAAAACAACAGTATGCCAATAGTCAGCTGTGGACTGAATATATAAACAAAGCAACTTGTATTAACAGAAAGTTCTGCAGAAAGTTGACAAATGTGTTCTTTGCTTCCGGAGATAAATGATAAAATCCTGTGTTTACCTGATATTCAAATCAGTGATGTAACAGTGATCGTCTGAGGGCCATGAAAAAAAAAGTTCCAATAGTGTCAGTATTCATTTATATATGCTCATCTCACAAACTCTTACTTCAAAAAAGACCAACCAAGTAATTCAGCAGCTCAGCTGGTGCTACAAAAGTCTCATCAATCTAAAAATACTGTACATTCAGCCTCTGTTTATTCTCTATCATGTAAATGAAATGTCTCATCGTGATGCGAGCTATGGTAATCATAATTACAGTGGTCTAGGCAACAGGTCAGTCTTTTAGGATTAAACTGGCATTGTTCTCCACATGCTAATCCCCAGTAAATGCTGCAGATTACTCCGTGATGGCTTTTGTATTAACTCAAATGGTTATTCAATGTGCGCTAAGCCTATTCTACTTTCATTAATGGCCCATTGGCCTTTTTTGTACATCAGTGCTAGAGCGAAAGAACGTCCTCTTTGAAAAATCATTACTGCTCAAATCCCACTATTTTAGGACCAGAATGCACTTTGCTAATGCTTCCACTGTATCCAACAATGAGCTGTATTTCAATGCCAGCTGTCTGAACAGAAGGTGGCATCTTTTTCACAAATGGCTGACGTCCCTGTTTACAGTGAAGCTCTCTGAACACACAGCAGGAGGAAAACTCATTCTGTATGACTGTTGCGATTTCTCTTCATTTAACAGTAATTCATCAAAGTTGAAAGTTTATCTGTTGCATCGAGGGTTCATCTGCATCAAGTCACCCACATTTTCACTGTCTTTGTGAAACGTTCTTAGGTTGTGTTAGAAGAGACCTCTGCAGGCCACTTAAGCACATATTTATTTTGTGTAAAACATGATAACATTACATTGTATAGTAAAGTAATACAACAGTTTCTAAATGAAAAAAATCAAAAAATGAAAATATATTACAAAGTTGATGCAGCTACTGTGACGTCATTCATTAGTTTGTGGACTACCCTTTTGAGCCCCATGTTTGGTATTCTGGCCATGTGACCATATCTGGGTAGACCTGATATGACACCACTGAGGTAGCAATTTGTAAAGCAGAGGTGGCCAAACAATAAAGTATTTATTATGCTTTATTGTCTATTTTACTCTTAATGGGACCATGCTTAACAAAATGAACATCAAGAAGACGCTACAGATTAAGACAAAACACTCATTAGGAAAACAATTACTGAGGCAGTGATGTACTGGAGTCCTGAACGCATTAGCAACATTAAGCTAGCTAAGTAAATATTAGCTAATTCTAATGTTATTTACGCCTATGAAAAAAATTAAAAGGTCAGCTACATACCTGATGCACATACTAGGAACTCTGTGCTCCTTGCTTACATTAACCGCAAAAAAACCCCCAACCGTTTTACTTCTCGAGTCCATGTTTGTTGTTTCTTTTCTGACCAGAGAACATGAACGCATCTTTGTCGTAATTATCACTGCAGCGCTGGGAGGTCCGATATTTCCGTTAAGCACGTGAAGGCAGCATATGACGCAGATTCGGACTGGAGCGTTCATGATGTAGAAGTTGGAGACGACCTCTTTATGTAATGAAAATCGCCATAAGATATTAATATATATTAATTGTGTAACAGTAGGTTTGTTGCGGTGGCAGGGCATGTGTTCTCCTCCACTTGCGGTGCGAGTTCACGTCGCGCGCGCCCGCGGCTCTAGGCTATGCAGTCTGCTCTCAAAAGATGCGCCGGGAACTTTCGCCTTCGCGGTTTTTTTTTTTAACCCAGTTCTGAAAATAGCACATTTTAAATGTTTCATTTGCAAACGTACAACTGAGGAGAAGAATAAGATGTCAAACTTTAACAGACACCTGTCACGGTTGCACCCAGAAAAGTAAGTGAAATGCTTTCGTTAGCTCGCCAGCTAAGGCTAACATTAGCCTCTGAAATGACTGGTTTAGCCCAGACAGCAAGTAAACACATGGCTACTTAACATGCAGGATGGCATTTAACTCGCCATGTGCATTCTTGGTATCGGACTTTCTGGAAGGAAGGCTGTTAGACCTCACTGTGGGATAATTGATTAACGTTATATTGTGTTGGTGTTGTAAGTTCAATAGTCGAGTGGTGTTACAAGTTACTGTCTCACATTCAGCATCATTACACTCTTGCCATTACACGCCATTACTGTCATTAACAGGGGGGCTGCTTCATGTCGGTTCATATATTCTGTTCATGGCAGACATTTGGACATGTCAATATAGGGAAAGCACAGGTATTTTTTTCAACATTAATGATGGCTGCATTCCACTTAGGGTATATACTAGCATTGTGCATGATGGCTCACTTGAATATCTTACTGGAGCACTTAATGTATGCTGAGTGGTTAAGGCGTTGGACTCGAAATCCAATGGGGTTTCCCCGCGCAGGTCCAAACCCTGCTCACAGCCAGTGAAATACTGAGTGATCACTCCTGCAGCTCTCAGTTTCTTTGATTGAGTGGTTAAGGTGTTGGACTTAGAAATCAATCATCATTTATATTATTTATGATATCAGTTGTACCTGATATCAGTTTTACCTGTGACTGTTGAAATGTCAAAATGTCTGCTGTGAAAAAGGTATATTATCATGTTGTTGTTTTATTTCTGGCATGGATTATGGTGTTAACTGCATTATTTAGAACATTGTTTCTCAGCCCTGGAACTCAAACAGTTGACCAAATGGACCAAAAATGCATTACTACATTACTACTATACTTACTTTTTAAACAGTGAAATTAATATTATAAAGATGCCATGAGTAGTCATGGTTTGAGCTAAGGAAAACTAATAAGGGCAGTTCTAGTTAAATCCAGCTCTTTGAGTGTGCATGATGATGACTAGGACTTGGTACTCTGACTGAGGCAATGGTGACTCGACTTAGGCTTTTCTTCGGTGACTTGGCTACAACACTGTACTGAGGTAATAAATGAAGTTAGGAGTGTCATTTTCTCAAAGACTTAATACAATCATACTTCTTTATGCAACCAGTAGAGTCGCCCCCTGCTGGTCATTAGAAAGAATGCAGATTCAAGGCACTTACACATTGGCTTGCCTTTTCAGAACAAGAGAAAACACAATTCCAGGGTTTTAAGATATAATGAAAACTGAGTAATACTGAAACAGAGAGAAAAGATGTATTAACATGTTTAACTGCCTTAATGTGTACATATGATTTACTGTGGATTATTAACAGCTGCAAGTCTTGTCACTAACAAGTGAGGGCAGCCAGTGAGAAATTGATTCTCCAACTTGAGGGGAACTATTAAATTATTTATTATAAGAATACCAGAAGTTGCATAGTATCACCAAGTTCTTTCTGGATGCAGTTTAACAGAAATAATCAAGGTAAACCCAATAACTTCATCTTGTATTGAGCCTAAGACTCATATGTTTCTGTACAAGTGGAAAAATCTTAAGTTACTGTGAAGTTATTTCACTTTTATTTAAGAAAACTTCTGTTCAAATTATCGAAAAGGAATAGTTCAACATTTTAAAGAAATGTGCTTAGATGAATGGTGTAGGGTTAAATATTTTTGTATTTTTGTACAGCACCAGGCAAGCTGTTTCCCCCTGTTTCCACTTTTTATGCTAAACTAGGCTAACCCTTCCTGACTCCATTACATTCTTAATAAGTTAGCTTTGAAAATGCCAGCCTGACTGGGGCCTAAAGCTTTTCACAACAGAAAGACTCAGGAAGCAAAATGCTAAGCTTAACATCTATCATTCACACTGAAATAAAGTCATTGAAGTGCTGCTGCTTACTTTAAAAACATGCTGACCTGATGGAATGGAAAACAAAATTACAATTGTCACATTGTTACAGAAAACTAAACTTCTCTGCCCTTGTTAGGAATTACTGGACAAAGTCTATTGAGCACATGACCATAATGAAATGACTTTGTTATAAGGATTTTTCTCTGTGTACAGATGACAGGAAGAAGTTATTGCTGGCTTTTCAGTTATTGCAGCCATTTGGCTGTAAAATCCCCTTCTGCTGGCTTTTCAGTCTAAATTTAACAAACTGTCATTTGTTGGCTGTAAAACTCAGTCGGAGAAAACATTTGATTGTCCCGCTTTCAGTGCGGATTATGATTCTCCAACATGGAACAAACAGCTGCTGTCTGTGATGGGCCTGTCAGTGATTTTCTGATGACACGTCATGCGTTTGGACATATCTGTATATTGGATGCATTTTGGATAAGTGAGCTCCATCGTGCAGTCAAACTTAGTGGGGCATGTCAGTGTGCAATTTCACTGATGGATTCTGCAATCTCCACACTTCTATGGGGCTCTGGCTTCATGAAAACATTAGCAATATGGTTTGTGTACCCATTTAACTTAATTGCAGGGATGCTTGGTGGGTAAAGTGCAATACTAACTCTGCAAGGGTTAGGGGTCCCATTTCCTCTGCGTATCAGTGTGAAAGGAACTACTGCTGACACTGCTAGGGTTTAAGCTTTGATCTCCACTGGGGCTGAATATGCTAAAAAAAAGTTACATATTTAATAATTGTCCCTCTTTTTTGTTTCTTCTTTCCATCTTAACTGGAAACAGATATACCCAAAAATATAGAAACTGAATAAGACACTAAGTCCTTCATTGCACTGCAGACACAGCGGTTCAGTTGTTGGACTTTTAAGTTGCATCATGTTCCAGTAACAAGCACTCAATTTCCTGCATTCTGGTGAGTTTGTATGCACCAATTTGTGCCTTTTCTGCATCAATTTATGGTGTCTTTAATCTGATCAAAATAAAAGTCCTTTGCTACTTTCATGTTTTATTGGGGGGCAACAAAGGCACATACTCTAAATACTGAGGGGGACATGCCCCCTGCTTCCCCCATTGAAATCTGCACCTATGTCAGCTGAAATTTCCAGATCCAATTCCAATAGCACCAACCGTCAATTAAACTTCTAACCTATTGTGAAGTTTAAAGAATGTCTTCTAAAGAAACATGTTCCCTGTTAATTCCAGCTTGTTATAGACATTATTGTGCACTTGACACTGAAACAGGAACATGGTCTTGAATTGGCACACATTTTCATGCCAAGCTTCCAGTATCTTTTACTGCTGACTGGTGATTTCTTCTATTCTAATACTAACTGTTGCTCAGAGGGATCTTTGTCTCGTTCTGCCCTTTCAGTGGTCAGTCTGGTTGAACCATTTTACAGCATTTTGTTCTCGATGTTCACATAAACCCTTCATAGAAAATAAAATCTATTTGTAAAAATTATTTTCTGCTATCTAAAATCATGAAGGACCATTTAAGCATATCAGGTTGTTCTCAGGAATCTGACTGGCTCCAATCAAACTTTTAAATGGCACGGTATCCTTACCCAGAACTTGAATAGCTGATGTAAATATAAAGAAGAAACTGAAACATTCAATCCACAATTAGAGACGACTGAAATCCAATCTTTCAAACCTAGAAAGTGATAGGAAAGCAGCAGGAGAGGGCATTAAAAGTTGAAAGAGGTCATCGGCAACAGTCAACAACCTGCCATAGATTACTGCTGTCATTGTTATTATCTCTCATTGCAGTTTCATTGCACATTGCCATATGTTTCAGGCAATGAGTTCATCACTCATTTCCAAATAATGATAATCATTCTGTTGATTTGAAAGCAGACGTTTAGCTTATTTGCTTGAGTGTGATTTGATTTACTTGCTGCACTGAATTTAGACTGAGAAAGGCTTTGTGGGTCCGTACTCACTGTGCAAAAAACAGGACATTTGATAGAGATCTGAAGTTAAATCACAACACTCAAGCAACAATTAGACAATTAAAAAATGTACAAGCAGTAGGCAGATGACGCATACTTGCAAATGTGTTTGAATGTAATGTTTTAAAAATCAGATACATTTGGAAACGTTTTGAAGTTAGAATGTCTTGAAATAATAGAGACAGTTAACGCCGAGGCATAGTTGTAATTACCGTCCTGAGTGTCAGTGGGAATTCTCAGTATACTCCTCCACTTTTCCAAGACAAACCTCTGTTCTGCCTGAAGCAACTGAGGAGATCTTGACTCTGAATCTATTGTTGTCTCAACTCTGGTTGAGGTCAGATTTAGGTTAAGCTGTTTACATGAACTTTTTATTCCCTGTAGCTGAGTTTCCTTGTTGCCAGTGCCACAGATATACAAATAAATTAACAAACTTTTATTCCTGCCAGCTTGAGATGCCCCATCAGCAGTGCAAAACTGACAGATTAATGCAGAACTAGGAATGAAGATCAAAATAGTAACATTACTAGGGAGAAGGGCTGCTCTGTATTTATTTCTGTGTGTAAAAACTGAAAATGAAAAAAAAACCCTGAATCTTTGCCTCAAGTACAGTAATGTGCAATTTATTATTTATTTTATTTAATTGTTTATTTTATGATTCCCAAAAATTTTGTGAAGAAAGAAAACCAGCTTGCGGCTAAATTTCTTAAAGGTAATAGGTGACAGTCTTGGAATCTCAGACAAAGTTTTTCCAATGGACTTGAATCACAATGTGTCCTGGTTTCCAGATATGCAACTCTAATAAAAGTGCCACTGAAATTACAGCCTTAACCCTTTGAAACTTGGAGCAATATCACTTTTCTTGTGCTGCTTTCAGACACCTTTCACAAGTAATTAAACCTTCGAACCCTGAGCAAATTTGTGTGATTTCTTCCAAAAACGTAGGAAAAAGGCAGTGAGCAACTTGGTCAGACATATCCCACAAATTGCAAGAAATTTTGATTTAGAACATTATTTTTTAAAAAGTCAAGGAAAATGTCTTAGGGGGGAAAGAAAAAAAGATAGAGTAAAACTGTATTTATAATAACACATTTAAAATTTTGTAACAATATTACATTTTTAAAAAACATTTCCATCTTTCCTTGTTTTTTTTCCACTAAAGACTCGGGTTTTTTGTAGTATTAGGAATTCAGTATGCTTAAAACAAAGTATAACATTAGTAAGCAAAGTACCTGTACTAAACAATGCTCAGTCTTCACAGAAACATCGCTGTTCAAGGCAACTATCACTGTGAGTACAGTTTGAATCTGCATGAGGAAACCCCATTGATTTCTGAGTCCAACACCTTAACCACTCAATCATCAAAGAAACTGAGAGCTGCAGGAGTGATCACTCAATATTTCACTCGCTGTGAGCAGGGTTTGAACCTGCGCGGGGAAACCCCATTGGATTTCGAGTCCAACGCCTTAACCACTCGGCCATCACAGCTATTTTTCCTTCTGTAATTCTCCTGTCTTTCCCCCAGTGGGACCTGTATCTCTATCAGCCACCACATTGAAATCACTTGCAGGTGAAGAAAATAACATTGATCAGGTTCTCTGGTGTAGTTACAATGCAATATCCTGGGAAACATTGGGACCTTACATTCAGGTGCAGGCATTGTGGATGCTGCTTGACATGCACCACCCAGCATTAACACAGCTGACAATGGCACCTTTTGCATTTTTTTGAAACTAACCATTGTAATGCAATTGTACAGTGGTGTTACTATATATTGAAAGCTATCAAAGGTAGACAACGCTGTGAGCAGGGTTTGAACCTGCGCGGGGAAACCCCATTGGATTTCGAGTCCAACGCCTTAACCACTCGGCCATCACAGCTGTTTTTCCTTCCTTATTTTCATGTTTCTTGAAGATTTACTCACTTGATTTCAAGGTTAACCTCTTTGGTTTCGTCCAGACAAATCCTGTGTTTGCCCCATTTGGACCTGTATACTGATCAGTATAGAGTACTGATCAGCTGTGTGATCGTACTCTATACCTGCATCAGTGGAGGGCAGGCCCTGAAACAGATGTCTTTGTATTTGTTGCACTATTAGTTTTCCTGCCTGACCATAGAATCAAGGTTTACACTGTAAGGACACACAATATGGGGAATTTGTAGACCAGATTGATGCCTTTAGCATTTCCAGAAAAGTTTTTGTTCTGCATTCTGACGTGTTTTGACTGTGGCAAGCAACCATCATTTGGTAAACAGGGGTCAACCAACATAGAAAGAAAGTTGTGTTATGATTTGACTACGCTGTGAGCAGGGTTTGAACCTGCGCGGGGAATCCCCATTGGATTTCAAGTCCAACGCCTTAACCTCTCGGCCATCACAGCTATGTAGGTTTCCATTTCATTGTGAGTTTTCTCAGATTTTTACTTTCTAGCCAAACCTTTTTGGCTATGTTCAAATTCATCCTGTGCCTGCCCCATTTGGACCTGTATAGTGATCAGTCACAACATTAAATTATGTGTGACCCTACACCTGCATCTGCAGAGGACAGGCCTCTTTGTGTTTTTGTTGCACTTTCAGTTTTCTTGCCTGATATGTATTGGCTGATTATATCCACGTAGCATTTTTTCTTTAGCAGAAAAGCTGTGTCAGGGAGCTGGGGAATGCTTCATCCCAGCATTTAAGAGAAAAATGCTCCCAGCACTTTTTTAAAGGATTTTTTTTAAATTATTTTTTAAATTTTTCTATGACAACAATATCTTGACATTAGTATTAGCTTGTAAGCTAATGTGACACTATGTCAACAGAGGGCTGACTACACAGGTAACAACAAGCTAACAACTGTACAATGATAAAAGCATATCACACACCAGCAACATCCAGTGTCCGCCAGCCGCTCTCACAAACAAGCTTCTCTGTCTAGCTAGTGGCAGTGACATCACCAGTGCCTTTTTAAAAAGTTCAGAGATTTTCAACCAGAAGCAGCTGCTTGTAAAAAAGGTGGAGCACTCTGAAAAGAGACACTGGGTGCAGTGCTTTTTCAGCCACAGGTAGCCACACATACCTGCTTCTCATAGGGAAGTATTGAAGAAAGGACACAAGCTCCTGATTTACACTGTGAGTAAACACATTACGGGGAATTTTGAGAACAGTTAGATGGCTTGAGTCTTTTCTAAACACTTTTTGTGGTGTGATCAACTGACAGGGACCAATTGACAGATGAGTCAGTCTATACAGAAATTAAGCAGCAAAGTTAAGTCACGCTGTGAGCAGGGTTTGAACCTGCGCGGGGAAACCCCATTGGATTTCAAGTCCAACGCCTTAACCACTCGGCCATCACAGCTGGGTATACCTGTAACTTTCCCTGTGTTCCCCCCATATCCACCTGTATACCAATGAGCCACAACATTACATGATGTGCAGCTGTACCCTATATGTGCATCTGGTAAGGGCAGGTCCTGGATCATATGTCCTTGGGTACATCCCATTTCCTTATCCACATCTTCGCATCTCCCTTACTTGCGTCTCTTCCTCGTGTCTTAGTGCTGTCTTTTTAACACTGCAAATTATTTTATTCATTCATTCATTTTCCATAATTGCTTGACCTCGAAAGGGTCGCGGGGGAGCTGGAGTCACTTCCAGCTGTCATCGGGCGGAAGGCGGGGTACACCCTGGACAGGTCAACAGACTCGCCGACACGTACAGACAGACAACCTTTCGCGCACACAGTCACACCTAAGGACAATTTAGAGTCACCAGTTAACCTGACCTGCATGTCTTTGGACTGTAGGAGGAAGCCAGAGACCAAGGAGACAACCCACGCTAGCTGCTCTCTGGGTATACGTGAAGATATCACTGTCAGCAGAATTCAACATGTCCTCTTCCATAGGACAAAATAATGGACGGTCATGCAGCACTTCATACAACTCTTTGCAAGATGGCCAAGTTATCAGCAAAACAACCACCGTGTCCTGCATTGATGATGTAGTCCTTGTCAGGCTGGGTCAGGATGAATAAGCATTCACACCTCAAAAGATACAGTATGTGCACAAATGCATCACAGACAAACTCGGCAAGTGGTTTTAGTGATCGGCTTACAGTGTCCTTTGTGGTCATTTATGCTTGTTCTTAGTGACCCACGCAGACAAGGGGAGAACATGCAAATTGGACTGAACCCCGTTCCAACCCGGGTTCGAACAGGGGGCAACAGTGCTAACCACAATGCCACTGTCCATGCAATCGTTAACTGATATCTGGTCATGGGGGTGTGTCGGTCGGTAAAAGACATCCGTGAAGCCTGCCCTCGTGTATCCTTACTTCCCTCTCCTCTGAGAGCCTCCTCCCTCCTTGGCTCCTCTCTCCTCCAAGTGCATTTGAGCAATTGGTCTTGATTGGTCTTAATTGTAGAATTTATACTGCAAGTACAAGCAACCTTTGTATTGTATTCAGGGGTCTATCTATGTAGAAATAATGCTATTAAAGTCAGTCATCGCTGTGAGCAGGGTTTGAACCTGCGCGGGGATACCCCATTGGATTTCAAGTCCAACGCCTTAACCACTCGGCCATCACAGCTGTTTTTGTTTCTACATCCTCACGTATCTTGAATTTTTAATCCTTGGCTGTCTCACCAAATGTGTTTTGTATGGTTCAAACAAACCTTGTCTTTGCCTCATTTGGACTTGTATACCGATCAGCCACAACATTAAAATCACTTACAGGTGAAGAGAATCACATTAATCATCTCATTACATTGCAATATTCTGCTGGAAAACCTTGGGTCCTGGCATACATGTAGATGCCATTTGACATGTACCACCCACCCAAAGACCATTACCAAGACCAAGTAAACCCCACATGGCAATGGCACTCCCCGATGGCAGTGGCCCTTCAAACAAATGCTCGATCAGAAGGTGTCCCTAGATCCCAATTCAGTCAAGCTTCTGGAAAATATCTGAGCCCTCACAGATTTAACTATGGGGTATATAACAGTACTGGACAACAAGGGCCCCTCTCACAAGTGCAACTAACACCTTTGGAAGATCTGGTTGTCAAGTTGTCAATGTGTAGACGAAACAGCCCAGATCACTTGAGTGTGTCGGTCTCAAACTGGGGTGCACAAACAATAGGTATGTGATTGGAGCATGACTTAAAAGCTGTTCTGTTAAAATGAATCTGCTGATTGTGGGAACTGTCAGGGAAAGGACAGACAATAATGCAAAATGATTTGGTAACCGCCAGCTGTATCACATCTCCACATGGTGTAGATCCCAACCGAGTAGTTGGAAAATGAACCAATAAGAATGTGACCTTATACTCAAGGACCAAATGGAAAAGATTGTGATATCATGAGAATAAAAAAAGGTAATAAAGATAAAAAAGCTGTTCACACTATGAGCGGATACTGTATTGTTAGACAGCCTTTTTTGTCAGTTTTGATTTCTGAAATACATTGTTAGTGAACATTTTGCTGATGCATTCATTATTAAAATTTTTGTGATTTGCCAGATATGTTAAAACGTATTTGCAACATCACATTTATTTTATATATACATAAAGAAGACAGGGCTGCTCGTAAAAAAAAAAACTCAAAGTAAAACCATGAACCTGAAAATTAGCATAGTAAGTCCTTTTTAAAATCTCTTTTAAATTTAAAAACTTTACCATTTTAACAGATGTTACACAGACTACTTTAACAAAAGTTTGATAAATGATGTAATAAGTAAGAAAGGTCAAGAAAATCTTATTAAATGATGAGAAAATAATAAACCAAACATCTACTATTACAAATATCATTACTGATAGCGAGGGGGTTGATAGAGAAATGATTCCAAAAAGTTTCCATATTTCTTTGCCCTTGAGAAAAAGACAGTCCACATTACAAGTAAATGAAACTGCTTGCCATTAATTACGCTTAGCAAATGAGATTATCCACAGCTGTCAGACCACACACACACACACACCGGACAGCTTCTCGCTTCCCCCCTGCCATGCCTAATTTCATTATTCTATTAAATAAGGTTCATTAACGGTGGCTGGACAGAGAAACTTCACTTCTAAGGTTTGATAAACACAAGCATGGTGGAATATGAAGCCATGCAAGCTTCCTGTTCTCATTTCAGCTCATCTCTTTGTCTCTATTTTCTTTCATCCAGCACATTATAGTCTTTTGATTCCAAGTGACTGTTCTGTCAAGATAGTGCTCAGTGGAACTTTAACTTTGTAGAGGTCCAAGCTAGCTGACAGTGTTTTGACCTTTCAGTTGTACTGCATTTATCCGTGCTTGAACACAAATACCAAAAAACATATATAAAAAATAATTGTGGGGCAGTAGTTGATGAGTGTGTTACAAACATAAGCAGAAAGTTGCAACACATCACCAATCTCACTTGTTTCTATTAGATTTGTGTTTGGTTTTTGTTACTTAACTTATACTCGTCACTTAAATTGGTAGGTCAGAAGCCACAGTTATTAAATCCAAACTCTCGCTAGCTGCTCTCTGGGTATACGTGAAGATATCACTGTCAGCAGAATTCAACATGTCCTCTTCCATAGGACAAAATAATGGACGGTCATGCAGCACTTCATACAACTCTTTGCAAGATGGCCAAGTTATCAGCAAAACAACCACCGTGTCCTGCATTGATGATGTAGTCCTTGTCAGGCTGGGTCAGGATGAATAAGCATTCACACCTCAAAAGATACAGTATGTGCACAAATGCATCACAGACAAACTCGGCAAGTGGTTTTAGTGATCGGCTTACAGTGTCCTTTGTGGTCATTTATGCTTGTTCTTAGTGATTTCCACTTGTTCTTGGATCACCAAAGATGCATGTTGATACCAGGTAGCTTATAAACAAGCCTTCTGTGTGACTACACTAACGTTACTTATACGTGAAAGTGGTTTTTAAGTATTTTGCTCTCATTTTTTATTTTAATTTTTAGTGATCCAACATGATTGAGTGCATTTTTTGCTAAAAGGTTCACAAGTATTTTGACCTTCAAAAATGTAAAAAACAAAGACCTTTACATCACCAGTGTTGCACAACAGCAGCTGCAATTTCATCTCTAAATTGCTGCACACACCCCAACCCCTTTTTTTTTTTTTGCAGATTTGCTTGTGCGTAAGATTACAGGTAGATTAAGCAAATAATTTGTCATGTCTCAACCTGGTTAACCTCTTCTTAAATTAAGTGTAAAGTCTAGTACTGCAATTCACAAATGGGTGTGAGTTAATGAAGTGCTCCTTGAAAGAGAGAGTGTGTGTTTACGAGCAAGGGGGAAACAGTGAGAGATGAATGAAAAAGTGAAAATGACAGAAAGTGTGGGACGGTGCGAGGAGCTCAGCCGATGTAACGCAAAGACAAACACAGTTATTATCTTTTTCATCCCAAAATAAATGGCCCCATTAGCTGTGATGGTGGAGGTCATTAAAACACCTCCAACCTCCACCTGCCACTGCCTTCAGAAGCTCCAGACTCACATCATTACATTCACACCCCGTCTCACAGCTCTCGCTCATATCTACCCACCACTTAATGGCATCACACGCCTAATATAACTGCAAGGTGCAAGGTTAATGCACAATAGTTTAGTGTGCACTCTTCATTATTCTAATGACTTTTAGTTTGCATTGCTGTGCCCTCCAGAATCACCAGTCACCGAGGGTGAAAATGGGCCAAACAGGCAGTAAAGTTAGCCACCAGAAAACATGCATCTTATAATGATTGTTTCAGAGGTAAAACTTATTTAATACAAAAAGCTTTTTGTATTTTTTTAAAGTAATCGTCATTTTACAGTTTTAGTGAGGTTCATAAGATTTTGATGAGTTGTGCAATATCAGCTTGTCACAGTTTTTCTGAACTGATTTTATTTGATTTATGTATTTTCTAGTTGTATTTTGCCAGTACTGTTGAGAATTTAGAAGTTTTAAATAATTTTTTTCTGCTTTAAGGTAAAATAAAAATGAATTATTTATCCCAAAATGCTATACAATTTGTCTGGAAACAATTGTAACTAGTATACAAGTGCAATAAAATAATTATGTCTCAGAATGGCTCATTATTTTAATGTTGGTCCATAATATATTTTATTTGCAGCAAGCAGCCATTAATATTTCATAAACAATAGAAATCAAATATAATTGCCACTGCAGGTCACATTTCTCTGCATTTATGTCTGTGTGTGGAGGATATTGTGTCCCACATGCACTGCTAAACTAAAGCTGGTTAATGGTGGCAGGGCAAAAGATAAATCTAACTGGGGAGAAATGGGGCCACTGGTACAGGGGCCAACAGGGATCATCAGGTGATTTATTACAGTGTTGGAGCAGTGGGTGTTTTTTGAAGCCTTATCCCAAAATCTAAATATACTGAAGATATGGTATACTGTTAGGATTTTGGAGAAAGGGAGGAAATGTCTGCCTGCAGAAAGTTTCAAGAAAGAAAATTGTTAATAATTGTTAGTGCTGCACAACATGTCCTCTTTCCATGCCACGGTGGATGGATACGTCCTGGTAATGAAATGTAAGTTTGTCATCAGGACAAATCACCAGCAATAAACCCACACAACGCTACCAAGGCAAAGATAGTTGGTGCATTTTACACCGAATGAGGACTGTTCATTTTGTCCAGTGTTCAAATTACACTTAGGTTTTTGGATGAGCCTTAGTTTTTGCACGTGACCAAATAGTTTTGGAGAGAAAGAGATCTTTGTGGGATATTTTTGCTTTTGGTAAAATCCTCCTAAACAATGAACACTGAAGGAATTATAACCTGGAGAAGTTTCAGCTGGCTGCAATCTGCAATCCTCACCGCTCTATGCCACTAAATTCCCAAAAATCTTACCCGTTTGACCGCTTTAATGGTCACAGTTTTAAATATGTGGTTAACGTTGTGAAACGATAGCAGTTGCACTAAAACTTTGTGATTAGGTTTAGAAAAAAGATCATGGTTTTGCTTAAAATAAGTATGTTTGTGAATAAGTTAACCTAACCTGACGTTATTTCTGATATATGTCACATACGTCACGTGACATAGATCACATGATGTGACAAACTACAGCATACTACCTTAGGTCCATTTTTGGTTCGACACAGGACATTAACACCTATCTTAGGAAAGTTCTGTGTTTGACCCATCCACCTACCGTCCGTCATACCTTAAGTGTACTTGGTCGTACTTTATACTACGTCACCTGCTTCCCTCTTTCCTCCCATAATAATTTCTGCGGCCACTGGATTTAATAATTTCTGCCTTACGAAAAAGGTAAATATTTGTCGTAATATCTGTGAAAATGCCCTTTGTGATTGTATTTTGGAGGACAATCTCAAAAAAAGGTGAGAGGTTTTCTCCAATAGCCTACCTAATTGGAAAAACAGCTATCACACCACAGATGCCTGTCTTTGTTAAACCTTCAAAGCACTCAGCAAATCTGTTGAAATCTAATGAAAAAACAATTGTGCTCAATTCAAAAACTGTGTGACCGGGTTAATAAGACAAAGCTTTAAGTCCCTTGATGCTTCCTGTCTGAAACGTCAGTCCTTATCACCGACACCTTTCAATTCCCCCGGCTGGCGCCATGCCACATTTCTGTTTGTTTTCACTCCGTTCATTTAAGTGGGAACTCTAATGGCCCTCCTGGCCTCACACATTACATTTGCACTATCACCATAAATGTGTTTACGGCAGTCCATTTCATTACTTTTATGATTGAGAATGAATATAAAACTATGCAGTATTATGCAGTAAGTGTTTAGAATTGTGACTGAAATTGGACTCATTTTACAAACTCAAAAATGTCAGAGATGAATTGCTTTTTATTTATGAGCACATGGTTGTGAAATATTATCTTTACATGTGTGACATATATGATGTTGCATCATGCTCTGGAGAAAACGCTCAAAGATTTCATGCATTTATGATGCTGTTTTTCAGGACAGAGCAACATGTTATCAACCCTCATCAGTCCCATACGACACTGGAATACTGGACCGTCTTTAGCCGAGGATGCTGACAATTCAAGTAAATCCTTTGCACCCTCCTTGCACTATTAAAAAAAAATGTTGTTTTTTTTATGCCATTAAAACCGAAGTTTTCCAAGTTAAGCCACCATCGACAGATTACCATAACCATGATTCCACAGGGGCCCAGTCACCAACACACATTGTGCATTATGTTGAAATTATGTTGATTATTTTGGTTGCCTACAATTTATATATCCACTTCACAACACACACATGTGGCATATACTTGTTGCATTTGTGGACATGTTAGCAGCGTTGCTGGAAGGATGTCAATATCAAGTTGGTTGGTCCACATTTTTGGTCCAGACTGAAATATCATATAACAAACAACTATTAGACGGATTGTTTGTTACTGACTTTGGTGATTTTCTGACTATTCCACCAGCCTCTTTATGAGATGTACATTTGTGGCTCCACAGCTGTTGGATGAATTGCAATGACATTTTATTTAGTCATTCATAAGTCTGTTGGGATGAATTATAATAACTGGTTTCCTTTAACATTTCATTTACCAAGAAATTTCAGTAGGTTTGTTAAGATGCAGTTACCAGGGTAACCAGGTTACAGTCGGCTTTTTTTCTTCTCACTGTAAACGAGAAACCCAGGTAGAGTGATACTGAACTGGGGAGTGATAATTTATTTGCAATGTATACAGGTTGCAAGATTTCTCATTGGGTTTGGAAGAAACGCGTATGTTTAGACAGGGAAAGCAAACAGCATAGGGGCTGGACGAAAGGGGAAATCTTTACACAGAGCTACATGTTCTTGTATTTAAAATGATTCTGTTAAAAGACAAAGGTGAAAAGAACACAAAGTCTAAAGTTAGTTTTGTTGTTCAACAAGGAAGCCATTGTTTCAAACATAAAGTTGGAGGTAGGAGGGAAATCTGATAACTGATCTATTACATGCATATTCATATATACGTATTTAACCTGGTTACTTAAGTACATGTAAACACACTGTATGTATCCAGTACTTTGATTTCTGACCAAATACCTGCAAAACGAATGGCATTCCCAACAGCCTCAGCTGTGTACTAAGCTTTGTGCTTAGTGGAAAAGTTAGCATGCTTAAACATTACTTTTTATGGGCCTTTCAGACCAAGCATAACAACAGCACCACTGCGCTCTAAAAAACATTTTTTCTAATGGCTTGTGCCATGCCACAATGGTTTTTTGCTGCATCATGTAAAGTGCAAGCACTGCCACAGTGCACAGCTGGTGAGCTTGTGCTACCACTGTGTCTTAAGTTAAACGTGGTTGAAGTTCTCAGTCTTCTCAGCTTACACCATGCTTGGTTTAAAAGCCCCATTAGATGATAAACATGCTGATGTAAAATTTACCTCACAAGTACGGTGTCACAGAGCAGCCATGTGGCTCTTTGTTTGTGATTCAAACAAAAAACCTGTTTTTTTTCTTGTTAACAGGTACAAGCAGTTTGGAGGTGAAAGAGAATCAGGATGATAAAAGCCAGGTGGACTGTGACCTGCTACGAAAGTATCATCCATCAACTTTTTGCACAAGTTTTCCCAAACACAGATCAAGACCTCTGAAGAGGAAGTGGCCACTGGTGGATGGAAAACCACCAGTCTACCAAAGCCACTTGAGTTGTAAAAGAGCAACCTGGGCTGTCACTCAGAAGAACGCACTGGTGCAGCTGAATGAGTTGCGACCTGGTCTGCGGTATGAGATCATGTCAAAGACTGGCCCGCTGCATGCTCCAGTGTTTTCTGTAGGTGTGGAGGTGAATGGCTTCCACTTTGAGGGCAGAGGACCAACAAAAAAGCAGGCCAAAATGAGGGCAGCAGAACTGGCTCTCCAGTCATTCATTCAGTTCCCAAATGCCTCCCAGGCTCACTCCACCATGGGGACCTTCCCCAGCACTCATGCGGATTTTACAGCAGATAAACTGGACATCCCTGACTCATTTTTCAAAGAGTTTGAACCATCACTGCGTGAAAACTGTGATCTTCTGCACTGCAACACGTCAAAAAAAGAGGTTTTCTCCAGCATTTACAACCACAGAAGACTTGTGCGCCTCACACTGGACTTCTCCTCAACTTATTCAAAAAGACAAGCTCTTAGCACCTCACTGTTAGAGCGCCTCAGCCCAGTGGCGCTGCTCAACGAGCTGAGACCAGGACTCAGGTACATGTGCCTGACAGAGAGAGTTCACGGCAGGCCAATGAGGAGTTTTGTCATGGTGGTTAGGGTGGAGGGGAGGATGTTTGAAGGTTGTGGTCACAGTAAAAGGCTGGCGAAGGCTCAGGCAGCAGCAGCCGCCTTGCAGTCTATTTACAATATAAGTCTGGGACCGGAGAGGAAGCTCTCAGGCCTCCAGGGCAGCAGATCCAAACATCAGCTACCTCAGGTGAGTAGGTCAGTCTTTTGTTCCTACACATACATATTTTCCTCTTACCTGCAGCGCTATTGATCACCCTAAAATGTTTCGGTGTGAGTTGCCAAGTGTAGAGATATTGGCTGTAGAGATGTCTGCCTTTTCTCCAGTATAATGGAACTACATGACACTTGACTTATGGTGCTCGAAGCAGATTTTTTTTTTAACTCAGCAGCAATGTATCTTTTCAGAAATCATGGCCTAGTTACTCAAGATAATCCAAAGACCTTGTTGTGAGCAGTTTTATGGAGGGACTGCATAGGATGCTGCATGCTACATAGGAATGTAGCAAACTACGCCCACCAACTGTATCATCATCAAATGCATTTACTCATGGATGAAAAGCTCGGCCTTCTGACAGCGCTGAAACATTAACGCCGCCCTTCTCGGCTGAGCTGTAAGGTTAACTAGCTCGGTGGTCCTCGCTGAGCTAACAGTAGATACACGCTTCCTTCTGCGCGGTGATACAATTGGCGGATGTAGTTTGGAAGAAAGACAATAGTTCCTACATGAACAACTGCTTACAATGTCTGTGAACAACATCAAAAACCAAGTGCCATCTAGTTCCATTATATTCAAGAGAAATGAGACATCTTTATGGCCAGTATCTCAAACACACGGCAACACTCAACAAAAACAAATATCTAGATGGATAAATAGCACCCCACGTAAGAGGAAACATATTTTTGGCGTGAACTGTCTCTTTTACGTGACACAGCAAGGAGACCTTTCAAAGGGTTTTATGTTCTCAGCAATGTGTGTTTCACTGGTCTGTGTTGATAGCAGTTGAGATTTGCTGGCAAGACAGTTTTGTTGATTTTAGACGTTGATATCTCCACAGTGGCTGAGCAGATTTTTAGCATTTAAATTGTATTTGAAACATCCATCTCCCTTTGTTCCTTTTACCAGTCTCTTACAAGAGGACTCTGGGAACATAGGGATGACCCCTGTCTCTCAAATTATTTAGCTCACTGTATGGCCATACACTCACACTAGTATTACATTAGTTACTGGCCTGATAAAAATTAGGTGACAATGAGACGTAAATCCTTTTGCACATTATGAATTATGCTTCAGTTGTCAGAATATGTTTGTACGCAGAAGGAAAGAAGGAAAATACAGTGCAATACGGCAAAAGAGGCCATTAGAAACAATTACCTCTGACTTTTTATGCAATGCCACCATTGGGTCAAGACTTTAATTTGTCCAGTGCTTTGTTTACTTTAGATATCATTTGCCCAGTGTTTAACCGTATGGGTGACTTTCTTAATGTTGTTTATTTCATTTAAATATTGCTTTGTCTCGTCTGTTATGCTATATGTAATAGGGAATGCAATCATTTTTATGTCTAACTCCCCTAATAGTGCTTCTGACCCCCTTAGAATCACCTGTTTTTGCCCTCAATTACTATTGTTTTGAGTCCTGAAGTATTGCAATTACTAAAAAGTGAATCAATTAAAAACAAAACCTGTACAACAAAGAGCTTGAAATTAGACATTATTATAAGGCTGTTCTGCAGTGTTGTTTTTCTGTCCATTTTTAGCCAAATGTCTGGTCAGCATTTTATTCAGAATATGGAGAGAGGAGACAGACTCAGTGAAATATTGGGAAACATCAGAATGACACTGACTTCGCCACTTATCTCTTTAGCTTTCGCCAGTCTTCTAAATGGTCTGGATAAATGGGTCTGAGGTGCGTCGTATGCTACCAAATGGAGTGTGCCGCACATCAGCATGGCCATCATGTCCTGAGGCCTGAGAGCTGGATGGTAGTCCTGTATGCATCGTCTATAGCATCTAAACAACTTCATTATGTCTGTGAGCCTCAGAGAATTGTCTTCGACGTCTTTTGCTGTCGTGCTTTATGAATACAAGAACATTTGTCTCCAGAGATCTGTCTCCACGGAGCTGAAGGGGGTGACTGAGCATGGCTAATGCAGATCCACACCGTCATTCAAGTATGCAAAGGAATATGGAGTTGTCAGACAGACATGTAGATACTTATTAAACCCTTGGGTGGTGGGTGGGGGGTTTATGAGAGACATGCAGAGTGCAACTGAAACATTTTGGATGAAAAAAGAAGCATTTTGATGCTCCGAATCTGATCAGAAGGGTGATTTCAGCCCGCTTTAGGCTGACGCGCCAAAACTTAACAGTTTGCAGAAGCTTCCCTCCTCCTCTTTGTCTAGAAGATGATTTTTTTACAGCCTCCCCGACCGATCATTTACCATCATCCTCCCTTCAATATGAACTGTCTGTCAGGCGGCGTGACGCATTAATGAACATTATTACAGCACATTAGGGATGAAGGAGGAGCGGCAGCAGACCGAGGAGATAGAGGTGGAGAGGGAAGGCGGTGTGAAGAGCATAATAATCTGACGGATAATTGTTTAACACACCTATTACACACGACCTTGTGCCACTGTCATCCAGAAAATGTTGAGCCAGAGAATTTCACTCCAAAAAACCCTGAAACACCTGCTCTCCCAGAATGAGTGGAGGTCACATATTGATTATATTTGTGGGAGTTTGGGGTGATTAATAATGTGATGAGTTTAATTTCTGCACATATATTACACATGTAGGACCTTCTTATAAACGTGGAAGTCTCCTCTCGTTTTCTCTGAGAAATGTATGGCAGCCACCATGTTCTCAGACACGTTAAGAGGAAGCTTTGGCACAAGTCAGGTGTTACAACAAAAAAGTATGTGGTTTGGAAATGTCAGCTTTCTTGAAGACATTCCCTGACGATGCAGCCGACATGTCAAAGTGACAGGGGGTTCCAAAGTATAATCCCGCCACTATAATATATCCAGTTTTATTCCTTGCATAATTAAAGCTGCATGAACAATGACATCCAAACCATATTTATGGGGTATTTTTATGATGCGGATGATCATATATGAGAGTAGAGTAAGTTTAGACAATAAATGGAGGTCTAGTTTACCCACCCATCGCACACACATTTATCAAATATAAATTATTTGCAGCTAATACTGGACTCAATTCAGACTGTCAAATATTTCATTTGCCTTCTCCAAACTGAGGAAAGAGACTGAGCAGTGTCATTTTCTATTCAGCAGTTAGCACAACTGATCTATCTATCTATCTATCTATCTATCTATCTATCTATCTATCTATCTATCTATCTATCTATCTATCATCAAAAGCATCACTGGCCCTCCTCCTATTATATAATATATATATGTATATATACATGTATAAATATATATATATATATATATATATATATATATATATATATATATATATGTATATATACATGTATAAATATATATATATTGTTAAGTCTCCACACACTTGTTTTATTGTGATGCTCCTCTTGGCATTTCGGTGAACCTTGCTGCATATAGCAACTATCTGTAACTTCCTATAACTCCATAACCATGTCAGGCCTCTAAAAATATAATTAAACATCTTTTGACGAGTAGGAGTGTGACACCTCTTCCTCTGCACACTGGGCTGGGGGATTTTTGAGTGAGAAAACTTTTGGGCCATTCTTGACAGACTGTCAGATTTTTTTGGCCAACCTTGTAGTTGTGGCCCAGGCGAATGTCACAGTTGTCGGTGCATCCCTGCAGACTCTGTTTCAAAGTTATCCATGTTATTTGTCTGTAAAAAATGACAACAGAAGAAGTTACAATATCTTCAGGTTTAAATATAGATTATATAACAGATTGTAGCATGCAGTTTCTCCAGACAGCTTTTATGTAAAGCGTAGGAATGTTAAAAAAAAAAAAAGCATGATTGAGTTTTTAGCAGATGGATAAAAATTCATAAAAGGAATAATTATCCTTGCTTTATTTGGCATTTGTAAATGTTGTGTTAAAATGGTTATGACACACCCTATGAACCACTTAATTAAAGGTTTAGCACTTTTTATTTTTTGGTATATGGGTTATAAAATGTTGAACAATGAACAATGTTTTTGATATGTTAATTGCCTTGGTTGTGCTTTAGGGGAAATCGTAGACAAAGATGCTCCTTGAACTCCAGAACTTGCCTGTTTTTAAGTTTTCTCCAGTGTCTGAATATTCCAGTAATATTTTTCAGTACATGACAAATATAATGAGCATGAGTATAATGCAAACAGTAACATCTAATATTTAATTCTGGCATACTTTTATTAGAGCAACTTTGCCAAAATTCTAAAAAGGCTAAAAAAAACAAACCCTATGGCTCAAGTGGCAGCTAAACAAGAGACTCCCTGGCAACATTATTCTTTGTGTTTACATCCCCCAAAAGGTAACAGAAGTAAGACAAAGAATAATAACAGATGTGACAAAATCACTTTTTAATCTTTTAAATAAGCCCAACACTAATCATAATAATAACAAATACATCTCATAATAGGATTACAAAAAAGTCAGATAAGGGAGGAACATGACAGATAGAAAGAGACACAGTAGGAATAAAATGAAATGAATGTTATTATTTAATGCATTCTCCGTTATTTAAACACTGTCTCTACATTTCTTCATCTGCAGTTCTTCGCAGAGTCGATCTTCCACCTGGTGAGAGAGAAATACACAGAGCTGACAGACAGTTCTTCCTCTACCTCGCATGCCCGTCACAAGGTCCTGGCAGGGGTCGTAATGACTAGAGGTGAGTGGTGGAGGCACTGCGAGAGGGAGTCACGAAAATACACAAAGATTAATGAATGAAATATATACTTACATTGCTGGTATTGGCAATGCTGCGATCATACTGCACAATATCAGCCTGATAAGACAGGGTGGTAATGTGATTTAGCCTTCCCTCATTGGTGTTAATTGGGTGACATACACCTGTCAGTACAGTACAGTACATTTCAACAGCAGCACAGTCCATATTCTCACACTTGGATCAGCACCCCCCTAAAACAGTCTCAACACAAACTGAACTCGAGAAGCTTCCTGGGGGGAGGATTCCTCGCAGAACTGTTCTGTCGGACTGCATTAGTTTTAGCCAGGTGTACCTAATAAACTGGCAACTGAGTGTATGTATATATGTATCTATCTATCCATGTACCCAATTTTCCAGAAAACTAGCAGAAGAAAATGTGTTTTAATGTGCACTTTGTTAAAGTCTCTTTATTGATGTTGTTTGCTTTCCTGTACTTTTCATCACTACAGTGGAAGTTTTGGTGGACATTTGAGTCACATGCTTCATGTATGCATTGATTAATTAAAAAAACGGAAGTGTATTTTGGGAAAGCACGATGCAAGTAACAACTGTAAGTTGACACACTGTCCCTGAATATCCAAAACTGATGCAGGAGGGTATCTAGCTTGTCATATTTTGACATGTAGGTCCACTGATAAAGCAGCAGTATTTGACGAGTTGGCATGAGAAAGTGCTCCATATGCGGTCAGATTTTCGACTTGTCATTTTAAGCAGACAGTGCAGGAGCATCTCTTACATGAGTTACCTTAAGTTACCCTGCAGATCTAGAGGGGAGACAATCATCTTAACCGACTTGTGAATCTTTCATGAGGCCACATTGCAACACAACAGCATGTTTCTGAGGCGTTGTAATGATTGTTCAGTCATACACTTTTCATTAGCTCGTCTCAGCCTGTTAACGTTCTGGTTATGGCAGGACATTGAGGCAGAGGAGAGCAAACTGGAAATGTCTTGTTCTGAGATCTGAGTCAAATGCTGAACTTGTTTGAACTTCATTATGTTGAATGACTTGTTCCATTAGAGAGTCAATCATTTGCTCCACAATTAACCAAAAATCTGAGCGGTTACCGATATAAGGTATTTTCCTGTCTGTCTTTTCCAGGATTTGACCTCAGATCAGCGCAGGTTGTGTCTCTGGCCACAGGCACTAAGTGTCTGGACTCGGACAACGTGAGTGACCATTGCGATACCCTTAGCGACTGCCATGCTGAAGTTGTAAGCCGGAGGGCGCTGGTTCGGTTCCTGTATGCTCAGCTGGAGCAGCAACTCTGGTACAATCCTCATCCCCGAACCTGAAACAAGCTTTTTGTTTTTCTTTGTCTAGTCTTTGTGGGGAATTTTCCTTTAAGGTTGTTTTTTTTTTAAGAGCTTTGATCTAAAGTACAAGGCTGACATAATTCTGTATTTTTCTTATTACCCTCATATCCCGTAAAAACAATGTGTTGGACTTGATAAGCTTTTCTATCATTATAAACTGACTGATTGTTAACTAATTATTGAAAGACACAGTTTCATCATATTTATAGAGTTTTATTCATATTGTTGCCAATTTGAGCGGTCGGTCTTTCGTCAGAAGGTGGTTGTGTTTATTTCACCTCTCTGTGTCTTTCCTCTCTGAAGTAAACCAGCAGACTGTGAAGAACAATCCATCTTTGTACCAAATAAAGGCAGTGGCTTCCATCTGCGCGATGGCGTCCTCTTTCACATGTACGTCAGCTCGTCGCCGTGTGGAGACGCTCGACTCAACTGTCCCTACGAAACCACAGCTGCATGTGAGTCCAAAATCTTTAGACGATGGTGATAATGATGATGTGAACCTGTGTCCTTTTGTCTTCTAGTGTCATAAATATGTCAAAACTATCATTTATTCATCATATATGATCTAGATGCACATTTTCACCTTAAGTGTTTTGTATTATTAACAATTTGTACTTTGTTGTGGACACAAACTTTAATACCTTTAATAATCTATTTCTTCTGCAGCTATTTATATTCTGTTCTTAGCTGCTACACAAGACCACTAACCTCAGACAGTTTCATTAATTTTTAAAGGAAAAATCCACCATAAAACACTTTAGCTCTGTGAAAACATTAATTAATAAATACCAGAACTTCTGGCTTCATTAAACAGCTTAGTCTGTGTTCCCTATTTATGCAGATAACTGACTGAATTTCCTCCATATTAACATATTTTTAAGAAGCTATATGTGCAATTTAATACACTTAAAATCAAAGAGTGAGAACTTTTGTCTCCATCTTCTGGGGACCATGAATGTCTTTATAAAATTTTATAGCAATCTGACCAATAGTTGTTGAGACATTTCAGTCTGGATCAAAGTGCCAACCCGAGTCATGCTGCCAGCTTGGTTAAAAACAAACCAAAAATCCTAGACATGACAGTTAATTGCCTAATATTCAGGATTTCCTTCAAATGCTTGTTTAAGAGCATTTCAGCAGTGGCAGCAGGGGGAGGGGAGAGTAATAGTCACCTTCTAAGTCTCCTTCTTCTTGTTTTAGATCCCAGTAGAAGGTTCCACTGTCATCTGAGAGTAAAGGTGGACGGAGGCGAGGGAACACTTCCCATCACAGCGCGAACAGCCAATCAAAACTGGGATGGTGTGGCACTTTGTAAACCTCCCGTTACCATGTCCTGCACTGACAAAATGGCAAAGTGAGTTTATAATCAGCCCTAAAAGGTTTGTCCTGATATTTAATTGAATATAAATGTTTTACCGTTAAAGATAATTCTAATTTTTTACAACTTGGTTATTGTTTTTGCAGTTTTGAACATGAATTATATTGATTGTGACTGATAGAAACTGTCAGTTGTGAACATCAATCACAGTCTACAGATGGCTTACTGGCTAAACTTTGACCTACTGTACAGTTTTCAGCACAATGAGGTATTATTATCAACATTTTAGCTTTGGTCACTTGAAGTATCACCTCCAAATAAAGTGATTTTGATGTCAGATAAGTCAGCAGATAAACTGGATAAATAGTTGGTTTGAGTATGACTTTTAGCATTTTGGTCATCACCTTGGTTGTTTTGGAAGCAGAAGTGACCATTATTTGGACAAGAGGGTGGAGCTTTGGAAGATATACATTATGCATTAGTTTTCTCTAAATGAGACCATAATTTATAGAATGAACATCATGCTGTATTGAAGAAAACTTAAAACTAGCGATTGAGAACATAAACGCATTAGGAAAATGTTTACTGAGGTGATAAATCAAGTGAGAAGTAGAGTCATTTTACGATCTTATTTTTGAAGCCAGTAGAGTTGCCCCCTGCTGGCCATTAGAAAGAATGCAGTGCACACTTAAATGCTTTTGATTGCTTTACTTTTCTGACCCAGAGCCCCTCGATTAAGACCCAAGTTGGAATAAACTAGAGTTTTCTTTTAATACATGTCAATATTTGTTAATGGCTTTTCTGTTCTACTCAGACTGAAAGTACACAAAACTGTACTGACTCACCTTTATTTGGGGAAACAAAAAACAATCAAAGACAAAAGATTAAATGAAATAACTTAAAAACAAGCAGGAGCAGCATATTTTGTGAACTAATTTGGTACAAAGTCTGGGTTAAAATCCTAAATAAAATATGAACTCCCGTCCAACAAAAAATAAAATTCAGCTACTTTTCATCTCTTGATTTCTTCCTTTCTATTTTCTTCTCAAGGATCTCAGTAGATGTCTCTCATCCAGCCAGTCTATATCAGGGACACTGCAGCTGGTTTTCATATTATGTGTTCAGTCAGTTCAGACAGAAGGGTAACAGCTTGCTGCAGTCTAGACAGTCAAACGCCGGTCAAACATTAATGGGCCCTGAGTGAAAATCTTCTCAGCTGAAAAGCCGTCAAACTGCCATAATAACTAACTGCTCATTTTTTTTCCTTCTCCTTCTCTTTAAAACTTGCTTGTCTCAACAGGTGGAGTGTGGTGGGCCTCCAGGGGGCGCTCCTTTCTCACTTGGTGGAGCCGGTTTACCTGCACAGCCTGACGGTGGGGACGCTCCATCACACGGGTCACCTGGGCCGGGCCATGGCACGCCGCCTTGCAGCCGTCAAGCACCTGCCCTTTCCATACCGAAGACAGCAGCTGCTGCTCGGCTGTATGTCCAAATGTTTTACACACCTAAAATATTAATCCTGCTCGGTAATTGAGTTCATGACAGTTTATTCACTCAGAATCTGGTAGGAATTTTATGGATCATTTGAAAGAGAGAGCGAGAAGAGAGAGAAAAGAGAGAGAATGTTGTAGTGGAAATAAGTACATTTACTTATGTGTTTCTCTTGATTATAGATTTACATTTTATATTACTCAGCTACGTCTCAAACTAGAATTACCAATTTACGGTCGTATGCCTCCATGCACCCATCAATTTGCACTTACAGTTTACATTCTGTGAAAACATGGATGTTTCACACACATCTCCCCCCAGAAGCACAGAGGATCCATACAGTCAGCACCCAAAATCAGTTTGTCTCCCCTTTTTGTTCCTAAATACTACTTTATTAAATGTTAAAGGTTATAGGCAGGTTTAATGTTCAGCATGTTTATCATCTTTTAGTTTAGTGTGTTAATATGCTAACATTAGTACAGCTGAGGCTGATGGGAGTACGTTTTGCTGGTATTTGGTCATAAGCCAAAACATTTTAACCTGATGACAGCACTAGAAGAAAGGCCTGAGGATCATCAAACTTATTACAATTCACCCTGATGGGGCCTGAATGTCTGAACCAAATTTTATGGCAATCCATTCAATAGTTTATGAGACATTTCAGTAAAAAACCACACAGAAAATCAATTTGTTCAAAACCCCGGTAATTTAGACCAGAGTACCAGTCTCAACACCTATTTGTTCTCACACCTTACCTGTGTGTTTCTCTCTGCACAGGTCTGAGCAGCAGCCAGGTTCGTCCGACAGGGAAGGCGCCGAATGTCAGCTTGAACTGGAGCTGTGGTGATGGAGGCCTGGAGGAGATCAGCACCTCCACGGGGAGGAGGAGGGACTCAGGGACGCCGTCACGGCTCTGCAGGCGCTCAGTCTTCGCCTGCTGGCAGAGGCTGCAGCAGCAGGTGGGTCAGAGCCACTTTGAACCTCCTCAGGAGACTCTGGCAGGAATTTATCCCTTGATCAATTAGTTAATGTAATGCAAAGCACAAAGCATTAACAAAGACATATTCTCAAAAAACCTTCTAAGGGTAAAGTAATGCTCATAACATTCACTTTATGGCAGCTAAATTTTGCTGTTACTTGTTTTTACCATGTCATTCTCTTTTGTGTGTCCAAATTTGATATTTTCACACAATTTTAAAGGCTTTTATTTCCTATTGCAATCTTTAAGTTGATTAGCAGTGAGGGTTGACTTAATCCCAATAGCACATTTAAAACATACCAATAAAAAGCAAAGAAGCTGAAATGATGATTGAGGTCTACCAGCTATTTCATTAGCACCTCGAAGCAGAAGACCAAACTTTTCCTTAAGCTTTTTCTCAGACCAAAAATACCTCAATGTAATGATGTTTTTAAAAGTAGGGTTCAACTTCTGCAATGAAATTAAAATATGTATGCCGAGAGTGTTGTGCTGAACCAAACGGCCTCTGTTTAAAATTTGATGATAGCAGACAGAGTTGTAATTATTTACAAAAGCAACTGGACTCATTGTAAGAAAAGTTCCTCACAGATCACTTGGAAGAGAAGACGCAGGACACAGAGGGAGATAAGACAGAGCTACAGAGGCTGAATGAGGGGGAGAGAAAAAATGTAGACAGTGATGTAGTATTTTAAAGACTCAGTGACTTGAAAAAGCATCTGATTAAAATGTGAAAGAAGGACTACAAATGAGAGACAGAGAGAGAAAAAGGGAACTCAGCTTGTTTATGTGAAAAACACAGATACAGTGTAGATCAGAGGTATTTTTAACCTTTGTTTTGGATTTAGTGTTCGCTTCTGCAACATCCACCACAATTAACCATGTGTGATGTCATGGGACGTAGAGTTATTGAGGGGAGATACATTCCCTTCCAGTGGTTGGAGCAAGGACTACAAAACATCATGGCATTCAGTAAAAGACTACAAGACCCACAATGATACAGCAGTGAATTTTTTATTTTTTACACAAAAAAATTGTATTACCTCAATAAAAAAATTAACATTATGTCTTACTCTTTCAACCTCACTGACAAATCCCAATTCTATGAATATGCAAAAATATGTTTTCACTTCAAATACTATATAACTACTACTGCTAAATACTTCACTGAAAAATCTACATGCTTACACTTTCACACATCACACTTGTAAAAGTACCATAATGGACTACAATATTACAAAATCAAATCATACAAACAAGTCTGAAACTCAGATTTAAGGTGAACACAGATGGATGTGAAATTAACCCTCTAGTATCAAACTCCAAATGAAGTTACAATAAGCAAAACATAAACAGTCAAGGAGACAGACTTTCAGTTTAGGCTTCCTCAGAGGAGTCTGAGGATCAGCCTGGAGATCCTTACTAGCTCTGATACTCTGACTTTCAAACACAGGTGTGACCAATAACATTATCAACTACTTAGACGTGTCAGCTCCAGGTCCCTGCTGAATCAGCTGTGTGCTTTACAGGGAAACTTGAATAGGTAATGTTATTAGTTACACCTGTGTGTTTTCCTGCTACGGCATGTCAAAATGTCTGCTGTGTGAAATATCAATTTTCATGGGACAGGTGTCATTTAGAGGAGGCTGAATAATATAACAGATGATTGACAAATGTTATTTTTAGCTGAGAAATCAACATGGCCAGGTGTGCTGCTCACCGGACTGACACTGTTCTTTGTATCAACGTTTCAAACTGCAGAGCTGGAATGTAAAATTATAAAAGTACAGTTACTCAAGTACTGTATTTAAGTACAAATTTGAAGTACTAGTACATTACTTTAGTAGTTTAAATTCATGCAACTTTATATTTCTACATTACCTATTCACAAATCTCCCTTTTTGTTCGGTGTTTTGGTTAGAATCTTGTGACACTAATCATGTTTTTGTCTTTCTCTGTCAGTTTGATGGTGCAGAGGCCACAGGGACATATTCGGGTTCCAAGATGGCTGCTGAACGCTACCAAAGGGCGATGCAGCAGTTTACCAGCGCTCTGCAGGGTGGAGGACTGGGAACTTGGCTCAGAAAACCTCCAGGAGTGGGTCACGTCATCATCAGTGAGTGAAAAACTGTGTTATAGGCTGAAAACGGAGGGTCAGAGTGAGGTCCGTGTATGTTTTTATTTGTGAGTGCGTGGATGAGGTTCAAAGAATGTGACGCTAAATAGAGAAGGAACTGATTTCACTGTCATTTATCACATCTGAGAATGATTAAGTGATGTTAATGACTAACTAGAGAGACAAGTAAAGGATTTTTCATTATGCAAATGAATTAAAAGCATTTAGAAAGGTAACTCAAATTTAGGCTAAACTTGGAGTAGATTTTTTATTGCGTAACATTAGCTTAAGTTGCCTAAAAGCTGAAAACTTTAGCTCTGGAAGCTAATGGCAGCTTGTATGGCTAGCTTAAATCTTAACCATGTTGTTGAAACCACATAGTAACGCTGAAGATATGTTATGTAAGTTTAACCAGACAATATGTTTCAGTGAAATTTAACCAATCACAAATTGTTCACTAAAAAGAAACAGCTGCGCAGCTACAGCTGGATGTGTAAATGTGGGTTGAGCACTAATAATGTGTTACTCTTATATTGACTGCAATGATAATAATAGGCCAATTTGTTTGATATTTGACATTTTTATGCTACAATATCTCCTACATGGCAAGAAATAAATAAGTATCATCAAACCGGTGGCAAAAATCCGATCACCTAATTAACAGAGCTAATCACTATATCTGGTTGCATTTATGACGAGCGCCTACAAAGTTGTAACACAATTAAGGCTAATTATTAGGGCTTATTATCTGATGTGAGTACAATACTACCGACGGGGCTTTCGATCTTGGAATAATTCTTTATGCTCCGTAGTGAAAATCAAAGGAGATTTTCCATCTCTTTTCTTTCTGCGTACATGGCATGGATGCTGCGCACCACAGGAAACAGACACCTGAAAACACCCCTGAATTGTTGTAGTAAATATGAATGGAGGGTCAAGGGTCATGTTTGTTGAGAATTAGATACCCAAAGATAATGCAGTTGGAACCACAAAATATCCTCTATTCCCAATTGTGTCCTTTCAAGGTCTAATTGCCATTTTGGTCTTCACAGATAATCCAGAATTGCGTGCACATATGAACACACAAACTTGTTTTTGCCACTTAGACAACATTGCACTGATTTATATCGATGCCGTGGTGACTTACTCTAACCTTATCCATAGACGCTACATGCCTAACCTCAATCTAAACTTAACCAAAAACCAAGTCTTAACCTTAAATTCAATGGTGTACCTTGAGGGGACCAGCATTTGTCACCAATTGGAAGGCAAGTCCCCACAGTGTTACTGTGTGCACAGATGTATCTCCCTCATAATGTGATTCATACACGATACCTGATGACTGCAAAGCAAAACAGCTTTTGCTTTCTTTTACTACGTAACTAAAAGTCAAATTTTAATTTTATTCTTATTTATTTGTGTTTGTTTTATTTTCTTTTAGAGATTGTGTGTTCTGTTGTTACAGTAATGTATATTTTATGTAACTGTTTGTCTCATCTAGTCAAACAAGTTTTTCACCTTACATCCATCTTGAATCGTGTCAGGGTGCCAGCATGTATATGAGGCTGATGAGTGAAGGCACGCCGCCATCTAGAGGGAGACCTTGTTTATTACAAGATGTGGAGTTCAGGTTTTACCACAAGAGAAATGTTTATTAGTTTTGTTGAGTATTTATCTTTATTTTTATTTGTCCTCTGTATTTCTCCGTTGAAATGAATAATTTAATTTCAGATGTCCCAAAGTCTTTTATTTTCTAAAAAAAGTTATTCTTGTTAGTGTTTTGGTGTTAATTTATAGAAAAGTTATTTGAGGTAATTAGTGTTTGAAGGAGTACTTCTATTGAAAGCCACTGCTGTTAAATGCTATGTAAACTTTTATTATTAGATATGCAGAATGGATGTAGACTATATTGGTCATGGCTATTTTTCTCACTGGGAATAAATGATCTTATTTGTGTTAGTTTATGTGTTTTTGTTTGTTAGGAATGTGAATGGCTACTCCAAGGAACACTTTACACTGTAACAAAAGAAGAAAGAAAGAAAAAAACTTTAAATAATTGATGAGCTACTCTCAGGACCTCTGTGTGTGTGTGTGTGTGTGTGTGTGTGTGTGTGTGTGTGTGTGTGTGTGTGTGTGCGTGCACGCGTGCGTGTGCGTATGTGTTGTGCCTGGCATCCCTGATATGCACGAAATGAAAATAATTTAACATCACTGTAAATATAAGCAAAGTTGGCCAAACAAGCTAGTTTATCTTACTAAGACATGATCGCAACTCAAGTTTTAGACAGTCAGTGGAGGTTAGTGTGTGTTTGCCGTGTCCACAGTTTAGAAATGTAATTTAAAATTAGCCCTTAAATACTTGTGAGCAGACATAATCGTGACAAATGTCTTGACTGGAGAAAAATGAAAACCCCTGACCCCTAACTCTAACCAAAAAGCAACTGGGAATTTCAAAACACTAAAATGCACGACATCAATTTGTCCGTTTCTCTGGTTAAACATCCTTATGTACATTTAGCTTTCTCCAGTGTGTAGCATGTTGTTGATTACCTTTAAATACATTAAAACAAGCTGAAAATTAAGCAACCACAATTTATATATGGCTTAGTTATTTTGACTTATTTTAGCTCATATATTTTAACTTAAAACTTAGCCAACATCTATTTCTATGCAGCAGCAGCAGACGCTGAGAAAAGTAGCTGTTTATTTGGATAAGTGTTTGTTTACCCTTGATGAAAGTAATTCTAATTCTCAACCACCTTTTAGCTCTGTTTTGGTCTCCACCAGCTCCTGAGAAAAATGCCCGGCTCTGTAGCTGCTAAATGTTTCACTTTCTTCACCAGCTAGTTTCTTAGTTTGCCTGGCTGCTGTGCAGGTATACAGTTGACTGAATTAGAATCCTTTGCAAAGAAAAAATGAACAACCCAAAAAAACTCAACTCGAAAACATTCAAACAGCACAAATTGTTTATTTTGATTTCACAAGCAGATGCTTGTTCCTTGTTACACAGCTATAACCCACAAAACTGCTGTCAAGTCGATCTGTTTTTTTGTTTTTTTTCCTCTGAGAACAGAGCTGTGGCGTGTGCTGTTCCACATCAACCACTTTGATCACACAAAACACTGTTAACACCAAGGAGCCACAGTTTAACAAGGCTTCACCACGGTGGAGTTGAGATGGCTGATGCTCAGTGGTGATGTGATCTGGTTTAATTGTGACTGAGAGTGTGAACAGTGCGACTGAACATTGTTAACATTATTATGAACGTGGCAACAGAGTGGCTCAGTGTTGGTAGAAAAATGCAGTTGAGTGCAGTGAAACTTGTTTAAAATCTCCACAAAGAATAAAACAGAACTAGATAAACTAGAGGTTGAACATTCACACACGCACTAACACGCAGCTTTTAAATTTCCATCACACAAACACATTTTTGTCAGTTAAACCAGGGATGACTCCTTCTGCAGAACTGATTTTAGGAAAACACACAACAATGGTCTCTTCTCCATTTCTGCGAAAATTGCTTTTAATAATTGCTTGTTGCAACTGGAGTGAATAAAACTGAATGACTTTGGGTATTCCTACAGTGAAAAATATCAACATTTACACCGGCAACTGATATAAATAACTACTGTTCTACATACAAAAAAACCCCCCAAAAACAATGTGCAATACTTTAGTCTGTAGCTGACATTTTTATCAGACAAATTAGTAATTTGCATTCCACTATTTTTTTTTATAGCCAGATGTAAAACATTTCAATTTGGATCAGAGCCACCATCCCTGGTATAAATGGCCAAATGAACTCAGTTTTATGTGACTGTTAAGCCTTTGACAGATGAACTCATCCATCATGAAGCAGAAAAATGAACTTACACAAAATAAAAACAAATGAAATGCAGGATCATGTCATCAAGTTATAAAAGCTAATCAAACTGCTGCAGCTGAAATACACTATACAGCCAAACCTGGCTACTTTCTTCATATATTACAATTTATATTGTACAAATATTATGGTTTTAATGCAAGAGGAGGTCAACACTTTACATTTGCCTTTTGACAAGTCATCACTGTGTTGGAAATCTCCATTTATGTGATCTAAAATGTAATGACGCTGTTTTTTAAACACGTCAAAGTTCAAATTTACTTCAACAAGCATGGTATTTCTAAGACTTTTCTATTGCTAGAAATACACAGAGCTAGTACACTGTAAAAAGACAGCAGTAAAGTGTTACCAAATATGCAAACATAAACTATAGGTAACCACAAAAAAGTGTGTTTTTTAATTTTACCCAGAGATGTTTGTCATGTCAATGTATTTGTGTGAATGAACACCTTTGTTACAAACCAGCAAAACGCTCCACAAATCTAAAGCTAGACTCAAAAACAATCAGTTTGATATTAACTGTGCTTGTTCATCGTGTTAATGCTGTAACTCCTGAGTACAACAGAGTACAACAGTTGTACTGCAGTCAGAACTGCCTGTTATCACATTACACACGTTTTAGACATTGATTTGTATCACCACAAAGACACACATACCTTGTTCTCATTAAAATCAAACACACACACACTCACACACACACACACACACACACACATATTAGCCTCTCCCAGTCACTTATATGCAGCTTTGGCTTTTTTTTTAGTGGCAGTGGGAAAGCAAAGCGGGTGGCAGCAAATGCATTACAACACTCCTCAAAGATTTCACTAGTTTTTAAGTACCATAACAAATATGACACTGACAGAATCCCCACAACAGTGTTTCAACATTAATGACTAAAGGGCACTGCGATAAACTAGATAAAAAGGTTTTTTTTTTTTGTTTTTTTTACAATCATGTCAAGTATTGGTACAACAACAGGGCTGGGCATCTGAGGAACATTCATTTCCAGTTTTAAAATCTGACACCAGTTTTAAATTCATCACTTTTTTTTTCCAAATCAGCTCTCACTTTATGATAAAGTGAGTTACATTAATTGTACATGTAACATGTACAATTAATTTGCTTCCTCTACTGAACACTTATATTATTCCCTAAATCCTAAAAAAAAAAGCCCTTACATGAGAAGTCTGTTTTCTGTACCACTTTCTCATACTTTCAAAAGGCTTGGTGGGAGTTTGGTCCAATGGTCATTTAGTACCCTGAGTTACCTCTGTGTAGACTAATCAATGTACATGTTTATTGACACAGTTTTTTATTTTTGTATTCATATTAATCTTGTGCCATAAGTTTAAAGGTTTGTGGACAGATGTAAGAATTAGTGGTTTATTTTAGTAGATAAATTTAGCTTTAAAAACAAAACTTTTAATCATTATCCAAGCCCTTAAAAAAGTGTCTGAGCACTTTCAGTGTAAACAAAATTGTCACTCAAATTATGGGTGGAGAATTTCCCGATCATTTAAAGTGCACCATTTTAGAATTGTATTTCTATTTAACAAGCCGGGTTGAGTAGCAGTTACAAGATCCCATTAGTATTAAGACAGTGTATGCTAATGAAGTAATATCTGAAACAGTAATGATTAAGGTGTCACTAATCTCATTATATACTGCATTAAATGACCAATCAACCAAACTCCCTGAAGCCCCCAAAAGCTCTGCGAACTAAAGAGAACCAGAAACTAAACTCAGGAACTAAAAAAGCCTTTTTTTTTGCTCTCTTGTTTTTTTCCTGGAAAAGTGTCTGCGATGAAAAAAGGGCTAAAAGAGCAACCCTTTAAAATTAAAACGGCATTACATAAAAACAGCTTTACACTGAGTATACTATAGGCATACTAGAGGTATTATTTCTCAATACCCAGCCCTGCCTAACAACCAACAGATGTTGCTCTTAGAGACTAAAGATTTCATTTGCACATGTACAGAAACACTGATGTCACCTTTTCTCCTTGCACACAAATCTTGGATGTCTGTATATTTATCAGCCTCTAACAATAAACTGTCAACAGGGCAATGACTTTTTTTCTGTCTACTAGACACACAGTGGCTGGTTCATGGCTTTACAGAGACAGAAACACAGTCAGATCCAGACGTCAACACTGTGAGCAGAGTGATCACATAGAAGATCATGTAGGAGGAGAAAAAAACCTGCCTACTGGGACCAACACAGGAGAAGTTTTAGCCATTAAGGAATACACCCACAACTCTAAAGCCTCCATTCAGGAGAGGAAGCTGACCTATGTGACCAGTATAAGAGTTTATAACACTTGTCTGTGCTGGGAGAAAACATCAGCATCCACCCTGGAGAGAAGCCATACTACCGAGGCCCACAGTGGAGTGAAACACTGTCACTAGCGAATAGGTTTCAGTCATTTTACCACATGCTAGTTCTGCGTATCATGGTCCTGGATGGCTAACATACAGAGCTTAAACATTTCAGTCACTCAAGCATTTTTGCCAGTCTTTAAAATGTAGATTGAATGATTATAATTAATATAAGTAATTTAAAATGACGCAGGATTTCTTCTTCACTCACTGACTGGAGTGCTGTCATTAGTGGCTGGAAGCTATAATGCAAAACTTTAAAGGTGCACTATGCAGGATTTTCATACATAAACACACACAAAATACAGACTCTTACAAAAGCAATTTTCTCTATATCACTTATGATGCACTAGAACGTTTGACAGTGTCTGTATCTGCAAGGACTCTGCCTGTATTCTCTTATTTTGCTGTGGTCGGGGTGTTTCTGGGCGTGTAGTCCCCAGCCAATAACAGCACCCAGATGAGGTTGAGACTTTATGTAACGGTAGCGAGCAGGTATTAGGAGACGATCGGGATATATAGCGAGGCGGAGTTGGCCTGTTTTCTGTTTAACAGGTAGATGCTGGCAATTTCTGAAGTTTGGTTTTTTGTTACAACAAATGTAACGTTCCTACAATAGTAGCTTGCAGTGTCTGTGCAAGCAGTGTAGTTAGGACGGGTTAAGTTTAAATGTTGTTTACAAACAGTTACTGACATAAACCCTCCGAAGTACACCTTTAATTATTATTATAGCAATAGTCCTTTTTATGTATTGGTGAGCAGATAACAGAGTTTAGATTGTTTACATTTTACATTTTTTCTCCTTAAAAGTTAGGTAACGTTTTTAAAACATGGAGCAAGAAGTCAAGATGAACTAGTTTTTGGTTACAATTACAGAATCTTTACAGAAGTAATCTAAGATTTTATATTTTTTGTCTTTCAGAGATAAATATAATTGTGCAAATGGCATAATAATTAACACATTGCATATAGCTTCCTTTATTAGAGACTGCTGCCTTTCTATTGGAGTAAATCATGTGTTTGTAGCTTTAACCCAGCTGGCATCATTTCTTTTCTTCTTCAAAATTATTTGCTACCATCCAGTGATTTCCTGCTTGTAACAGACTTGTTCAGGTTCAATCTGAAAGCCACCCAGAATCGTGATTTGTAGTATGTCACTCCTGTCTTCAGGGCGAACAACATGCCAGCAGTACAAGTGAACCACACTGGAGAGAAACCGTTTTTAAACACAGCACCGCTGCCAGCACAGGAAATGTTTTTACTCACATTTTTATCAGGTTGCCACAGAAGAGAAACCAGACAATTTCTTACCCTTTATCAGCCATCTCGATTATTACTACAGAATAGGACCATTATGTGCCAAAGTGTCTGACTGTGCAGACAACATTACGACCAGCCAGCAGCTGAAACTCACAAGCACTGAGCTGTTTTCCATTCGGACTGTGCTGACTATATACAGCAGCTGCAAAGGCGTTTTTTTTCTTTTTCTAAAACAGCAACAAAAAGCTATAAGTACTTTCAAAAAGGTGCATTACTTTATCGCACAGAGTCTCCAGAGTGTCTGTCGCTGAGCAGAACTAAGCTGTGACAACCGAGAGAGCTCTGACATATGATAGACAGTTTAAAAGTGTTTAACAGATGTTGAGCTGTAAACCTCAGGTGCCAAACAAAAACATTTTGGAATGAAACTCAGAAGTAAAAAATTCATTTTTTAACAAAAAAACACGTTTTCGACAAAGGTTTGTGTTGTCACGTTATTTCCAGAGGCAGAAAATGTTTGAGAGACTGAAAGGATGATGAAAAAAAGATGATTTTAACTTCTGAGAATCATAAAGTTTTGGCTTCTTTTAAGTGCTGCCATTTTGCACTACCATTTACCTATCAAAGAAATACGTAAATTTAAATAAATCTAAAGGGCAAGTTATCGCAGATTAACACCTAAAATTGATTGAAAGCTAGTGGATTTTTTCCTCGGAAGTGTCAGACTTCTGTTCTTGTCCAAACAAACATCTGCTGTTAGTGGCACAGATTAGACTTGCTTAAATAAGCACCTCACTTATCTAACTCTTCCGCGTCAGCATGTGCTTTTTAATTTTTAACAAAGAAGACTCTCCTGTGTTATGTTTCTGTGCTTTTTTTCCATCAGTGGTACACAGTTTTTTTTCCTCTTTTGGATGGTGAGGAATTGCTTCCGTGCAAAAAAACCCACACAGATATGTTGTGTGTATATTGGCAGCGGTGAGTTAAGAGCGTAACAGATGCAGTAGACAGCGAGCGCAAGTCCTCTTTTAATTTTTTTGTCCTTCCCTCCTCAGACTGCGGAGGTCAGACCTCAGGGAGCTTTAAGTGTCAAATACTGACCCTCTGTAGACTCAAAAGACGGCTGTTAAAAGTCTTATCTTTCGCCGAGTGATTGCTAAAATTGTGTCGGTTACAACATGTGACAAGATTTCACAGACAAAAGGAAGGATAGAAGTAAACTTTTTAACGCCACCTTTTAAGCCTGCAGGATGTGAGTGTTTGATGCTCCAGAGACGCACATCGGGTGGAGTTTTATTGTTAAGCGACAGCAGCAGGAGGTCATTTCTCCTGCAGAAGAGCGGGGATGTTGATGTTCCAGCCGATGGCCTGCCGGTCGAAGCCGCATGTAAACAGGTTGCAAGAGGCGTTGTCTTCACACCAGGCGGAGCAGCACACCATCCGCCGGTGACCCTGAACCATTAAAAGACAAGACCGCAACGGTTTATGGATGTAGATTTCACTTCCAAATCTCAATATGTTTATTTTGGATGGAAAAAATAACTGTATGTGTGTGCTGTTCAATACTTAAATAATAACAGCACCTTGTCAGCAAACATGTCACCTTTTTGTCAACTATTTAATTTCAAGTGTTTTCACAGATGAATAATTACCTTTTCTAAAAGGTATTTTAGCGCAATAGCAAATGTCATAATGAATGGAAAAGTGTGTGTGTGTGTGTGTGTGTATGTGTGGAGGCCTCGAGGGGCCAATCAAAGGCCTGTCCTCCTCCGCTGACTGACCTGTCTGTTGCTCCGCGGGAGCCGAGCCAGTCGCACCCCGGACATGTCGAACAGCCGGACCTGCCGATTGTCGTGAGGAAGAGCGATGATTTTCTGGGTCACTGACACGCTGATTCTGGACACAAAAACAGCAGAATGATGCAGCACAAAAGAGGCCAGATTCAAAATGCAACACATGGCACTGTTTTATTTAAGTGTAGCACCAGAAGGAATTATGACCATAATAATTTAAGATGCATATGTACTGATATCTGATACAGGACAGAGAGAGGCAGTAAATCATCGCATCTGAGACACTAAAATCTGCAAATGTTTGCCATCTTGCGTGATAAATAACTTCAGCATAATTGATAATTGACAACAGTTTTTTTTATTCTTTCTGTCGATCGACTTATGAATGTTTCAGCACCATCTCAAACCTGCATATGGTTCACAAACGTGTTGTCCCACAACATTTCAATTAAAGCCAGAATATTGCAAAAAAACAACAAAAAAAAACTAAAGTAAAGCTGCCACACTGTCATTTAAAAAAACCCAAACTGGACACTGGACGTATATCACTACACTATTACACATCAGTCAGTTTGTTTACAGCTCACACACCTGTTGACAGCAGAGTCGGTGCGGATGGTTGCTATGGGCGACCTCATGTTCTTCAGGTCCCACACTTTGACAGTTCGATCGTCGCTCCCAGACACCACGTTGTCGCCCACCGTGAACACAGCAGATGTCACCGTGCTGCAGAGGACAACAAAACAGTTTTTTTAGACTAAAAATGCACTGTAACTTAATAATTTAGATGTTTTATACCAAGAGTACTTATTTAAAGAACTCAGTTGTGGTTTGCGGTGTTTTTTTATTTATGTAATACTTGCTGAATATTTTTTATTTTTATTTTTTTCAGTAAAAAGAGATTGCTTCAAGTTTCTCATGCGTAGCGGTTTTACAGTTCTATCGCCCCCATGCAGGACAAATAAAACCAGCATGTACATTTAGATTGAGGCATATTACTATTTTCTGAAGTATAATAATAATAAATCATAAATGTAGAAATACAAAATATTGAATGTCTTTATGTAGCCATACTAGTGTATTATCCTTCCAAAAACCCCAAATTAATTTTTTTTTATGAAAAGTTAAACATATAACAAAATGAAGAAGACGTGTTTGTGTGCATGCGTGTGTGTGTGTGTGTGTGTGTGTGTGTGAGAGTGTGTCAGACTTACTCAGTGTGTCCCTGGAACACGTTGACAGAGTGGATGGACGGGTCTCTGAAGTCCCACAGTCTGAAGGTGGTGTCTCTGGATGAGGTGACCACCAGGCGCTGGGTGGGGTGTGTGCAACAGTGGGTCAGCTCCTGGTCATGGCCTGACCCCACACACACACACACACACACACACACACACACACACACACACACACACACACAATGTAAGCACAGGGAAAATCTCTGGGGCAGCAGGGTGGCATATTCCACAGTGCCACCCTGGAGTTCAAGGCTGACTTGTGAGGAGACAAACCCCTAAATCCCTCCAAGGTCAAAGGAGGTCACAGTTTGACCTCTGACCTCCTCTTTAAGAGTGGAGGTCAGAGGTCACAGATCAAACTGATATACCAAAAACACATCCTCTGAAAACTGTGCCCTACATTTTAAAAGAAGGTATAGCAGGCTTTGGAAACATGTACACACAGACTGATGTTGAAAATACATGTTATGAATGTTTTCTTGACAGTTATTACTATTAATATTACTACATTTTCAAAGTTTTACAATAAACACACATGGTGAACAGTATCAGTGTAATATCCCCGTCATCTCACCAGTGAGTGAGTGGACCAGCTCTGACGTCTCCACATCATAAAGGTTGGCGGCTCGGTCCCAGGAGGCCGTCACCACCTGTTTGCCCCCCACTAGCCAATCAGCAGCAATCACCACACCCTGGTGGCTGCGCAGAGTCGTGGTCGGCACACGGACAGAAGGACAGTCGTTTGGACCTTCGACCTCGCCGTCGGCCTCATCTTTATCTGAAAAGTCCACGTCATCATCGCAGGGCGTCTGCTGCTGACGAAGGAATTGTGTTTCAGAAACAATAAAAGGTCCAAACAGAAAGTCAATGAGGAGAACAGTAACACACACACAAACGGGTTTGCTTACGCTGATATCAGCAACAGGCTGCGGAGTGGGCAGCTGCACCATGTACCTCCAGATGTGAGCTGTCTGGTCTCCAGAGGCTGAGGAGGAGAGAGTGGAGGCACATATACTATTTTTACTTTCCTGAAAATATCACTGTATAAAAGACCAAAACAGACGGGGTGAAAGATGCTCCTCTATCTGTGTTGTCACGGGACGCTGTCCTTTGTTTAGCTGTCTGACCTAGAACAGGGTAACCCCCAGGTTTCTCAAAGTCAAATTTAAGACTTTTTAAGACCTTTTTAATACCACCTAGAATTAAATTTAATGCCAACTTCAAGGCCATACTGGGAAATGTCTTAAGGATATAATACATATTTGGTGTACATTTTTAGCGCTATAAATAAGTATTTACCAAATATGTTATCAATACTCACATTCATATGTGATGTATGTAGCTTTGTGAGGCGTGTCTGTATTCTAATAACATTAAATGAAAAAGATATTAATTTCTTGCATTAAGAGTCCAAACCCTTCTCAGTGGCCTAATGTGGTGCCTTTTGGTCATACAAAAAACTCCTACTTGAACAAAATGTTATACTTTTCAGTAAGTGGGTAAAAAGTAACAAATATTTCTTACACAATGGCGTTGCAAAGTGTGTGACTGTAGCCTACTCTTATAAAATTAAATAAATTAAAAGCTGTGCATTTGTCGCATAATGGCCTCACATCGCACCATTTGATCACAAAAGCTCCTATTTCAACCAAAGCTGACTCAATAAAAAGTAACAAACATAGCATGAAGAACAAAAGCATACAAAAATACAGCAATCCACTCTGGCTGTGAAGTGACAGTGTGTTACAGATACAAGAGACTACAGTTTGTGGAGCTTTTCATCTACATATTACATATCTACATATTAAGTAGGCCTTCTTTTAAGACTTTAGAAAGGGAGCATCTGTAACTAATTGCAATTTCCCCTCGGGGATCAATAAAGTATTTCTGATTCTGATTCTGAAATACAAAATAGTGATTTAATTTGAATTCCATAAAAACTCAAAAAAGCTACTGTTGAAATTTAAAAGTACAACATTTTGTGGAGTAAATAGTCTCTCTTTCTGAAAAGCTTTCATGTTTGGGCGATATATATGATATTTACGGAAGGAAAATGGCAACCAGCGTTGAAAAACTTTTCACAGCACATGGCGCATCCCCTGTAAATTAAAACACCATCGGGTCATCATCGAGATAAATGAATGCAGGAATGATCACAGTCATGATCGAAATGAAGCATTATCGGGGGAAAAAGACAAGGTGCACCATGGTCACTGACAGGAGTGAACACAGCGTCTGTTGTCACAGAGGACACTGCAGCAGAGGACAATGGGGATGTCTGCAGTTATAACCTACATATACTTGAATTCGGATACAGTTTATGAACCCTAAGATATAAGGATGTTGATTTGTATAACTCCGTGCGGAGCCGCCGCCTCGGCCCTCAGAGCAGAGAGCCCGGATGACGGCGGGTGGACAGCTGTCACAGATGTGCAGTCTGTTGATAACATCCAGAGCACAGCAGGACGCCTAAAGACAAACATCACTGTGAGTTGACAGGTAAAAACATTAAGACCTTTGCGAACGAAATTTAAGACTTCGTTGACGAATTTAAGACTTTTTAAGGCCTTAAATTTGAGAGTGAGTCTGAAAGGGGGAGGGCGGAAGTAATTAAGAGACGATTCAGACCAGGTGTGGGGGGCCGGTGGAGAGGAGATGTTTTCTGAGTGCCGCCAGGAAGACGGACGATGGAGTTTCTTCTTTAAGTTTCATTTTCTGTTGTTTTCCGCTTGTTTTAATGTCTACAAATAAACAACTCGACGAAGTTTTGAAGCGAAGCAACTCTGGATAAAGGACAGCTAGCTGACTGAGAGAGGACCGACGGCTGCGGGCTGCGACAGCGAGGCAACGGGCAACGGGCAACAGGTAGGCCCACATCCTTCACCTTTAGCCTGCTAGCCTCTCCCGTAGAGATAGCCAAGCCAAAGAGTGTTTGCAGGGTGAAATACTATCAAGTGCCTGGTGTTGTTTTGCCGTGACAGTGTTCACAGGTCTTTGTTAAAACTTGAAGTAAAAAGTTAAACATATGCTGCGTGTTTATCACTCTGGGTGGATAAAAATTGCCTGTGAAAGTTGTTGTATATGTTGAGGATTATTTTGACACATTTTCGATAGCTTGCCCTGTGGCTTGGTCCTCACCTTTTTTTTTTAGTGGCTGCAGTTTTTGCCCTGGGAAGGTAAAATTTGAGGTCAAGTGTGTGTGTGTGTGTGTGTGTGTGTGTGCGCGCGCGCGCGCGCGCGCGTGTGTTAAAGTGTTTTTGTGTTCATGCCAATTGGCTTAAGTGACTGTACTAGTGGGAGTAACACAAAAAGGTGCATTACTGGATTCACAGACTTGCAAAACATTTTGTGGAAAGACTGGTGAGCTAAAGCACAGCTGTGTGAGCAGGTGGATGCATGCAGAAACATGGTCACAACTATTGCAATTTCAGGCGTGTTTAATCTTGGGCCTATTCCAGGTTAGATTACAAGAGTTTTCTCAGCTTTGAATAACTCTGTTGGTACACCGACAACTGAGCACATTATCTGGGACACTAAGATTTCAATCTGGTTGTATTACTTCAGCTGTGGGAGTGTTGCAGCTGCTGCAATGAATACATACACAGAATAAACTGATGTGGCTGCTACCTCTGAGAATTTAAAGGATGTTTTAATTTTGGATCATTACCTGTTAGAGCCATCTGTTCAGTGGGGTGAAACTTGATGGAGTTGACTGTGGAGACAGAGACGCAGATGTATTATGTCACCTCATATTGTCACACTGTTAATATAAAGCTTGTGATTTACGCCGACCTTTAGTTTTCTGATGATGTATGACCTTTATTTGATGAGGTAGAAGAGGATGAATTTTGAAGAAGTACTTAATTATGTACAACTTTATAACACTTTAAGAAAAACAGTCCAGATAAAAGGCTCTGTCTATGAACAGTACTAGTGAATTTAATTAAATCTGTTGCCATAAATGTTCTTTACATTTCTAACTCTACCTGATCCTTGATGGCCCATATATTTGAGGAGGCACTTCCCAGTCTCAATGCTCCACAGCATCGCAGTGTGGTCTGTGGAGGAAATGTTATGAACACAAAGGAAAAAAACATGAGAGTCAGAGTTTAACATTTTTACCAACATTTTTACATTCTACAGTGGTTTTACACAGTTCATACTTGATGTATACAGACTGTTTGAATACAGAGTTTCTGAAGTTAAATCTAGCATGAAATTAACTTTTTTCTCCAGCATGGATTGATGGCTGTAAAATAGGAAAAGTAATTTCCCAAATACATTTCTTTAAAAGGGACAAAGCAGCCCTGAGTTTTTTCAATAATGACTGTGTCAAATGGCACCAAACACTGATATTCAATTTGAGAAAGAAACTTTTAAATTATCCTTTAACATACAGCTTAGTGAGTCGACTAATGAGATGTTTTAGAGACGGAAAACAGCCAAAGAAAAGTAAACAAGGGGGAAAAATTTGAAGAAGAGAAACTGAGGATGAAAATAAGTGTCATACCTGCAGACGCAGTTCCGAGCACCACAGGTTGTGTCCTGGTAACGCTTAGGTCCCAGATGCCGTCTCTGTGGCCGACATACTCCCTGACCAGCTGGCACACGGCTCTGGACGTGGTCGCTTTGAAACTGGACACAATCTGACACCGACATCAAACTCACATTAACACAGAAGGAAATCATAGTGCTGAAACTAACAGGGTTCCTACACACTTTACTTCTCAAAATGGCATCTTTTGCACCTTTTTGTTGAGTGTGTAATGAGACTGATTTGTCTGTGATTCACGTGAAATGTTCCCACATTCCCACATTCCCATACTTAGAAATTGAGATGACTGGGGCCCCTTTTTTAAAAATGACTAAATGCCAAATGTCAATAAAGGTGCTTCAAACCATATTAATAAATTTTACATGTTTTTGCAGAAACCCTGGTGTACTATTTATACATATGTAAGGGTTTCAATATTTCCCCACACTTGTTGCTTGTTTCCCAAGCATTTTAATGCACGAAAATGATCGAGTTTAAATTCTTTGGACTTTAAGAGCTGTGTAGGAACCCTGGTCTAATAGAGGGAGGAAGCGGGTCAGCAGAACTGAGGAGCTGCTCAGCAGGGTCCTTGTAGTATGCCAGGGCTAAGAAGCTTTGGTAAACGACAGCGTTATTCATATCAGTGCTGGGTTCAAGAGGTCTTTTTTTTCTCCCCAAAGAAATCTTTATTGGTGTTTGCTTTAAGCTTGTTTGAGCACATGAGCACATGCTAGGTGGTGTTATCACCAATCTGACGCTCCAAGTGCTTTAAAACAAACACCATCGATGACCAGTCAACCCAGATCTGGTATCAGCACAAATGCAGACACATTAAGTATCAGTACTGTATACTGCATTCATCATACCAGGATTACTAGAAATTAAAAACTGCAACAAAAGAAAACTAGAAAAAATGTAGAAGGGGATAAGAGAGGGGGCAAAAAATATAGTGTTAAGGTGAGACAAGAAACTGATCAGTAATTATTATCAGTTGTATCACGGTTTGGCCAAAGTGTTTACATTAAAGATGGGGATGATACAAACTGGACTCTCAGGTCGTTTTGGAAACAGACCACTAAATAAGTTCCAACTGAAAGGAAACAGGAGAGCATAAATAACAACATCATTTGTGTGAAAAATAAGTCTTGGGCTACACAAAAAACAGAGAACACCCTTCAAATTCTTTATATTTTAAAATGTATTAAATCAACAAATTATTGTCAAAAACAAAACAAAAACATGTATAACTGACATTAAAGTCAGGATACAAATACCGTTGCTAAGCATGAGAACCAGTGATTGCCGGTTGTTAGCAAGCAGCATGGCAGATTCTCTTAAAATCTATCAAGCAATTGATTTTTATAGCGCATAATGTCTATACTACATGCATGTTATAAGTGTACATTTTGCATGTTATATGTATACATGTTGCATGTTACAAGTGTATGTTTTATTTGTATTCAGCTTAACATCACTTCGCTAAGTTAAGGTTTGTCAGATAATGCAAGCACAGTGTGACGGTGTGAAAATGAAAGCTGGCTGTGGATCGACAGTAATTTTATGTACTGAGAATGATGGTGAATCTTGAACAAATGTAACGCTGATGCAAGGTGCTACTACTTTTAAAGAAGCAACAGTGACTGGAAGGTTTAAGGAAACGCAAAGCATCGCAAAATAAGCTTTGAGTGACTGGCTGAGCGACTGATCTTAAGCACCCAGCAGGTTAATGCTCTACAGTTTTATAGCTTCAGTGTGCAGTCTGCCGTAGCCACATCGAGATTTTGCTTGTTTTACAATCAGTTTTACCAACCATAAATCAGTTAACAGGTTTAAAATCAGTATGTAACCTCAGTTACAGAAACATTAACATTAATTTTCCATGTGAAGGAAGTTGAATCTAACTGCTGCTTTGGCTGACATTTGCATAACAGGTGTTTGGTACTGCTGTATATGTTGACTAATAAGTAACAAAAAGTAGAGGGCTGTGTTAGTATTTTAGTACTGGCTAGCTCGCATCTTGAATTTGTTCTGACGGTCTTCTGATTTTGAATGACGAATACAGACAAACCCTGCCAGTATGGAGAGTCATTTCCTCTCACATAGGAACAGAACAGCAACAACAACAACAGAATAAACATATAAGTTGATTGTAGTCTTTGCTGTGTGTTCAGGTGCAACATTGTGCCCGAGACCCAGGTGACAGGTGATGCAGCAGGCAGCCTTCATTTGCCACTAGTTATTTGGTAATGGCTTGGTGTGTCTGGGATTTAAAGCCAATACACCTGATAAATCTAGTAACAGATACATCTAAAAAGATATAAAGTCCTCAAATTACAGTAAAAGTTGCTTTTGATCCTAAAATGACCATAAAATGAGAGCAAAATCTTATGTGGCTAAGCACTTTTTTTAGCTGACCACACACTCTGCTTCCACTGCGCAATGATCTAAAGCAGCTCCTCCGCCTTCAGTATTTTCTTAATAAGGCATAAAGAGCATTTTGAGGTAAGAACGGCTTCGTGTGAAAGATGTCTCCATAGTGTACCATTATGTGATTGCCAACAAGAAGCTAAATGAAAACCAAGGATTTGCAACTGAAAAAGCCTGTTAGTGAGATAATAAATGTTGTGTTTTATCTCACACAGAAACTGATAGAAAAGATCAAACTCCTACATTTGAATGACCAAGTCTCTTGGGGAGGGAGAATCGACCCCCTGGCTGGGCTGTTCATGCATATTGGCACACAAGGGGGAGAAATCAACAAGTTACCCATGAGTCTCCACCCCACAACTCCCAACTGGTTACGCTGAAGTTGCGGGATCCACCTACTCTGGCATGGCAAGAGTTTGAACGCGGCTACGAGCAAGAAGGTGAAAAAAAGACAGCAGTTCTTCTCTTTAACATTCAAAAGGCATGTGATGGTGCACTGACGAGATTAGAAAACAATGGACCCAATTAACAGTTCAAGCTTTTCACAATTTGTGTGCTACCTTCCCTGATACAAGTCAGCAACAGTTTCTTCAAACCATTGCATTTTCAACAATGCTTTGACAAAACCAATAAATCTAAATACACACAGCTATGCAAGCGGACTACAACAAATAATGTACACAACAATGATTTATACTTTTTATTCTACATTCTTTGCACTGGCAAAAAAAAATCAGTTTTTACCTTGCTTGTGGAGGCCTTGTAGGTAGTCTTTAGTTTTTGTGACAGCTGACTGGTGCTATGACTCGCTGTGGATTGTCAGAAACAACAGAGATATATATAAATAGTTACTATAATATTACATAATATAATTACAATGCAATTCATGGAAACATTTCACTATTTACATGCTATCTGCACACATAAATACACACAAACCTGTCCCACCTTTTGTTTTGAGTGCTCCTTTGGCTAAATCTGCCCCTTCGAAAGTCTGTCCTTCTGCAGTCAAACGATCATTCAGCGTTTCGATTTCTCTGCGTACTGAGAGTCAAAGAGGTCACGTTAACCGATTCACAGCAAAAAGACTGTGAAATGTTCCAGGGGCAGACATTATGGAGGATTCTGAATTTAATTTGCTTAAAAAAAGTCCTGTGATGGCCTCTTCTAGACAGAAATCTCTAAAGATTAGACCAAGGCTTCACACCAAATTTTCTTGTGCTTGTATGAAATTAATCATTTTATTAATAGCAACGTTGATTATTTCAAATGTAAAACTGTGCCTATTGCAACTATGGCAATTATATCAGTTGTTTTAGATAGCGGGAAGAATCCATGTAAAAAATAAGTATTGTTCCTTTAAGCAATGCAATTCTTAATTTGTCTCAGAGAAAGTCAAATGGTTTGTTAAATTTAACATACATGTTTTCTCATCTTTTATTATCTTTTTAAAATGTATTCTTGCTCTTCAGTTGCATATTTAAAATATCTCTAAATGCAAATGCTCAATTAGTTGTCACATGAAGAGGTAGCATGATTGAATTTGCATCATTAGAGCATGCTATGCAGCCTCAAGGTTAGAAAAATAGAAGCTGTTTGACCCCTACAGTAGATGAGAAAATAAGGATGAAAAACTGAGGTTTTCTTTAACTTTTTACGGTCAAAGTGCCCTTCAGCAAGGCACTAAGTCAGGGTTTGTTCCTGTTTATCCTCACACAAACAAATGAGACTCAGTGACACTGTATACTGTCTTTTAATATATCACATGAAAGCAAATATACTTTGTGACTTACATTCCAGGTTTTCAATGTAGAGGTTTTCAAACTCCCTCTCTATCTGACTGAAAAGGTCCAGCAGATTGCTCCTCAGAGACAGAGGCAGTTTGGAGTCCTACAGGGAGACAAAAGGAGGACATGAAGCAACCTGGAAACATCCGTTTATCACTGAGGAGACATGTGTGAGGTATGTGAGGCTGGCGCTTCAGTTCAAATACTTAGATATAAAGACTAGAGTATTGGAGTGTATCTAAGCCTTTACACAAGCATATTAATGTAACAAAACAAAAAAAGACTTGTATCACACAATAAAAACCTTAAGGAAGGAAACAAGAATGAACTCCAGTTTCAGGCTCAAACAGGAAAGAATCAATAAAAGTATCCATGAAAGGGAAGACTGAGAGTGCAAGGAATGTGTTGGCGCCTTACAAACGCCTGAATGTGTTTTTGGAGAGAGGCTTTAAAGTTTGGTCTGTTGGCTTGAGAAAGCAAACACGTAAGAGAATTTCTAATGTACCACAGTGCAATGTTTCAGTTAAAAACAAACAAATTATGAACAAGATCCCAGATATTTTGTTGATAAAAGCACATTTAAGTATTCAGGCCACATGTAGCCTGTGATGTGATATCTACCACATACACATATGCATATGATCTCAGAATCAATGACTTAAACTCAACAGTGGGCAGGGCACGTTCAATGAAAAGCAGATACTTGTAATTAAGAACATATAATTTAAAATAGCTGACTGTGTGATGACTGAAATTGTTTTGTCACCCAAAAATGCATAAACTTTTAAAACACTGATTTTGTGTTCACCTGCATTGAAGTGCATGCAGCAAGAAAGTCGGTTTACAGTATAGTAAATCCTCCTGGTCATAATATTTTTATTTAACAAAGGGTGAAGACAAAAATGAGAAGAAAATAGCAAGAAGTTGCTGATTCATGCCTCAAATTAACTTAAAAAAACACAATACATGGTGAATCTCCTTCAGTATTTGTAAACACTTACAGTAATCAGTGTGTTTTATAATTCCTTCTCATTTAGACTTCTGTAATTTTATTTATTAAATACACTTTGCATCCATTTAAACCCACTAAAAATACACAGAGAACACCCCATTTCTTTTCAAAAATAAATAAATGATCAGCTTTGTAGTGAGTCACAGTGCAGTACATCTGAGTATGCTATTCCTGTAGTCAGTAAATAGTTTAAATATTTCTGCAGTTCATAACATAATTCATTACAGACAGTCTTGCTGTGACAGAGTCTGCAGCACAGATACAAACAGGAAGTGGGCCACATCTCCAAGTGTTGTCCAATCATGTGCATACTGCTCAGTGCGTCTTTGTACCTGAGTGCAGTATATTCTGCATAATGCACCCCTGCTTGGGCTGAATTGCTGCTTGCAGCTATATTTTCCAAAGAAATCAGTCAAGTGTGCTGTTAGCATTCACAGGCTGATGTTGGCAGCAGAAAAGGTTTGTGCCACAGTGCTCACAGAAAAAAGACCAGAGGAGAGGAAGAGGCTGCAGCATGGAGAAACATGTCCATACGCACGTAACATAAAGCCTTACATACACTGTCAGCAGCTAAAGAACACATCATATGAAGAAATCAAGCTCATATGTGGAACAGATTATTTGGAGTGTTTGATTGAGTCCTTCAAGATTATTTAAGCATGTGAGAGTGATAAAGACTGGTCCAAATATCTCAACTGAGATGCCTGAAAATTCAAATTTCAATTCCTAATCAACTACATGCACAATGTTAAAAAACATGTTTATGGCACACAAGATTGAGATGTATGATAGAAGTCCTAGATGCTAGAAAATCTTCACATACACTCACGGCAAATGCTCATATTTAGATTTTTCTTCTTGTGTTTATTTATGGAAAATTCCATCCCATTTTTCTTTTATTTATTATTCTGATCAGTGAGGACATTTTACACTGCACAAAGTAAAGACTGGGAAACATGATCAGGTCAAAGAGCCCAGGCCTCCTTCAGCCTTTCAAAAACTTACTTTGAACAAAAATAATCTCAAACATTTGTGTTTACATCAGACCAAAATTAAACATAAAGAACTCAACTGGAAGTCTCAGTAGCTATTTCAGAGAACTTCATGTTAGAACAGGTCCACTTCCTGACGAGATGCATGATTGTGACAAGGCTTATGCTCCTCTAAAGGGAACAGCATTCACTGTATCTGCAGCAGTTTGACTTTTTTCCCCCCACACTTCAACTTAAGAAAGTTGAGTGACACGTTATTATGGCACAGAGTCAAAGTGGGACAAAAATATGAGAATGACACCCAGAAGGCAATTAATGGACAATCTCTTTAACTGGTTTGAGCAACAAAAGTCAAAATTTCATCCAAATGCAGTGCAAATTTGAAATGAAAGTCGGGAAGTCAAAAGAAAATGTTAATTTGTGCTTCTTTTCATCCAGTACTCTTAAACAGATATTGGGAGTTAGATGCATTGAATTAAAAAGTATGTGGGACTCATTCCCTAGTGGGGTAGTCATAGAACCATAGCAGATGTATTCAAGGGATCTTGGGTTACAAGCCCTTATTTGCACGAAATACAAAATCCAGTCAAGTCTACTTTAGTTCCCTTAAGCAAAACATAACCTTACTGCGGGTGTGTGATTGAACCCTAATTACCGCTACAGCTGGAATACTAGAATATCACAACTGTGAGGGAAATCATTTGAAATAGAGAAATCGCTTTCAGGACCAGCACACAACACCGTCTCTGAGCTCTAATCAAACCTAAACTACGCCAAACCCACACAACTAAAGCTAGCTCAAAAAGCTATTTGGGGAGTTACACTACTGTCTGAAACACGGAGGGCTAGACACCTGAAACTTACCTCCATTCTCATGAGCGACTCCAGATTATCAGAGGACTGAGACCAAAAGGGACCAGAGTGAAAAAACAATAAGTCATGAGGAAGGGATTACACTGTTTGCACCATGTTCGGTTAGAAACAGCTCCTTCTAACTGGCCAAAATCCAGAAAAATTCTATGTCTACAGAGATGGCATGATTATTTATGTTCAACTGTACGTCACAAGTTCAGCTTCCATTCAGAGTGTCTTTAACTGGCAAGGAAGCTATAATAAACCCTCTTTCATTTAGGATGTCACGTGTATTTACATTTTCTCAATAAACTAAAATAAGAGTAACCTCCTCTCACCATCAAATTTAATTTTTGTAATTCATAGTATACTACAAATCTAGAAAAGGAAGAGCTAACCATTTCATCCACAATCATACTTTTTACTCTGCTAATTTATATAAAATTAGTTGAAGCAGACCCCAAATTAATGGAAAATCTCTAATTCACCTTGTTTTAAAATGCTTAATACTCAATGATAGTGTTAATAGTGAAACTATTAATATTGTCTAGGTTTTAACTCTGCAGGCAGTAACTTAGCTTTCTTTAAACTTGAAGATTTTGTGAACTCAAGCGACAGTCCTCCTATCCCTTGTGCAAATTCAGGTTTAATTGATTTGTGATTTTAGCCATTAGAAGAAGAGAAACAACCTTTTTTCAAGATTATGGTGTAAAAAATTGTTAACTATTCAAACCGTGATTTCTTCAGGCTACCATTTGTTCTCCAGTTAGCATGACACAGCAAAGCATGCAACCCCTCTTTGGTTTTTCTTATATCACAATAAAGGACCATGCCACTAATTTCACACATGAAGCTCAGATTACTCCAGTTTACTCAAGTAGTAAAAGACAGCCTGTGAAAGCTGGTTATGGTGTCTTCTGGTGCTCAGGGGGACACTAACACTGATGATGACCTCAGTTCTGTTCAGGTTGTACAATTTCCAAAGTAAATATTTTTTCCAAGCTTTAACACAGATACTTTGCCCATTCCATAAGTTTAAATTTAAATGGAATGTAGTCAATCCTTGATTCAGTGGCTCTCACTCCTTTTTTTGACGTACTGTCTATTCAGATAATTAATTCTAGGTCACTGTGTCTACCCGGCAACCCCAAGAGTAATTCAGTTCCTCATGAACAGCACAGATTGAAACCCAGCAGGGCTCTTTTACCTAGCAACCAAAAAATGAGCACCACAGATCAAAATGATCCACCTGAAGTGCAAAGCCTGCTCTGAATCCATCTGTTTGAGCCTCTGAGTTAAAAAAAACACACAGCAATATTGCTGCAATTGTGGCATGCTTAAGCCAGCAACAATATAAACCATTATGTGCCATCTAAATGGATGCATAAAAACCTAATTGGATTAGGCTTACAACAAGATTGCTTACAGGTGCTGACAGCAACAGCCGGACAGTGAGCTAATGATGACAGACAGGAGTATAGTTTGACACTGGAGGAGTAGCCACAAATTCATGACGGGGATTCTAGTGGTTGTTACTGAGACATTTTGACTATGAGTCAGCACCTTTTTTTTGTGCGATTTGTTTGCTTTTACTGTGTAAATGAGTGAGTCATCACCTGTCCCTCCAGCATGTCTCTCTGCAGACCAGAACGCTCCTGCTCGGTGCTGTTGGTCCTGCGGATGGACAGGCTGTGGGACTTCCTCTTCTGCTTGGCCTGGCGGGCAGCAGCACTGCTTCCACTCTCCACCGGCATCCCTCCTTCCAAATTTTCTGTAAATACAATCTGAAAAAAATACAATATTATAAGGAAAAATGTGTCCAAAGGGCCAGGAGAACAAATCCTGATAGATATAATCAAAGTGCAAGTCTCTCACTCAACAACAACACTCAGTGGAAAATACAAGACAACTGTGTAGAACTTGGCCATGGTTGTAGTTGGCAGCTTCCTTGAATTTGTGAAATGACAAAGTGAAGGAGTGTGAAGCAGAGTGTTACTGAGCCTCTAGGCTCAACAAACCCTCGGTGGGTACCTTAAGGTGAAACATGAGAAGTCTGCAATAATAACAGAACTTTTATTTCTATATTTTGCTGTAGAAAGCTGAAATGTTCAGCTACAGGGCAACAAAATCACTCCACTGACTCTTGTTAATGTTCATTACATTGAATTGTAAGGTGCAACTGACATTTTTAAACAGTAATTTGCAATAAATATTTTAATGTATAATTGACAGAATATTTTAAATTAATTGATTTATCAAAATAGTGATAAAATGCCACAAAATTTGCAACAAAAAAGGCCATCATAAGTTCCTAGAGCCCATTGTAACATCTACAAATAGCTTGTTTTGAACGACTAACAATCCAATCAAAACATATTCAACTTAAGGATACAACTAGTGGTTATCTTAATTAGAGTTTGCTTTATTTATTCATTTCATCAATAGATTGTTTGATCTATAAAATTATCAGAAAATGTTCTTCAGATTTTACTAGAGCTCAAGTTGTTGCTTCAAATGTCCTATTTTTTTTTTCAACCGACTGTCCAAAACCCAAACTTAATGCAGTTCACCCTCATACAAAACCGTCAAATTTTCTAACTGTGGAGGAAGTGAAACTCATGATCAGAACAGTGACTCTTACTCAGATTGGGATCATTTCTATAGTAAATTACATAGTGAAAATACAGTTCCTATTTTTCTGGGGACCCCTGGAACCCCCCTAATGACCCTTGTGGGCCCAGGACCCCTAGTTTAGAACCATTGGTGTAAACTTTGATTAAATGCGTGAATAATGTATAACAAAATCAGTGAATCCTCACATCTAAATAGGTGGAACAAGTAAATGTTTGCCATTTTTGCAATGACTCATTGCAGGATAATGTGGGCAACTCATTTGATTATCAGCATTCATAACATTAAACAAATCCCACAGCTTTACTATGATAAATGAGGAAGCTGATCGTCAATATCTTCCCCACCCCTAGATGTAATTGGAGTTTAATAATTCATTTAACCAGTAGCCTGTATGTTGTAAGTTTCGTCATGATCTATTACTCTAGATTTATGAATCATCTTAGCTGCTAAGAGAAATGCATATTTCGTTTTTGGTTTCTTCAAAAGAAATACTGACAGTGGCATCGAGGACTCAATACAGCTCTGTATCAGAATGAGGGAGTCATTGTTATAGATGCTCATATCACAGTAATGACATAACATAAGCCTGGCTCCAGCTGTCACTAATCTTTGCCCTTGAGTTGACATAAGAAGGTCTGTGGACATAAGAATCAGGTGTTTTTCTACCACCAGACAGCCTTTAACAAATACAGACATTACTGCTTCTGTCATCGGTTAATGTCGCTGTCTTCTGAATAAAGCAGCTGCCTTGTTTAAGCTGTCAGACACCTTGGCTTGGCTGGTCGTTAGTTCCTCTTGCTGACTGAGGGCAATGACAAAAACATTTAAGCTACATTGCCTTGCGGTACATTTGGTGGGAAAATACGAACATTAGGAATGAAATCAATTTCCTGGCTGTACGCGAACACTGACATTAGCAAATCTAGACAATGTTAGCATCGTCACAGCGCGATCATCAGTGCTCAACACAGCGTTAAGCGAAGCAAAGCTACCGTTATCCCCATTAGCTGGCGGTGCCCAACATGCTAACAGGCTAACGATAAGACAGTCTTCCCAAACATGGAGTCCAACTTACCAGAGTCTAAAAATACAACGTTTTATTCCGCAATATCGATATGAATGTCGTCGTTTCTAACATTTTCTTAGATGTGCGAGAAAGCAGCGCAGGATTTTTTGTCCAAATCCGTGTTGACAGTTGACGAGCCCCGCTACGTTAGAAAAGATAACGAAGCCAATTCCGGCCTGGGTTTTTTCACAATAAAAGCCAGAAATATACCTTTTTTTTAAGCTGTGGACGTGCTTCAGAAAAATATCCACTAAAAATGTTAGTCGATTGTTTTATTTGGTATGATTACACAGCAGCACCTAAAACAAGTAATTTTTAAATAATAGGTTTTTTTGTAAATAATTGACATTTCTGTAAAATTCAGCTTTGAAAAGCCTACCAAAGGGTTTGCAAGTTAGGAAATAAAAAAAAAAAACATTTTAATGATTAACAAATGCACCTTTAGGCATGTAAATTTATCTGAACATAATTGCCGGCCCCTTCACAGAGAAAAAAGATATTTTTACTGTAGGCTCTTATTAATGAATAAAAATACCAGCAGAATTAAAGAGTTGTTGACAGCTTGTACAACAAGTAATATATCAGGTGTGTGTCTTGGACAGAAGCTTGGAAATGCTCAAATTGATAAAAATCCATATAGACTTTGATCTGTCCACTTTCTCTATGTGACAGAAAGGAATGCCAACCAAAAATAGTAAAGTAACAAAAAATAAACAAAATAAATTTCCAACTACATACAGGTTATCATAGAGGTGAAGTTAAAACACAGAGGGGGTTTTATACACGGCATGACTTCGGCTTTTCAAGATAAAAGCAGACCTCATAGATGATTTATGTTAAACACCCTGACACACAGTTTAGTTCAGGTGAATATTTATTTGGCTCCCTTGTTGACAAATATCTTCTCAAGGAGAGACATGTAAAGGAAGTATCATCATTACTTCATCCAAAGCAAACCCAGCATTTCCTGAGCCACATACAAGCTGTAAGGTAAAAGTTCACTTAACTGCTTTTGCCAAGAGAAAAAACTTGTGAAATTGCATACAAATCAGTTTAACAACTACATATTTGACATATTTTTGTTAATCAGGATGTATGTTTGATCAAGGCAACCGCAGTAATTTCATAAGAGATAAACTGTCACACAATTGCTTTCTGGGTCTCTGCTTTTTCATTTAGTTTTACGATTTCTTTGATTTTCAGTTTTACTTTTATGAGCAAAACCTTGAGAGCTGACAAATAAGAGACAAACAGCTATTATAATTGCTAATCATTTAAATGGGTTGATGCATTTTCCCAGAGGTTTTACAGTTTCTTGTGGCACAGCCATCCTCAAGGATGACACTCTCATCACGTCACATAAATATGAAATGACCAGGGTTTCCTGTTTTCTAAAGAAAATATGTTTCTCATGTTCCTCTATTTTTACTTTGTAGCAAATGTATAGAATGAAGAAACAAACAATATGTCCCCAAAGAAGACTCTTTTCCAAAAGTGTCCAGGTCTCAACAGTCCAGAAAAAGCAGTTTTATCTGCGATCGGTGGTGCCAGACTTCCTCTTCCCGGCCAGGAGGTGTTTGGGTTTGAGGTCAAAAACGTGTCTGTCTGCCTCTCCCTTCTTGCCTTGGCGGTTCATTCCTTTCTGGGAGTTCTTCATCATCTTCTTTGCCTTCTTTGCCATCTGAGGAACAAACAAAGAAGACACTGACATGAGTTATCTTCAAAATAAGTTTCAGAATCAGGATTTATTTAATGCACCACTGCCTTGTTTTTCCCACATTAAAAAAAGAGGTGACAGTTTCTCAGAAATAATGTTAATTAGTCTTCCACATAAAATCCAGTTAATTATCTTTTAGAGTTAGGATGACAAAGAAACTAAGCTAAGTAAAGACACTGTCACATACCTTTGGATCTCTTAAACCAGACTGGTCTCGTGGTGGACGGGAGGCACTCTGGCTGCGGACTTTGGAGGTCGGAGGGGCTGAAGCTTCACGTTTACGTTTCTTAGCGATGCTGCGGGACCGTCGGGCTTGTTGTGCATAGTGGCTCTAAAAGTGTAAGAGGAAAATACTTGTAAATCAGTGCTTCGTGTGGGAAAATATTCCTTTAGCAAGTTTCACAAGATTTACTTTATGAATTGTAAGGTCTTATTTAGTTAGTGACTCAATTCTGTCATGTTTTGGGTTGAGATTACACTGGCAAAAGTAGCACAGGACAATATTTGAATTAAAGGCCTTGTGATTAAAATATAATCTTGAAGTCGTGGTAAAATAGCTACTGAAAATGTCATTATTTTAGGATTTTTAAGTGCAACAGGGTGGCAGCCTTGACTACTGCAACTGTGAATCATAAAGCCCATTTACACTGTTGACAATACTCCATGTACAGTTCTAAAATTTTCTTTTCCTTTTCACAAATGTGTATGTGTAATATTTCTCACATAAAATTATGAACAGGACACAGTCCAAATGATAAACACTACTATACCACACTATATAGAGTCGATTATATTTCCTGTATTTTCTGATCTAAAGGAGGAACTTACACCGTCTTTGTCATTCATGTCCAGACCGAGGTCACCCATCTCCTTCTCTAGCTTCTTCCTTTCAACCTGTACACATTAAACACACATGCAGACACAGTGGTGGTTACAGTTGAATTTTGGTCATATCTACACTCAAACAAAAGCACACACTCGAAATACCTAAAAAATTGAGACATAATAATTTGGGTAGAAGTCTCCACTCGGTGACACACTCAAAGTAGGAAAATTTAAGGGTCTTTTCAAATAAAAAATGCTCTAGGATTATGCTAAAATTTTATGGATTATTTCAATTTTTTTACTCTGAAATTTGTCAGGATTTTGTTATTAAATTAATAGTTCTGTTTTGCTTTAAATGTATGGGGAAAAAAAAGAACTACGAACCTAACCGCTTAAGTCTAAAGGTCTTACACCAAGCATACAAAGTATATTTTATTTAGAAAGGAGACACCTATGAACAACCACAGTTAATGTGGGTAATGTCTCTGTTTTATTCCTCATATCAAAATTTCCTCTATGTTCCAACACTGACAATTATGAACTGATGCTAAATCTAGATACACCAGAAAACGCATTTACTATTTCTTGGATGGTTGAAGTTCTCTGTCGTCAGTACATTGGCGGCAGACATATATTTACGGCATCCTCACCTTGGTGACAGTCCTGGGCATGCGAGGCCCATGCACGTCCTTCTCTTTGGACTTTTCAACCATGAGCTGCTTCTTTTCGCGGATCTGTTTGGCCAGAACGCGGATCTCTTGCATCTCTTCGTCTTCGCTCTCATCGTCAGAGTCGTACTCTCCGGCTCGCTCCCTCAGCTCCTCCTCCTTCTCCAGCTGCTCCAGTTTCTGTGGGATGGGAAACAGAGACCTCAAATCATTAAAAATTAAGTCTATATACCTTTACTTTGCTCCTCTAGGAAATCAAGGAAACTAGATTCCTTTAGTTTTTTTTTTATCTAACTGGGTGAGCATCAGAGTATGCTGGCTGATAAATGCAGAGATGAGTTTAAGGAAATAGGCAACACAAATAACTATCACAAGATCAAAATTAATATGTAAAACCATAAATAACTGACAAAAAGGATCGTGCAGAAGATCATATTTAACAGACTATATCTATCTAAAACCACCAACCAATTAAATAAGACCAGTGTAAAGCTTTCGCATAATACGATAAAAAAAAAAACAGCCAAAGGGGACAGTTTTGAATTTTAGCACAATTACTTTAACTCTTTACAAAAGAGCGAGTTTTCTAATTCTAATACTTTTTGTAGAGACCAAGGGAGCTTAATACATTAAAACTCTTGTGTGGAGTTCAGTGCAGGCTTTAGGGTCTGCTAATAGAAATGAGGAACATAGTTGCCGACACAGCTTTGTCCCTTGACAAGATGAACTATAAAAGAAAGACTACATAGCAGTGTATAGCCTGGCTAAGATAGTTGCACCACATATAAAACAACCCATAAAACATAAGGCATTGCATTTATAGAAGACCAAGTGCAAAATGTGGTACACAAAGATACGTGGGTCACATCATCAGGGATGATGACCATGTGCAGCAGCAGGGTTGCAAATTGTAAGCAGAAGCCACATACTGGCATGTACATTTCAAAATGTACAGATGATGTTTTTGGAGCCTCTGCGAGCTCAAACGTTTCACTTGTCTTCTTTACTATATTAAGTGAACAACGCTGTCACCCTAAACGTGGGTGTGACTGATATTTTGTAAATGAAGCAGTAACTTATGTAAAAGCTGCTCCCTGGTTCAAGTTGCTGATTCAAAATAGACATTTTATTTTAAAACTTAAGTGAGAATCTGCCTCAGGCACTACAACCACACCCGAGGACATTGCGTTACTGCAGACAGCTGGAGTTAGTTTAAATTACAATCTACCAAGAGAGTTGGGAGTGGGAGTTTCCCACTTCACTCTGCAGAGACTCACCTTCATGATTTCAGGATCAATGTAATCTGCAATGTTGTGGCCCTCCCAAACCTCGGGGATCTTATCATGCTTCTCATCCTCGTTCATCAGATCCCAGTATTCTAAACAAGACAATATCATTATTGCAGATATAAGCGTTTACTTTCTACAAATTTTTTACTTGTGTTGCTTTAAAAGAAAAAACTTCTCACTCTGTAGGTCCAGAACGTAGTCATCACCAAGCTCCATCTCCAGATCTCTCTCCTGCAAGATAAACGATGAAATGTTTACTGTACAGTCACACAGGGCACAGTTCGGTGTGCCACGTCTCATTTTAATGAAAGCCCTGGTGTGACTTTGTCCTCGTGCCTGATGTTAACATGGGACATACCAGTTTGCGTTTGGGTGCGTCCACCTCCATCGCCTTCTTGCGCATCAAGGCTCCTTCTGGGATGAAAGGAGGCCTCTCCTGCAAATGACAATATAAAAAATAATAAGGCTTCATATCAGTGAAAAGCAAAAATGAGGATGTAATTTTATCAGACGTCAGATCAGACCAGGGCCCGTTCTTACCTTGTCATCTCTCTTGGTGGGCATGGCCAGGTGGAGCCTGTTGAGAACATCATGGACCTTCTTGCTCTTCATCTTGGTGTCAACACGATGTGCGAGGAGCCGGTCGCAGGCCTGAAAACACACAAACCACGAATCACAACTTATTCTCAGCAACAATGTAACACTTTATTCCTATACCCCTCCAGGGCTCAAGAGGGAGTCAGGAGTCTGCCGCAGCTCACCTCAGTTTTAACTTGCATGACTCCCTCCTCGGTCAGGGTGCTGGTCTCAATCACAGGGATCCCTTCAGCAGAGAGATCTGCAAAGATTTTCTGACAGCAAAAAGAACGACAGGCAAAGGTGTGACTATAAGGTCAAGTTATAGCTTTAATATTTGTGCTAATAAACCCTCACTTTCTACAGTTTCATATACAGATTTCACAAAAACAAACAAGTGGTTCTTAGAATTAGAATCAGCTCTGCAATATACTCCTACGTGTTATGCATCTTGTCCATGTGATTTTGGTGGGGGGAAAAACAAAATCAAAGCCTCGTCACAACTTAGGCAGATCAAACTGTGTCTTAACTGTTGAATCACTCACCTGGTTCTCCTCAGACAGCTCATTGATCTTCTTCACATCACATTTGTTGGCCACAATGATGAGAGGCTGCAGGGAGCGAGACATCAGCATTACTTCAATTACTTGCACTTTGAGGTGTTCCATTGTAAAGCCAGTATTTATTCACCTTTTATTTAATCCCAAAGAGAGTCATTGTGGTTTTCCCTCATTTGCTCAGAGTTTAAGGGGTTGGGTATAGGGAGCCTAAAATTTGGAAAAGCGAACAAAATGTATAAAACCCAGGTGATGAGCTTTTTCCTGTCAATGTCTGCAAGTAAAAGTTTGCACCTTCTGTGCTCCCGTGCTTATAATATAACAGAGAGGAGCTAGCGCTCAAAAGTGTCTTTTCTTAAAATAATACATTAAATTGATAAAGCATAATCACTATGCGAAACTAATTTTGTGCAGGAAATTAGACTGTCAAATGAGAAAACATGTCCTGCAGCCGGGTGCAAGAATTGAAATGTCATAGTCATAATAACCTAAAAATAAAAATAACTGCTGCACAGATGTCCAATCCAAGTATTTGCTCAAGTCAAATTTGAGAATTTTAAAAATTAAGATTTTGAGATTTCTTTAATTTACCTTTTAACCAAAAAGAAAGTAAGTATCTCTGTTTTTATGGCGAGAGTCAGTTCACAGCAGCCTCTGAGAGCCTTGTCAAATCACAGAGTGGCACAGCAAAATTCATCTGTGCATCACAAAAAAAAAAAAAGGTCACACTCAAAATGTAGTAGTGTCAAAACTGAAGTTCTAAGGTCAACAAAGTCAGCACAGTTTGTATTTGGTCACTGGAAGTAACAAAATATGCAAAATCACAGTGCAAATTCAGTCTTTGCAACATATTCCACCAATTACAGCAATTCTCTGCTTTTTTTTTTTTTAATTAGTCAGTCACAAACGTTTTAATAGCTTCTGTGACCAAACCCTAAATCTCTAACAATATCAAACCCTTGTTAGTTCTGGGAACGTTTAAAAAGTGATAAATCTCGGCATCTAAATCCAGACAAATTCAAACTAAATCCAAAATCATCTCTCCTTTAAAGAAATCTTTATTTATTCAGGAAAGACTCACTGAGAGCTAATCGTTCTCTGTCCTGCTTTGCTCAAAGGCACCAAAGTGGTCGTAATAATGTTATTTTTTGGTATCACAGGCCCACCTTTAACCTCGAGGGCACCACATTAAAAATAAAGTACTTCATCCAGAAAAAGCTAAAATATTTCACATATCTCTTATATCAGCTATGAAGAGGAAGAAAACTGGAGTTTGCAAGTTTTCTGACATCATTATCACATTGATGAGTAATGTTGTCTCTGCCACTTGCTGCTGAAAAAAAAAAGAACTGTAACATCACACGTCTGACCTTGTTTGCAAACAGGGGTCGGATGTTGTTGAAGAGCTCCAGCTGTTCCTGCAGAGTGTGACCGCACTGCTCAGACACGTCCATGACGTAAAGAACCGCAGCTCGCAGGTGAGCCAGAGCCGTGATGGCCTGCATCTCGATGGTGTTCCTGTCCTCCAGAGGGTGGTCCAGGATACCAGGGGTGTCTACCACCTACACACACACAGAAAAAAAGTTAGCATAAGAATAGCCAGTGTGACCGGACCAAAGTGTGAAATAGTACGGGAAAAGACAAATGCCTGCACATTAAACACATTTATAATAGCTAAACCTCTAATATGGCAAGAGACATTAAGGCTGTTTTTTTAGACCATAAAACATGTCAGCACAACACAATTTCAGTACAAATGACAACATTAAAACACAAAAGAAGCCTGTCATAATGACTCAGTCACTGCTTATGCGTTGAAAAAAGGGTCCTTTTATAAAAACATACTAAAAATATCTACATTACTTTATGATTATAGATGAGTTTGATCATTTAGAACCAGTCAAAAAGCCCAGTTACATTGGGGAAAAATATACAAACACATGTAAAACACATGAAAATCAAAATCTCAAAGAATTCAATTATATTTCTGGCCTATTTGTTAAATTATTAGTTAACTTTTAACACTTTGGACCTGGAAACATCAAGTAAAAGGTAAATACGCATATTGCAAATTTACGAACATGCATATTTATTAACAAAAAAAAATCAAAATGAACACATCAATGTGTTTTCAGCAAAAACACATCAACACGAATAAAAAAATAATAATATTAATAATTCTACTGCACTGTATCTCCAGTTCATGTTTATAATATAGCGTAAGTTAAAACACATATGAAGCAAGAAAACATGTCTGGGGAGGGGGGAAGAAACCGTGAGTGAAGGGTGACAGTAAGAGCTGGTGCGTCTTACCTGCCAGCGGAGATATCTGTAGTCCATGTGACCCACAAACAGAGACTTGGTGGTGAACGCGTAGGGCTGGACATCAACATCCGCTCTGGTCACCTGACAAGGAGGAAGACCTTTTACACCCTGTTAACTCTACGTTAACATAAAGGGACTGAAACCAATGATTCCTGTAGATTACAGAGAGCTGTTGAAACTAAGAATCCTACGTAAAGCAGCCCTTTAAAAGAGAATACTTAAACTTGAATTTTTCATCAGAATGGAGCAGTCTCAAACACTCATTATTTCTGGACAGCTGTTTACCTTGTTGATGAAACTGGACTTGCCGACGTTGGGGTAACCGCACAGAAGCAGAGTCCTCGTGTTGGGGTCAATGGTCGGCAAACGGGACAGATGCTGACGCACTGTTGACATGGAGATTAGTTATTTTCACATATTGCAAGACTGAAAAGACAGATAAAGGTAGAAAATAAGGCTAATAAAAATCTCTCAACTGACAGGAAAAGTACAAAAAAAGGGGACATGTCAACAGAAATAACATAGTAGCAGAATCTGATCCATCTGACCAATTTGAAGCAAACACGTAATAAATTAATTTAAGAAAAAATACTTATTTTCTGCAAGGACTCTGAGAGCATTTTGGTCACTATGCATCTTTTTAGATTATTACCTTGTTCCAGATACTCCAGACTTGACTTCTGCCGTTTCAGGATGGTGCACATACGACCTAGAGCGGCTCTCTTCAGCTGTTTACACCGGTACAGAGAATCTCCATACTTCATCAGGCGCACATAGTCTTTAGCAACACTGGAGGGGAGTTTAAAAAAATGAATTGTTAATTTACCATGTTGCTTCCTTCTCTTTTATAATTATCATGATTATGTATTAGATCTTGTTACGTGTATATTTGTGCATGTTTAGACAAACTTACTTATCAATCAAATTCTTGGCGATGTTTATCTGTCCCAAGGCCAACTTATAATGGTCTTTGTCATACAGCACGTTCATCAGATCAGCGTAGAATGGATGGATGTCCTGAGGGAAAAAACAACGCATTATCAAATTTTACAAACTGATCACATCGACATCAGACTGAAGTCAGACAAAGGGAAAAAAATTGTTATTTAAAGCACATAAGGAGCATCTTGACTTACGTCGAGCTTGGGGAAGTCAGTGAGGATCTGCGTGAGGCGGTCATGGTAGTTCTGCTGGGTGAACTTCACTTTTCGCATGTAAAAATGTCGAATGCGGTGGATCTGGTAATGTTTGTGTACCACTGTGGGCGTCTTCCTTTGTGTTTTAGATAAAGTGATGTCGATGAAATCCTGCAGAGAGGAGAACAGTTTGCAAAGTTTATGTGAAGGGAAGTGCCATTTTTACTACACATATTATTCACTTTATTACAAACCAGATACGTTTACCATTTTTGGCATTTTATTTTTGGGAAAGCACAAGATTTTTCCCTAAAGCAGTTTGCAGCTTTAAAGTATTTGCTTCATCTGTTATGCCTTGGGCTTTTACTGCCTTGTACCTTTGCCTTGGCAAATGGTGCTTGGCTGAGTTTTTAAGTGACTGCAAATTTGAGTGTCACATTATTGGTTTATTCAATCTATCAACATGGTACCATGCACTGGAACAGCTACTTAACATGTATCCACAAAAACATGCAGTTTCCCTGTATTTTCACCCAGAAAAATCTCGTGTAGACTGTTTTTCTTAAGACTTCTGCCAAAATTCATTAACAAATTTTTCATTTTAATACGTGAGTGCAAAAGCGGACAATTTATTTAAAAAACCCATTATATATAATGTCCACAACTCATCCATGTCCTATTGTCAATTCGGCATACAAGTAATACAAATAAAAGCTCTAAAACTTTTGTGACATGATTCTACGTATCCTTGCTCCTGGGGGGGATGAAGATTAAACTTCCAGATTGTTTTACGGTGTTTGTTATGGGACACCTTGGCTTATGTCTGCTTTGACAATTTTTGGACTAATCATCAGGAATTGGCTGTTTGATCTCACTTTTCTCCTTTCCTCTTCTGGTACACTATCTAACGTTACAAACGATACATGGACATACTTGGATGGGAACCTGCTGCTGTCTCTTTACACCAGCTCAGCACGTGTTTTCCTTCCCGACAGGATCCCACCATGTTTTCTTCTATCTTCCACTGTCTCTCAAAGCTCAACAACAAAGCAGCCAAAACAACGCCCGTTTGAAACGCTAAAGAGGAGGAACAAAACTTACCTTTGCGGTGGGAACCACCATAATCTTCTTGAAATTATAAAGTGCCATTTTGTCGGGACACGTTGTAGTCCGCTGACGGCACGGGGAAAGGAAAGCTCCTCTTTCCGTTAAAACCGGAAGAGACGCTGAAAAAACACTTTGGCCAGTTTTTCTGCAGATCGCCCCCCTGTGTCCGAATACAGACACGTCAAGAGAAGAACAAAAATTTTGTTTTTCAAAATGGTAAAAAAAAAAAGAGACAAAAAAAAATTATATTATTATTGAAATTATTTTACGTGTATTTTGAAATTCACTCTCTTGTACATTCATGCACACAACGGTTCAGCTCACTCATTTTAAAACATATAGTGTACACACACACACACACACACAAGTATTAAATGTTTTTGCTTCTACTTTTACACCGTGGTTGCTTAGCGGATAAACCTTAAAGTAAAAACTCTCCTTCTGTCATGTTGCTTTCACTGATTAAAGCCGATCTGCTCTGTTCCTGTATTATTATTACTATAATGAACGTTTAGTGGATAATGATGATAACTGATATGATAATTGATTAATAGTAGTAATAATAATAATAATAATAATAATAGTAATTATAATAACAATAATGATAATAATTATAATAATAAGAAAAAGTATTTAGTTGAATTTAAACTATTCATTCAAAGTTGAGGGAAATATCCATAGTATATAAGCAAACAATTAAGAGATGGGCTTTTTAGTGTAGTGGGAGTGTTTTGGAGTGAAAAAGGTGTGTCGTACAGTGTAGTGGGTGTGTTTTATTGTGGAGTTGGGGGCTCTTTGAGACTGCAGCCCGATCCGTCTCGGGAAATGCATAGACGCCTCCGGGTTCAGTGCTGCACCAGAGAAAGGAGAAATACGACGAGGTCTCACTCTGCTGAGTCCATCTGTACCACCCACTCAAACAACGGGTTTTACTAATATAAAAATTACTGCTGGAGCTTTCTGTACTGTACTGTACTGTAGTGTAGCCTATTCTGTATTGTACTGACCGTATAAAATAGGACTGTACGGTATACTGTGCATACCATACCTTACTTCACTACTTTCACTACACAAACATCCTCAGGGAACTGCTTTTATTGCACTTACCAGTTGTTTAATTTTTACCTAAATACCTAAATTTTAATTTCTATGACTTGTATTTATATTTTGCAGCTATTGCACTGCACCTGCTGCTGTAACACAAGAATTTCCCAATTTGGGATCAATAAAGCACATCTGTCTATCTATTTGGGATACAACCATAGAGTCTATAGCTATTTTCTCTGTTAATATTTTCAGTTTACTATAACAGAGGATATAAAGAAAACAGAAATCATTAACTTCTAAGACAGTGGAATTTTAGTTACTAAAAAATACTTAAAATGATTAATCAATCATCAAATTAGTTGTTGATTAATGTAACAGTTGATAATCGATCAAATTATCATTGCAGCTCCACTATCTATATCTAACCCTGGTCCTGGGTACTGTGTGTATATCTAGATGAAGTCTATAGTATAATTTTGAAATAGCCATTATTAAACGCATGCATTGTTTTTAAGGCATTTTAAATGGCACAATTTGAGGCCGGACGACTAGCCTCTGGTGAGTGCTCCATCAACTGTAATATAGACGATCTCTGTGCTGCACACGAAAGGGAAAGGAAACAGCGACTTCTCCATTCCGACCCCCCTCCCCTCCTCTCTCATCTTTAGCTGTACCGAGTGTTTGATCGATCGGAAGCGTTGAGACGAGTAACGTTTATTCCTCGGTTTCAGGGTGTTTTGGCTGGTTTTTGACTCCCCTTCCCACAAAGCCTGTTGTTGACCGTGAGGAATTTGCTTCGCGTGAAATTTCCAGGCGCCAGATTTATCGAGCACAAAGTTGACAGGCAAGCTAGCTAGCTAGCCACCTAGCTAACTCTTGGCTAGCTTACTCGCTAACTAGCTTGCAGTGCTGGTCGGAGAAGCCCATTTTTTGCAGGCAGTTTTGGGGGGCGTCGATTTGTCATTGCACTGCAACTAGTCGTGGTCACCCCCCTCCCCCCTGAAATCTGAAGGCTATTTGCGGTTAGGTTTAGAGCGGTAAGCCCGTTGCTCCTAGCTAGCGTGCTCGATATAGCCTGCTAGCTAATACCCTGCGTATTTAGCCTGGAAGCCAACTCAAGGCCTCAGTCCAGCACCACCATCAGCTGCCACTACCACCACAGTATTTGCATTGCCGTGCAGTGAGAGTTGACAGGTGAGTAAGAAACTGTTTTCCAACTTATTCTTGTTTCAAATTGGATTAACAGTAAAGCAACAAACACGGAGACAGATACTGTTATGTCCCTGCTCTCTTAACTTGGGCAAAGTTAGCTTGCTTGCTAACTAAATATTAGCCTGATTCAAAACGATGGGGGGGAGGGAGGTTGGGGAATCCGCGAAATCACGCCGGAGGTCGCCATCTTTCATTGGATGCTACGGCAAGCCAGCTAACTAGACATGGCTGCTACTTTCTAGCAAGAGTCAACTTTAAAACACAATGTAAGGGCGTGTTTAAGATTGAAACACCTCCCTTGTTGTTCATCTATTACCCAAATTCAGCCTGTACTTCGCTCCCATGGAGTCTGCATATTGCTAAGTGAAGGAGGAGTGTCGCTGTGCATGGCCCCTTGGCATGGGCATGGCATGTGAGCTGCAGTCTTTCTCGGCTGTGTCAGCTACTAAATGCGCCTGCATTGCGTCTTTAGTAGAAGTTGCAGCGATCGACTAGTAAAGTTGACGCACACAAACTCATTTGAAGCGAGCTGTAGCCTCGCTGGATGGAGATAAACATTGTTTTGAACACCCCCACAGGAACATGTAGGATGCTTGGTGACCATCCTCCACCAGCGGTAACCCATCGACTATAAATAAACCCCTTTGGCCCCCTGTTGCATTTTTCTCCACAAGGCTTATTTTGGAACAACAGGGTAGCATTTGTGTTATAAATCACCTCTTGTGATTATGCAGGGTGGAAACCAGGCAGAGGATGGAGGAGGAGGACCAGCAAAGCGTGTGTTTTGGTTCGGGCCTTGTCTAGACATTATGATTGACTCACTGCATTTGTAGAGGAAATGACATGTGCAGTGGCCAGGGTCAGTCTTTTTATGGGATGTATCAGGTCAAACTGCATTGTAAACGTTGCCAGGAGTCTTGTGATTACCCTCTGCCCTACATGACATAAATATCAAGACTTGGTCACTCTCAAAACAGTTATTTTTTGCATCGTGCTGCATGGTTGATTGTGTGTTTGTGAAAAGTATTGGCTTAAGCAGTTTATGAACACAATGTGGGAAGCATTGATATTTATGTTATGTTCTGGTTAACTTGTGGATCCCTAAACTATGTGGTTTTCAGGGATAGAGGAAAGACAACCTTGTTTTAAGTTGAATATTGTGCATTTTTTGGATCTATGGTGAGTTTTGTGACTCCTATGATCCCTCATGAAGTCAAACATTGGGAACCGGCTGTTGAGTTCACACAGCTTATATATGACAGCTGAAGTGTATAGTTTTCAAAACACAACAAACTGCCAGGATTTGCAGTAGAGTGGGATGTGTGTTGCCAAGTTTTGATCAGCTGCTCAGTTTTTTTGTTTGTTTTGTTTGTTTTTTTTTTTTTACAGAAAAGGCCTCTTTCCCAATTAGGCTTTTGAATGACTCACAGAAATCTTGGTCTAAATATGGCATGTAAATGATACAAAACCACAGAAATATATGGATTTAACATATCTCTTAACCCCTGTATTTATATTATTTGCAGTGCTATGGTGTGGCTATGGAAAACGCACACAAAAGTCACAGAAGTTAAAATGTACATTTCAGCTGGCAAACAGGTTTTAACGCCACTGTTCAGAAAGCCTGTCACACAACAGCTGTTTTGATAGCTGACTGGTATTGATGGAGAGATGTGTTTAGCCCCATTCATCACAGTGGCATGACACAAACACACATACACACACATGCCGTGTATGGGAATCAGTATGTGGATCAAAGGTCACCAGCTTTACAGCTATGCCATTCTTTTTCTGCTTTGTATGCAAACACAGCGAGGGCCCGTGTCAGAGACAGGCACCCGATTGTTGGTGTGGATTATCACTGCTTTACAAATGGCTCCAACAGGACAGAAAAGAAGGGGTTTCCAGTGATGTTTGGACTCGTTGGAGTTCTCCTCCTCACTTTTTTCTCTGAATGTGTAATGTTAAGGTCGGATGTAGAGGAAATGGTGAACCAGTTAGACTGCTAGAACTGAAATTGCTGCCTTAAAGATGCAAGAAAAGTGTTGAAAATTCAACTGAGTGCAGAAAATGTCACTGTAGAGCGTACACTACTATCCAAGATGTGGAGGTGATGGTCAGTTGTGCTGAAGCATTTAAATTGCAGATTGATAGAAAGTTAATTAAATTGAATCAAATTGTGAAATCCCATCGAACAGCATTTCTTACGTCTGCAAAGCCACTTTTTGCAGGCTCCTCACCCACGCTACAACTAGCATTTTTTTTGTTTGTTATCGAATAACCCACAGATTTTGTTGATATTATTTTTTAATAATTCAGTGTGTAAATAGTCAGTAAATGCTAAAATGAAATTGCCTTCACAAGCTCCCAGATCCCAGGTGACATTTTTATGCTGCTTGCTTTGTCTGACCACCAGTTTGAAAACTAAAAATACTAAAAAAAATACTTAACTCACACAAAACAGCAGTTATTCACATGTAGACACTGCAACCATTTTTTTTTTTGTTATTTTTGCGATTTTTGCTTAAAGCATTATATACAAGATTAATAGATTATCAAAACTGGTGACAATAATTTTTCTGATGACCAGCTAATTATTTCAGCTCTACTCTTGGCTGTTCTGTTGATGTTCATTTGCCAGTTTTGTCATCTCCTAAAACAAAAATAAGACCCAGTTGTCCATCACAGCCCAAATGGTCGCATATTGTTTTCTCGGTCTGTGCAAAAGGGTCATGCCCTTAAAATGAATCCATAGATTCATTGTTAATTTTATTTTTTACTACAAGAAATCTGACCAACAAACAGGGTTACCTGCGGCAAGTTAAAAATGCCGTATTGGGCTAGTAAATCTAGCAACTCACTTGCCTGATTGGGCAAATAAAAATTTAAAAAAAGAATTAAATCCTTTTTTTGGAGCTCCTTCCGTGTCCTTCTCATCTCTGTTAAGAGTTGCACATGCACAGTACTGCGGGAGCACTTGTTTGAAAATAACTTTGGGTAAAAAAGAAGTTCATGAGCTGTGTTGTAAACAAGCATTTCAGTTATTCTGGAAATAGTAGTATAGTTGGGTGGCATCAGAGGATGTGGGCAAAACTCCAATTATGTATTGCACAGTTCCCTGCAAGTTTGAGAGCAAGGGGAATAAAACGGCTTTGTACCCTCATATTTTCAGAAAATGTTGGAGTGCCATAACAGCTGACAACATCTCATATGCAAAGAAGGCCGCTGACAACCTTCCAGGGCTTTGCCAGTGCTTTTACAAAAAATGACAGTTAACCCAGTCTTTGTTATTTGATACTCACTAATAAATAATCAATATATTGGTAGAGGAGCAAGTAAAAATTACTTTAGGCATGAAGATTTCTGACCCTCTTGCCTGACTAAGCAAGTGAAAAAAATCCCTGACAAATGTGGAATCTGTCTGTGTTGTGCAAAAATTGGAGCCCCCCTCCCAGTAGATCAGGGGCACAGTACATACCATGAAGGCTGTGTCCTTACCTTGCCTGGGTTTGACACTGGACCAAGGCCATTTGTTGCATGGCCTTCTGTCACTCTCCTCTTACATATCCGTCTGTCACTATAAATAAAGCATAAAAAATGGCGAAAATATCATTTTAAAAAGTGCGAAAATTAAATGTAAAGTTTGATTCTACTTCACCTGTTAATCAGGTTGGCAAATTCAGAACGTCATTTTCCCTTTATATTTATTTTGGCTTGGCATCATGAGAGGCATGTTCTCATTTACTGTAAACCCAGTCAACAGGAAATGCAACATGTTTTTAACACGTCACGAAGATTTGAATTTAATCCAGGAGGCTGTTTGTTTGGTTGTTTCCATTTATATGTTTTAACATCTGTTTAAGTTGTCAAACCAAATGTGCAGGTCTGTCTGTGGATGTCAGCCTACTGTTAGATATTTACCTTTTAAACTTCACTCTACCTGTAACTTGCAAATTGAGTCGTGCTAATGTGTTAGCAGGAGTTGACTCTTCACATTTTGTCATCACATTGGTTTGAACCTGCCTCTTATAGTAGTAGTATTGTTTCTGTGTTTTGGCAAGAGTTGGTAAACTGCAGCTAAATCTGACATTAAACATAAATTTTGCCTATTTAATCAAAATATATATGTCACCTCTGTCAGTATTTACTGGAAAAGTGTGAGTAAATGTGAGTTCAGATGAATAACTTGGGGTCAGTGTCAACATAAAAGTTTAAAACTTTAGAGCTGTAACAATGCTTTTGCCGTTAAACATAAAGAAAAAAACAACTTCTGTTGTGTGAGCTCTGAACTTTTTTTTTTATTCACTATAGCATGCATTATTTTGTACACAAACAGGTATTTAAATCAAGCCACATTTGTATAAAAAAACATATAATGTCTCCCAAGTTATCTCAGGAGGTTGTTTTGTGTTATTTTAAAGTTCACTCATCCTCAACAGGCTTCTATTAAGTAACTATCGGACATTGCCCCCCCGGCCTTTTTCATCGTACACGTGTTACAACTGCTATTATGCCACAGTTCTGTTATAAACATCCATTCTTGGATCTAACTTGTTTGTCCCCTCCGCCCCCCTGTAGCTTACTTGGTGACACAGAGACTTCTCCCTGAGGAGCCAAGAAGCAGACGGCTCATGACTTCTGACCAGGACACGAAAGTTGTAGCTGAACCACAGGTGCAGCAAGTACAAGAGGCAAAAGAGAACTCTCATTTGGTGAGTTTTTACACACACACACACACACACACACACACACACACACACACACACACACACACACACACACACACACACACATTTTCCACCCTTAAATTCTCATGCACCTCGGTTGATTTAAGTCATTTTCCAGTAGCCATAAAAAATCCCCAAAATGTTGTTGTTTAGTTATAGTATTGTATTAGACAATTGTAAAATATCATCATGTCAAATGGAAGATAAACTCTTAGTTATAGTGATAAATAAGATTGTCATACATGAAAATAATAAATTCATTCACTTCCTCCTTTAAGTTCATGGAAATTGTTGACAGTACAAATTAATTTCAAATTCTGAATTCATGAAAAGAGAGTAGCTCAACAATTAAAAGCTAAGCAATAACCACCAATAATGTAGAAATTTGTAGTTTGGGGGTATTTCCCATAAGGGTTGGAAATCCTTTTTTTATCTTGGGATATGTAGTTTTATATTTGTGTTTTGCTTTATACTATGACACAGCACAGTGTCTGTGATAGAATATCCAGATGAGATTGTGAGTCTTAAAATAATCTAACAAATTAGATTATTTTCATCTTCAGGTGATATGCCATTCAGTTCAATCATAACTTAATAATGACTTTTAAAAGTAAGCAATTATCAAAATAGTTTCCAATTATTATTTGTGTAAATTTACTCAAAATAGAATACTTCACAAATCAGACTAATGCAATTTTTAAGAATCAGACACAACCATAAAATAATTCAGAGGTTTGCAAAATTTTCCACAGTGGTCTTATTCAAGTAGAGATATGAAAATAAAAACATTATGTGGAAATCTCTGAAGGTTGACATATTATATTTCCTCACAGTAAACATCACATCGCCCTCAGCTGGATGCTATCATGCAGCCGCTGTTCAGTCAAATCTAGTATCAAGTCAGATAAGAATGTTGTGTCACATGTTTTCTAGCTGTTTATTTGACTGATTTAAGTTGACTTCATTGTTTATTATCACATATTTGTCAAGTTATCAACATTTTGCAACAGAGCTGAACGTGAGATACCTGCTGTTGTGTCTTGTCAGTCATCGTTTGTTTTTATTGCAGTCATCTGCTTGATGGATGATTGTGCTGCATTAGAGGTTCAGTGATTTTTTTGTTTTTAGGTGGGTTTTAAGCTAAAAATGCAGCCTGATTTGTGTTGTATTGAGATTGTAGTTGGGCAGTTGACAGTCTTACCAAGACTGAAATAAGGAGTTGAAGAGTGAAATGGAGTTTGAATTTGGACTAGAAACTTGTAGCTGTATGAGTCTTGGCCCTGCATACACATGCTTGCTGTGTGGCTCCGGCAGATAGTCAGTGGTCAATATTTTTAAGCACAGAAGTTAACATGCACACTCAGCAGTAGTTGGCAGTAACTTCAACAGCGCTGTATAATGACCCTGAGTTATGCCTGCTTTATTCGGCTTGTTAATAGAGTGCCTCAGGAATGAGTCCTAAAACCTGGAAATGAGTTGGCATTTTTGCACCTCTGGTTCCCAACTCTCAAAGTCATTGGGTTTTTTGAATGGGTTTTTGGTTAGATGCCTGAAATAAGGTCTGTGGTTAACACAAGTCTAAGAGACTTTCATGTTTTGTTCTGTGACATAACATGTCAGTAAATACTCCCAACAGTGAACTTTTACGCTTTTATGTGTCTTATAAGAGGAGCTTGCTAACAAAATAGAGCTTGGTATCGCCACTGTTTTACTGAAATGATCTGCTTTCGATTTAGTATCGACTGTGAAAGAGATTCTCAGAGTCCTAATGCTGTAAAGTGTACAAGGAATTATTTTCAACTAGAATCGATTAAGAACTAGAATAGAATTTAATATTTTATAACTAAATGTAGTTTCTGGAACAGCAACAGTAACATTACAATGGCAAAATCTCTGTATAAACTCAATATTTCATTGGAAACACATCTAAATTGCCAATAAAATAAATCATATTCCTGACATCACAATACTGAGTGAGCTTTTGAAAGAATAAAAAACACAAAAGAGCTGTCAGTATCTGTCTCTCCCTCTGTCCTCTGTTCTGCTCTCTCTGCTGTAAAGGAGAGACGCTGTCTGCAGTGAAAGGTATTGCTGGTATATTTAAAAATGCGAGGCAAACTATGCGTACTGTAATGTTGCACATGAACAGTTGTTGCTGTTTTAGCTTGTTTGTAAGGATTTGCTAGAAGCTGAGGTAATGCGCAGTGCCTGTGTCAAATATAAATTTTGCGGCGGACTGAGAACAGAGCAGACGGAAATATCACTTTTCTGTTTGTTGACATGTTAATACTTGTTGAACAAGTGCATTGATAAAGTATTGGCTTTTTCCTTGCAAAGGTTTTGTTGAACTTATATTAACGAGCGATGTCATCAACCTGAGCAATTTTCTGCTCACTGTCTATGATTTTTAGATAAATAGAAATACTTTATTAATCTCGTGAGGGAAATTGTTTTGTTGCAGCAGCAAAGAAGACAGCAGCAACTAAATGAAATATTCGTTAAAAAGGGCAATATATATATATATATGTATATTTACAAGGACAAAATATATATACACAGGAAGGCAGAATAAAATAAAACGGAACAGAAAAAAATTAAATAACAATAATAATAATAACATATGTACAGTATGTACAGAGAACAAACAAACAAACAAAACGCCAAAACAAAATGTGCAAAAGTGAAGATGGATGTTTAGAAGACGCTCTCTAAGTCATAGTTAGTGTCCCTCCAAACTTGCTTGTTGACAAAGAGAGCATCATACCAGCCTCAACCTGCTTTTGACTGGTGTTGATTTCCCACACTGATTGTGTATAATAGAGAAGTGCTTTGTGAAGAAACATGAAGCAAAGGGGGAGAAAAAGCAACTCTCGTAACTTAATAACAATGACCTGTTTTTATTTCTCTCTTTCATGAGCCTGTAGTGGCCACTGTTGATCACAGGCATGACGTTATGTTCCTTGTTGGAGTGTGAAGTCCAAGACTTTTAAAACAGAGCGGTAGAGTAGAGCAGCAGCTGAGTTTTGATTCTCATGCCTTCATGGGATGTGACAACACAACATAATGCTTTATCGACTAAACCAACTGGAGCTTAAACTGAGGCCTTGTCAGAAAGAGCTTTTAGGACTAAAAATAAGATGAAAAGTTACATGCCATGGTAGCCTGGATTTCATTGTTGAGCATGTTTTAGCAGCTCTATGTCATGTTTGCTCTGCCTCGTATTGATAGTCTTTCTGTCCATCTTTCCACAAAATCTGCAATGTGTGTTTGTTTTATTTCTCAACTGTGATTTACATAGAATGGTAGCTCTTTAAAGCATATTCTTATTACTTTTTTTTTTATAGATATATCAGTTGTTTTTTCCCCCTGATAAATTGCCCAGCCTGTAAAAAATGTTAGAAAATGGTGAAAACTATGCATCATGTTTTTCAGGACAGACAGACAGGAATTTTAACATCTTCAAATTGCTTGTTTTGTCTGGTTAGCAGTCCAAAAGACCCCAAATTTTATAACCAGGAATACAAAACAGGGGAAGCTGCAAGTCAGCACACAGTACAAAAGTATTCTGTTTACAATGATAAAAACCAGACAAAGGCTGCAAGACCTCACACTTGTGAAGCTTGAACTATCAAATATTTGTCATTTTTGAGTGATTATTACATTTACTATTCAGAAGTTCGTCTGAATAATTGACCATTCATTTTCTCTAAATTGGTTTATCGATGGATCTACTAAATCTCAACAATATGGTACAGAAATGTGAAAGAATCCTGTAGTATTTATGATGGAAAATCAGTAGAAATGATAACTAGTAAAGTTTAGTTGATGTTAAAGCTGTCAGATTTATGGTTTCCACTTTAAGGAAAGTTCAGAACACACAATGCCGTTACTTCTACAGTCAAAACCTAGACGTAGAATTACCGTCAAACACAGCAGAGCCCTAACACTTAGTCAGCACTTTATATTAGTGTGTTTCCCTCATAATATAGAGGTAGCTGCTGGAGCTAATGGCAGGTTACTGTGACCCTGCCTGAGTGTAGTAGGCAGAAAATACTTTTTCAGTTTTGGCTCTATTGAGGTTTATTGTTAAAGATTTAAATGTATGTGTCGGAGAACTTGACAAAACTCTTTAAAATGTATATTGCCTCCTTTAGCAAACAACAAAATATCAGTAGTTTAGTATAAGTGAGGGGTCCGTGCGCTCATATTTGGTCGCCTTGTCAGCTTGTCCACCTGTTCTCTAGAAGGTAATTAGTAAAGATGCATATAACTCAACAAACTTCACCTAACAGTTGTGTAAAAGCAGTACCTCCTTTCATTCAAATGTAATGACTGCAACAATTTAACTTTCTACATTAGTATTATGGGAAAAATAAAGACTGGTAGCAAGCTGACCTCCCTCCAAAATATTCATCTCTACTGAATTGCATCTTTTACTTGAAATAATAGTAGACAGAACTGATTATAAATTGCAGCCATGAACGGGTTGTTATTGTTCCCATCAAGAAGAACTGTTTAACTGCTGTGGACAGACTACCATAAGAGCCTCATTGTGTTTTGCAAAGAGTGTCTGAAATTTGTTTTTGTTGAGTCTTCTGCAAATATTGTCTCTGCCAGATAAACCTCAGTTAAATAACTTTCACTTTCATTCCGTGGCCTCAAGCCATTACTGACTGAAAATAAACTGTGCAACACGTTAATATTAATCCTTCTTCTCTAGTTGTGATTTGTGTGTCTGGATTTTCAAAAGGTCACTAAGGGTGTTAATGAGACATTTGCCATTACTTAAAACCAAGTCAATAGTTTTCATCATAGTAATAGGGGGGAACACATCCTGCAGTTTCAACTTTTATTTCTGTAACTGTTTTTAGAAAGGTTTCATCAGGACCTGTTTTTCCCGTGTGCTGATAGTTCAGTGCTCTGCCTGTCATCACCCATCTTACAGACCAAACAATATGTTGTTGAAGTCATCATTGCACTTTGTCCTCAGACGTTGAGGTGGTGTAAATGGGTCAACAAAGCAGGCCTTAGTAGAAAACTTTATGAGGTGTGTCGGCCTGGGTATTGGTACTCAACATCTTTTAAGGTATCGACCTAAACAGTTCAGCACAAAACAGTATTGAAACTTCTCCAGTCAAACAGTAACGACATTCAATTCTTTTATAGCTGGAAAAAATACTATTTGTAGGGTTTTGCTTACACTGGAATGATTGAGCCTTTTTCCTTTTGGCTGAGGAGGTTTGACAGATTAAGGAGAAACCAAGACTCTATACTGTATACCTAGATAGTGGCTGACTAAAACCAAACTCGACAGTTTGGTCAAAGACACAGATATTAGGCCTTTCAGTCTGATTTTATTTTCACTTTTTGCAGTTGTTATGAGAGTGTCAAATGTCCAGAGCGATTTACTACACGCATTACACCTCTCATTGGTTGGACCATTTTTACTTGATGTCGTTATGCCACACATCTGTCAGCCACATGCAAAAAAGACTAACGGTGAGTAGCAACAAAGCAAGGTTAGTTAACCATGTGGAACAGATGTCGAGGAGTAGGGTGTTTGGAGTAACGACCTGTTTCAATATGTATATGGTGATAAACAGGAACCAGGATTTGACTGTTTCTAGTTGACACTTAATATGGTGAGTGACAAGTGAGTTTAACCCCCCCCCCCAAAAAAAAAAAAAAAATATCTGAAGTGAAAATTTCTAAATTAACATGACGTGATCTGTAGTTGGCTGCGTATGTATGGGAATAGGGCATAAAAGACAAATGACACCAGAATGCAGAGGACTGTGCATCACCAGAGCTGTTTGACCCTTTAGCACCAAGCTAAAGAATTTGCTGTTTATTTAAAACCTTTAAACGTGCAAGCAAATTAAAAACACTGTTTTTATAAAGAGTCATAGAACATGTATAGCAGCACTGACAAACCTATTAATGTCATTCCTCTGTCCTCAAACCTATCCTGAGAGGAAAACATGGTCTGTCAAGCAAAGAAATGTAGTGACTGTGCAAAAAAATCTGTACATTCAGGAAGCAAAAAGGAAGCCAAAATATCATATGGTGTACAGCAACGAGGAAGCTCTATTCATGCTAAGGTCTATACCTGTGTGTTTTGTTACTGACTTCCTTGTGTGAGTAATCCCACATCCCCACAGACTCCTCTCAGACGGTTTAGCCTATGAATCTGCTGTGGTGCTGCACATCCCTGCTGGTTTGATTGATGGTAGCACATGTGACAGTTAAGCATGTGACTCGCTATCAGGGCTAAATGCGGTCACCAGGGTGGGATATTACACTAACCTCAGGCCAAATACTGTAACTTCTGGGTGTGACAAGTAAACTTACCTCTTTCTACCAGCCACTTAACCAACTTTCATTTAGATTTCTGATTCCTCCCTAAAAAAAGACGAGGCTGGTTAGACTAAAGGTCGGTGGTGAGTAAAGTAGCTTTGTAATATAGATAATAATAAAAAAAATCAGCTGTACACAGTATATGGCACCAACACTATGGCTTTAGGAGGAAAGTGTTAAGGTTCAAGATCACTTCTTGTTTTGGTTGCAGTTGCATTTCTGGCACCAGTGCTTTAAATCATTCCTCCTTGGATCAGAGATGACCCCTTCTTTGTTTTTTAAAGGAAAAGCATTCTTAGTCTAAATACTCTCTCAAGCAATGATGGTAATTCACAGCTGCTGCTTCAGGGCAGAGGAAACACAGGGAATGAAATTGAGAAAGTGAACCTATGTCTGCCACAAAACAAGCACAGGGATGTGTCTTCCTGCTTCCCTGATGGGTTTCAATCAACCTCTTCAAATAGGAAAGAATGTGAAGCTAAGGAAATGGGTAAGAAGTAAGCGGATGGCCTTCAGGCAAAGAAAAAGTTATTTTTCCTGAGAGCTCCAAAATTAGGAAATGGAAAGAGCCTGCTGTCTTTTTTCCACTGTCATTTACACATGCACAAGATTGGAAAGAAGATTGGCAGCGAAAAGGAAGGAGCAAACTCCCCCCTGATTGAGTCCAGTGGGCTAATGCTTCAGGCTGTAGGTCTCATTACAAGCCGGGATTAGTGGTGGGAAAAGCGGTCAGAGAACCAAAACACTGCTTCCAGGGTTGAATACACACAGTTCACAATGTTAAGGCTGCTGAGCAAAGCCTGAGACATAGGAAATCTTTTCCCTGCAGTTTTTCAGTTAATAAGTCATAAAATTCACCAGAGGTCCGTACAGAAGCTGGGGTTCATTCCAGGCCACCTTTATAAATGCACATTTTATTTGCTTAAAGATTTCACTTCACTTCACTTTGCTGCTCTGCTGTTCTCAGTATATTCAAGAAGACTTCCAAAATATGCTATGTGAGGAAACTGTAAAATCAAAGTGTTGGGACCATTGGAAGTCAACTTAAAATGTCAACCACATACATTGTCAGTAATTTTCACAGAATTAAGATAAAAGAGCCTGTTGTTAATGCTGCACTCTTATTTCTACATGCACTGTAGAACACTATTAAAATCACATAAATGATTATGGAGCATTCAACTTAGAAATATTAAGACATTTAATTTACCAAAGAGCACCTAGTAGATCTTAATAATAGAAATTGTAAAATAACAAATTAGACTTCTAAAAGTAACATTAACATTTTAAAGGGAAATATGACAATTAATTAAAGAACCAGTTACATTAAAAAAAAAAGTTTTTTATCCAAGTAATCAAAATCTAGTTTACCCCCACATTAAACTGATGCCATGTGGTGCCACCAAACCCATGTGTTTTCCACCTCATTCCTTATTCACACGCACACGCATCCACACAGAGAGACAGAGCAATACGCCATATGCTTTGCACATATGTGTTAGAAACGGAGCAGAAATTGAACATGACCTATTTATAGCCCTGCATCTTAAATCGAATTGGTTACAGACAAAAGCTGGAAAGAAAAGAGGACTCCAACTGAGATCTGATCTTCATCTTGTTCGGATGAAGTGACTGCAGAAATAATCAAAAAGAAACAAAATGCTCAGGAAATAGTTCAAATATAATACTGGTTATTTTAACTTCAGACACTACAAATACAACTTCACACTTGACTCTTAACCATGTACCACACAGATGGTATGAAAAATTTGCATAGTTTGAAGTCAAACTTGTTATCTTTGGACATTCTTTAATGTGAGAATATGATCTTTAGCTTTTGAGTTTGTGTTTAAGTATAGTGAAGTGCATCCCACTGCTCTTGAGGTCTTACAAATTTCTGTTTAATTTCTCACTTAGTCACATCTTTGGAAGTCAGCTGTTCGGTGGAAATATGGCTGAAATCAGTGTAGATCTATAACTACATTGTATGAAAGTAACCTAATTGTTTAGTGCAGTAAACTGGGCTTCAGCTGCCATGTATTATATCAGACAAAACTTATCACTCTATAAAGTTTAGTTTTAAGGTTTTTGCTTTAGCATTTAGATTTTTAAACTATAAATTGCCTGGAAACATTATTTTTTATTGCAAACTTTTGTGAAAGGATAACATAATATAATAATATGATTCCACTTTAATGCTAAAGTGATGCTATCTTGAGCTGGTGATGTCATTTGAAGCCAGAGTCTGTACAGTAGCTGTCTCCATGCTGGTGGAGTTTCCGCCCAAACACCCGTCTGACCAAATCGCGAGCAGAGCCATTGATGGCAAGCACTCAGATTGGCACACACAGCTGTCAGTCATGGCATCATTTCCCTTTTTTTAAAACATTAACTAACTAATTAAGATCGAGATGTTTTTGCTTCACTTTTGCGGAGCTTTCACGTCGTCCATATAGTCTAAAGTTGGGACATTAACACAAAGCAGGAGTTTATCCATTATTGTTTTTTCTCCGATCTGCATTTTTTCATGTCGACCTCAACCTGCTGTTATTAGAGAGTCAACTTTTATGTGACTAGCAGCTTTTATTTTAGAAAATACAGTACTTTCATTTTCTTTTTCTTTCATTAACTTTAGCAAGTGATGTATCGGCCTTCCTGTCATTTTCAGTAAACCAAAAAGTTGCTGTTGCATGAAGTAAAATCCCAATATAAGAGTTGTTATTCCTTCAGGTCTGTTCACAGCAGCCTGTAGAGCTGCATAGATCTCACACATGCCTATCACTTGTTTTGTGGTACTTTTCCTGTCATTTTGTTCATGGATGCAGATAGTTAGCTTGCAAGCCTTTCAGGAAGTTGATGTCCCCATTTTTAGTAATATTTCTAATTATACATGACTGTTGTAACTGCAAGTGATGAATATTGATAACTTTGCCTGCCAGTAGAATTTGTATTATTTTGTTGTGTCTGGAAGTTTCACCAAAGGGAGACACTAGGTTTGAAAACTATCTTCAGAGAAACTGAAGTGGTAATACTTCATCACCATAAACCACTTGTGTTGATGCTATACCAGTCTAATGGTGCAGGAAACAGTGCTCAGGACGAAGCATTTTTACATTAGATGTGATGCGTTAGCTCCCTGATTGCTCAGCACTCATCTGGCCCACTGTCCCCTTCAGCTCTGTAGCTGTCAGAGAGGGAAGATGAGCCTCGGGTCTGTAGACAGACAGATCCGTCCAAATTCAGCTGTTTTTGTTTTCTCCCCTGAAGGACTCTTGCATGTCGGCTGTCTCTGTATTTCTGTCTGCTGCTCAGAGCTCCCCTCCATCAGACAGGCAGAGCAATAAACCCAGCGCTACACCGGCTGCCCTCCGATGACACCGACAATAACTCGTCTCTGTCTGCAGTTCATGATGAATCACATCTTCTCCGCTCCTCCTAAAAAACGCCCTCAATCAGGGTCGCAGATAACCTTTTCCTCCTTCGTGAAGGAAGGGAACATTTAAAAAATTTTGAAAGGTCAAGCGGTAACCAGAACATACACATCCGGTGATGTCAGCAACAGTTTCTATGGCAGCCGGCTCGGACAGGAGTGGGAGTTTTTCATTAGTGCAGGGCTGGATTATTAGCAGAGGTGGGGGTGTGTGTCTGTCTGGCCAGACGCATCCCGAATGATCTTGTAGTGCTGCGTTCGTGAAATACGACCCAGGAACAATATCTATCGCTGCTCATCTTGTATCAAGTTAGTGTTATGTCCTTAACTCCCTCTCCTTTAATCTATCCTCCTTAGTTTCTGTGACTTATTCTATATTTAACTCAACTAGCTGCCTCTTAAATAAGAAGCAGGTTTTCCCAGTCTTTCTTTTGCCTCAGCAACTCGTTAGCAGAATAATCTATTAAAACCAAAGCTCAAGAGGGCTGATTTAATTTGAGCGACGCCTCGGGGTTGATTTAGCTCGTGGATCACTGGAGCAGCCTCCGCTTGAGCTCAGGTGTGCAACTTAACACTCCCTCTACAGCTCCAGTATTTTGCCTGAGAATGACTCAGTGCAACGGCGACAAAGCAAAAGCAGAGACGGCTGCTCAACAGAAGCAAGACAGCCAGTCAGCTCCTGCAACGTCAGCCGAGCCCACCGGGGCAGCAGAGCCTCAGTGCTGTCATCAGATTTGTTGAATCAACCTAGCAGCTCGGATCTGAGGGGGCCAGACAGAGCGTGGCAGTGCCTGTGATTTGGCGAGGATGACTTGGAGAGCTGCACTGGTGGCTGCTTCACTTGAAGGAGCCCCTGTTATGGCTTAAGGCATACAATGTTGGTTGGAAGTCTCCCTCCAGCTTCCTGTGGAGATATTTAGACTGTTTGTATGTGTTAATCATGGATTGGATGCAGTGGAGCCTTATATCACCACCGTCAGGAAGCGCCTGGCCCGCTTTTCCTCAGGACTTCAATGAAACGCTGGCTCTGACCACGGCTCTGGGTTACAGTCTGTTAGCCTGTGAGACATGCATGCTGAACTACTGCTTTGAACCTGTGAGTATGTCCAGCAGGCAGTAGGGCGTTATGGCCCTGGTCCCTGCCAGCTGAACCTGTGTCTCTGCTGTGTGAAACCGTTCCTGTCAGATGTTGCTGGTCTTAGGAGTCTTGTTGGCAGGTGATTGATGAGTGCTGATAAAGGATTTCTCCTGCCCAAACTGGATAATTCACTGAAATTGTGCATATTTCTGTACCTTATTTACTCATGCAAAGATTCAGTGAAAGCGATGAAGTCATTTAAACCTAATTTCCCTAGATTTGACAGTAAACTGAGCAAAGAGGATATTACTTAATTGGTCTATTTAAACTTACAGTTTTGTTTTAGAAGATATTCCAATATTGGTTTAAATGATAATAAGCCTCCAACTTGTGTCTTGACTCATATGCAAACACTTATGATGAAGTGTCATGAAGTTGTAAAAGGGATGTTGTTTAACACAACTTGTAAGCAGAGAGTTGTGCGTGAGTATAATATGTGTGAAGCACATAAGTTTTCTCAGCTCGCATGGCGAACTGAGTGATGATAGGTAAAAATTATAAACATAAAAACTCTGGTAAAACCAAAATTCTCAAAAAAACAGAATAGGGTGTATGTTAACTTTTTTTTTTTTTTTAAATTGTCTGTTGAACTGTAAAAGGGTCACAGACTAAAGTAGGCCTCTAAGTTGCAATATCCCATAACTATGTCTTAACTGTCATGGATTCTTCAGCCCTAGTATGATGTTCATCATTAAATAACTTACAGGCAAAACACTTATGGCTTAAATCAGTCACAATTTTGTTTTATCCAGAATCTGCTGTTTTTGTATCTGTGCTCTTTGTCTTGTTGCTTAATTTTAGTGTAGCGCTTGTCTATTTTCCTCGTCCAAATTTTTACTGGCAGGTCAAAATGTATGGTATGTGAGTTTGTCAGTTTTTTTGTTGAGTGTAAAACATTTATATTATTATTTATATTTTTACGTGATGACTAATCCACAACAAGCTCGTAATACTTTATAAAATTTTAGTTTACTGCCCATTTATATTCAACATTTTTTCCTGTCATGAATCAGCATTAATAGCCATGTACAATGAGTCAGTAAATCTTTGTCTTTCTTTACAGCTATTGATGTGCTGGCATCCATCCGCTAACATTGACAGCCCTGACCAAACTCTGTTTTTTTTCTTTCACAGGAATCAGCCAAGGTTTCAGACCTCAACCCCAATGCGAAAGCATGGGCCAACCACATGTTTAGCCTGGACCCCAGCGGAAGTGCTGACACCACAACTGCTGCCCTGCAGCCATGGAAGGAAGGCTGCGATAGTTCGGCCGACCCCGGCCCAGAAGGTCAGCCAACAATTTGGGATGCAATATATGTTGATGACTTCTACACGATGCACCTTTTTTTTCTCCATTGTAGTAAATTAAAATAAATATAAATGTGCGGCGCTCAAGGGTAGAAAATCAACTAAAGTCATCTTAAACATGTAAATCAAAAAGGATGCACATCCCAATTAACAAGCCGCAGAAAGGTTGGATTGTACAATAATGATCGAAAAGCAGTGTCAGAATATGCTTGAATTGGGGGAAAATAAGTTTCCTGCCACTTTTTTATTAGGGCTCTTTATTTGACCAAGCCACCTGAGACATCATAGGACCCCCATGACTTCCATTACCATCAGGTGAAATTCTATAAGCGGAAGTAAGAAAGTAATGTTTTTATTTAAGATGAAATGGACAGATTTTTATATCTAATACTGTGGCCACATAGCTTGGAACTTCTAAAATTCAAAATAATATCTGTTGGAGTAGTTGATAAAATAAACATGGACAAACATGGTGGTGAGAAAGAACTAGGTTGTAGTTGTGTCTGAGGACAAGTCAACTGAATGAATCCGTTCCAAAATGTTTGAGTTGTGTTTGTATGAGAGCAACAGCTGTGGTTGAATCATCGGAAATAAAGTGAAGTGTCAGTTGGGCGTGAATACTAGTTAGTTTTTTTGTTTTAATTTTGAAACACCTCACAGAGTAGAGGGGTCATTTGAAGTTGAAGGGTGGGATGGAGTTGAGGTATTGAAAGGAGCTGCAGTGTTTGAATGCAGTTTATTTACTGCTCACCTGTCAACATATATGCTAGTATATCTGTAATAATCCAGTAACGTTGGCTCGTTTAAATATTAGTTGGGCTGTACTCACAAACCTTTATTTTTTAACTTTGCAGCCTGCCTCTGTCCATTCTTGTCACTTTTCTTGTCATGTGGAGACGCCTCTTAAATCATTCATACTCAATTTAGTTTGAGCTATGAATATTCCAACCACAGTCACCGTTCCCTCTACACAAATGACCGTAATCACTCACTTTAATGTGCCCAGCCAAGTATAGCCAACGCAGAGGCAACAAGGATATGGTGGCGAAACAGAAATTATTGATTAGTCTGACTCTGATTGACGTCTCGGCCTATTTCATGTCCTACGTCTGCGAGGACATTTATGGAAAATTCATAGCAGGAGACTAGAGACTTAAGATGATCTGGTCATTCACATAGTGGCCTTTTTCACCACTACAAACTCACTGAATTTGCCGTTAGGGAAGCAAACTTCTTTTCCTCAGCATGAACAATGCCTGGTTTCACCCCCCCCATGACAACTCAGTGTCACGCTAGCTATATTTGTAGGACATAAAAGCCCTTGCAGATGGAGTTTTTTTTGTATCTTTTGCTCAGTCAGCACCATAAAGGAGTTGTGAATTAAATTCAGGCATTTGAAATGGAAGCTACCCACATCTTAACCTCACTACTGTCCCTGCTCTCATGCAGGTTTCTCTAACATTAATACTAGTTTCCTTTTTTTCTTTTTTCTGTAGAACGCAACTATGATTGCGTCTTAAGTGTCGTCAATCTTATTACAACGTCAATAGATTTGGGAAGATGTTTATTAATTGTGTCCCAATATGACCACTCACTTTACATGGTAAAGTGTTAACCATCATTTTGTGTTATGGAGAACAATTTCAGGGATGGAGATCTGACAAATGTAGAGGTGACTTTATTCGAGCCCTAATTTCCATTACTATCAGAATACATCTTCTTGAAATCCTATTACCAGAATCTTTAAGAGTTTAGTGAATTAGATAATAACACTTTCTAGGGAAAAAAATAGAGTAAGTGTGTAACATACAGGTGCACTTTCCAATTCCTCCTTGAAAACTCTCCTCCTCTAAGGATTAGTCTTAATCCGCATCTGGTAAACAAGCTTTAAATTTATGTGCTCAATTAAACTGCAGCACTTTGGGTGATAACTTTCTTTTTGGTGTTTGTGCAGTTTTCTTTAAACTCATCCTGTGTTGCAGACTATTTGGAATGTCTCTAGATTATGTTAAAAGTTGTCTGAAGTTTTTAGACTAAATGTTATGAAGTTGGCAAATGTAAGGATAACTGGAGGTTTAACATAACGTCTAAAAGACTGTTATAGAGCAGGCAATTGCAGGTTCACCACCTGCAAAAACCAGAGCGATTATTATAAAGAGATTACCTGACAATCAAACAGTGATGTCTGGGTTCATTTAATATTGGTGCATTGTACTTTCTGTTGTCCTGCCAGCATAATACAATAATTTATATGGCATCTGAATAACTTATGAATTACCTGGCTGCAAATCCTCAATCCTCAAAAGAGCCCTTCTTTTTGTCTCAATTACAGGATCAAGCCGTAAGGGTTTCATATTAAAGACAGATTTTTATTTCTAATTTCTGTGTGATTTAAAGTATATTTAATATGGTTTGTTATCTGTTGACGCTGTTTCCTTTAAACTAAACACTTCCTCTATGTTGTCTTAATTTAATTTAATAAAATGTTCTGCAGCACTAATTTAGTCAGTACAACAACATGATTATGTCATACTCATCATTCTGTTACTTTGAGTTTCCTGTTCCAAGTAAACATCATTTTCATTCTCAAGTCATATCCGGCTTCTTTTACTTCCCCCTCCTTATTTCTTTTTATTGCTGTTACGGCACTGTCAGTGAAACTCAACTCTTTTTCTCGAAAATGTTTCACAGTTAAAGAGCAGCTCAGATGATGTATTTCCTCCCTTTTATTTGTGGAATTTTGATGTGAAGAATTTCCTATCAAGTATTCAAACAGTATTCCTTTTTGGTAATGACTCAACATATGACATGAATTAATATTTATTTATTTATTTATTTATTTATTTATTAATGTGTTGATGTAGTAGGGGTGATCTCGCTTGTCCTCAATGTTTTTAAATTTCCCTTGTTGAATGTCACAGGCTATGAAGCCAGTGAGGACAAGGCTTTCAAGGAGCCCCTACTAACCGACCCAGATGAGCCTCCACCGGTGCCGGTAATGCTGGCAGAGCCAGCCCCCGTGGCCTCCGTCACCCTGGAGTGCTCAGAGCCAACATACACAGAATACCCCGAGCCTGGGCAACCAGGGCGCACAGGTGAGCTGGTTAGTGATCGGTTGTTTGTCAGAGCAGACAGAGCGGCTGTTCTCAGATCAGTGCGGGTTACCAAGTGTCTGCAAGGCCTGGACATTTCATTCACTTCCCATCTATGCATTGAGTTAGTTTTGTGGCATCCTCAACTCAATATGTCATCAATACCTGAAGGAACTTGGGCCTCTTTGACACATGGTTAAAACCCATTTTGAAGGTAAAACAAGCGTAGATTTCTTTTTTTTAAAAATTATTATTCTGCATATTTGTGGCTGTCGGAGTTAAAACTGAATCAAACTTAGAACTTCTGTGAAAAAAGGACAGTCCTTAGTCTTTAAAAATAGTGTCATTAAATAAGCAATGTCATTTTAAAAATTGCAACTGAGTGATTTTTCGTTGTCAAAAGGCTCCGAGCTACGGCAGATTGTGTATACTTGTTCTGATTGGCAGAGCAAGTGAATAATCACAGTTACCAAGAGATGCATCTCCTGTGGAGTGATGTAAGCAGTATTGTCTCTTTATTTTCTTAGTGATTGGAATAACATTGCATCATGTTGTTAAGAGGTGTGCTCAGCCTCAAGTGGCAGAATTTATTGACTGGAGGCATACAGTGACTGCTTAAGAGCTATTTGTTGTTATGATGTTTTATTTATGGCAGTATTAACCTTGACAAGACGTTCATCTCTAAATTCCCTCTACCTGAAAACAATGTCAACACAACATTTTCTGTTTTAAGACCTGAACCTGGATACATTTTCATTCAGCTTTTCTTGATCAGTAAATTTGCTGAAAAATCAAGAGAGGCGAAGTTTTGGTGATCTACTAACAAACATGTTCCATGTTTTGTGTATAACTACACTTTTTGTGTGCTTTTTAATATAAATTCTTCTTGAAATGTGGGCATCACTGCTCTGCCTCTCCCACATCCTGCTTTAATTTCAGTTTGTTTTATTCAGCCTTAAAATTCTGACATACTTTCTGCAATGAATGTCCACGGACAGCTGCGGACTCGTAGCAGTCGTGCAGACACACCTGCAATTCTGTTCATGCTACAATTGAGGGTCCGTGTCAGTCTAGTATTCCAAAAATGCACATTACCCAATCCACACTCCCTTCCAGTTGTCCTGGCTGTTTTTGTGATAATTTAACAATGAATTTTATAAATGTGGATAAAGGTAGATATCCTCACACAACCTCTTGACAAACCAGCTAGAGGCGCATATGCCACCAACTGGACTGGAATGTGGAACAAGAGATTATATTTTGTAACTGAAGCATATGCACTCAGCGCATATCCTATGCGTTTCGTACTGCCCAGACACATATTTTGGGCTGCATGTTGACCTTCGTTAACGCAGAAAGTAAGAAGCTGGCATTAGGTTTCACTGGTATGAATCTTGTTTTGCTCTCTAGGTCAGGGATTAGTTAAGGTGCTCTTTGATTTACCAAAACATCCCTCCGTGTGTCAACAGGCAGCGATCCCCAGCAAGAGAGTCCGCAGGAGGGCTTGAGGGAGCACCTGAAGAAGACCTTGGAGTTCTGTCTTTCCAGGTGAGTTTACCTCAATACTTTCACACCTAATTACACGAAAATGAGCATTTGGGGGTATTTTTGACAAGAAAATGAAAATGTTTGCTTACAGAGAGGTGTCGGCAAGTTTTTTGTTATTTTTTTTGTATGAAAACGAAGCTACTGAATTATTAAGTTAGTCACTGAGGACCTCTAAATTATAGACTTACTTACTTACTAACTAGCCATGTTGTCATCAGTCATTATGTACAATTACTTTTCTTTGGATGCTCAGTATCCCATTTTTCAAAAGGAAGGGAAAAAAATGCTGAACCTCTAATTGTTAAGGAATTCCTTTTAATGAACAGCAGGCTAAAATCTCAGACCCCATCCACTTTTCTCACTGCTCAGCGACTGTTTCGCACTTGTTAATAGGGAAAAAAAAGCACTTAAATTAAGCCACAGCAAAAAAAATGACTGCTTTTAAGTGATCACTAATGAACACCCGGACCAGAGCAAAAAGGCTCTTGTGGATGACTCAGTGTAATCTCTGGTTATTTTGCCTCATGAAATACTGATGATCCTTTTCGTCGTCAACAACACAACAGATCATCTCACTGTGTTAAAAAGAATGTTGTCAACACATTCATTACATTCACCAGTATCACATTCATCAGCATCCTCCCACCTGTCTAAATTTCTGCATTTACAACTATATGTGGAGTGTGTGTACCCAGTGCTCACATGGCCTTCTACGCAGATACCCAGTGTAGTATAAACTGTGTGGTGGCATTTTGGAGTATCCAGCACTTAAAGTTTATGGAATTTATGGATTTTTTGCAGTTTTCAAAAGTCTGAAATCATATAAATAAATTGCCTAAAGAGAACTGCAACCTCATCCAATCTAAATCCAAACCTCCTCCACAGAGAAGTGGCTGCTGTTGAGTTTGTTGTTGATCTTTCTCCGAGTGCAATTGTTGCTTTCTGTTTTTTAGGAGGCATGTTGGAAATGGGTTTAATTTCAGAAATCAGGTTAATTCTCTCACTCCTCTTAGCAGAACAGGAAACTATCTCAGTTTTACTTTTTCTTTTGATACAACAATTTTATTTTATGTTGAACATCTTGCTTATCACAGCTTTTACCAAAAATTGACTTAAACATTATTGTTACCAAGCAGAAAATTGTTTTACAGTCCAGTGAAACTTGTAACACACAAACTTCAGCATTATATAAATCACAATAAAATATCCCAAACATATAATAATAGTATACAATAAGGCTTCATATTTTGGCTCATTGCCACCCAAATCCTAAAATGATTTTCAGAAGGTAGGGGCAGCAGATTACTGTACCTCTGGGTCCTGCATTCCTAAAGCCCAACTAAACACACTCACATTTTCTCATTTCCTTTTGCAGCCTAAAACAGACAAGGCATTTTTTCTTTATTTCGGCTTAGGTGAAGGACATACATTTTAAATTACAGTATTCTGTATTTATCTCAAATAACCTCTGAACCCAAGTTCCAGCTAGCAGTTTTGAAAAGCATTTTTTTTTAATTGGCAAAATCACACTGTTTATCACAGCCAGAAACAGAAAAACAAAATTTCTGACAGTCCTTTAACATTTTTGCAATGGGATGCGGTGACATAACTGCAGTCTATGAATATCTGCACAGATCCATACAGCAAAGATGACTGCGATCTTCACAGTCTGCAGTGCAGAAAGGTAGAATAACCCCCAACCCATACCCGCATTTTCCATAGGTGTTAATGTTTGACCAAATTCTTAGGTTAAATTGTTTTTTTTTTTTGTTTTGTTTTGTTTTTTGCAAGAGCTGGAGTGCTCAATCATAATGTAATGTGAGTACCCTAATATGGAAATTATTCAAAATGCCAGCCCTAATTGATAATTAGTGATATATGTCTTTGCCATCCATTTGATGTGGGATGATTGTTTCTCTCTCTCTCTCTCTCTCTCTCTCTCTCTCTCTCTCTCTCTCTCTCTCTCTCTCTCTCTCTCTCTCTCTCACCCCCCCACTGTGGGCGTCAGGCGTGGTCTGAATGAAAGCTTTATTTTATACTGTTGAATGCCTCTGTGGTGTTGTTGTAACTGCTGGCTTGGGGGAAATCAAGCCGTCACAAAGTCTGACCTTTCTGTGATTTTTTTCTTTTTTTCTCCTCTTTATCAACTCAATAAAGTCAACAAGTATAGGTTTGTGTGTCGTTACCTTCTCCAACAGAGATCTAATAACAAAACCCAAATGACAAAGACTAGACATGAACACAGAGAAACCAGAAGTGTCAGGCTATTGAATACTGGATGAGAAAATATCTGGAGAAAGTGAAACCATAAACACCAATGTACATAACATTTCCTTTGCACAAAACCACTGAGTTCACAGTTAAATAAGCGAAGCAGCCAAGTGTGCTGCAGCTGTAGACTGTGGTATCTGAGAGGTTCACATTCCTATATTTGTTACTCTTGCTGTTTGATGTTCATTCAATATAAAGTTAAATATGACACCTGACAGGTGAGGACACCCTTTACATGGTAATCAGAAGTGTGGTTGACTTAATCTGTTTAATTAAAGGTTCAATTTCACCTCTGAACAGTTACAAGGACACATATTCTAACCACCTCTGGCTCTAATCTTTCTGTCAGGGAGAATCTGGCCAGTGACATGTACCTCATCTCCCAGATGGACAGCGACCAATACGTGCCAATTGTGACGGTGGCCAACCTGGACCACGTCAAAAAGCTCAGCACTGACGTCGAGCTGATCGTGGACATTTTACGATGTGAGTGTTTACTGATAACATTTTTTATCCTCCTCCTCTATGATTTTGCTCACCAACTAGCAACTAGTTGTAAAGCAGGATTTTGATGAGAGTTGCTTACCTGCTAAGGAAACTGTATGACAAGACAAACTAACCAGGCACGATGAATTTTTATATCAGTGTGTGGTCGGGGTTGATTTCCCAGGAGAGGCTGTTGAAGTGCATTCAGCAGTCTTATCCACTTGTGTTTGATTTATACAGTAGACATACTTAATTTACGACATAAATGAATCCTGTCTGGCTTGAAACTGCACTTTTATTTATGGCTAAGTGTCAAGATTTAATGTTTGTTTACAGTATCTTGTCCAGTTTCAAACTATAACTTATTTGTTCTGCCGTTTGGCCTCATGTATTAGTGTTTGATCTCTGTCACTGTAATCTGAGACATTCAGGTAAACACTAGTTGACCAAGGCTAAAGAGTTCAAAGTTAAAGGCCAGTGGATGAGATTATATTTTTTAAAATTCAAACCATAATCTGTAAATGCTTCATTCTAATCTCAGCTCTGCCACTGGTCCAAGTGGATGAGAAGGGGGAGAAGGTGCGACCCAATCAGAACCGCTGCATCGTGATCCTCAGAGAGGTTCCTGAGAGCACGCCCATAGAGGTAAGTAGATGTTGCACAGTGTTGGGTCCATGTTCTTTATAGATATTTTTGTCAGAGATTGAACTCTCCCAGCAACTCTCCAGCATTAGAGCCTGCACAGAAGCCATGTTTTTCTTGTCCTTAAATCTATTGTTTTCAATATGGGTGTGTAGAAGGCATGCTCAAGAGCAAAAGCCACACTGCCATGGCGCGCAAGCATCCCCAAATGCCTGTTTTTCAGGGTGCAACAGCTGCGCCCTGATATAAACAAAGTGCACCACGTGTGATGATTAGAACCACTCACATCTTTCCTTTCTTCAATAAATATCAGTCTGTGATAAATATGGAGAAGGAGTTGATCATTTTAGTGCAGGGCTACCCAGAGCTTCACCTCTGTCCCAGGAACCAAAATTAGGCCAAATACAAACTTAAAAACAACACCAGAAAGAAGATCCGCTCAAAAATCTAAATTGTCCAATTATCCAAACATGTCTGGATGTGTGATTGATGGTTTAACTTCATGATCTAATCACATTTGTCTTCACATAAGTCATCACTTTATCTTTTATTTTCAAAGTGCGCCTGTATGTAATGACATTAGGCTGTGTGGGTAAAATTACACTAATGTGGCCTTTAAAGTTTTTCATTGTATATCAAATATTATTTTTTTGAAATATTCCTTCTATCTAAGAATCCAGAATAAAAAAAGATGGCCAAGACAAATTGGAAAAAAGGAAAAGAAAGAGAAAGAAAGACATTTGAATGCATTATTTGTAAATCATATCAGTATATATCAGTACCTTGCGCAGTCCAAGCTCTTGGTTGGTGCAGTCAGCTCACAGAGCACCATCTGTATAATAGCATCGGTTGAATAAACCATGACAGCAGTAGTGTGGTGACAAGGGAGCTCACCCCGCATTCACACATCCAATTTAAGCATCTCACCTGTTGTTCCTCACAGCCAATCAGGATTTTAATATGGAGACACACTGTCCTTTTTTTCCACTAATGCAGCCACAGCATAGGTATCACCCACATACAACATTGCATTTTTTAGGAGGTTTAATGTTACTCTGAAGCCTTTTCCGGCTACGGCAGCAGCCACAGAAAAATCCTGAACGTTCAAGCAGCACATCATTTGCAGAATGCTTGTAATATCAGTAAACTTATCTGCCTCAGCATGACAGATCATTTTGTCTCAGCAGTACATTATCAGCTTCGCAGTTTGTCCAATTAATTTTCTCATACATCATTTTTTGTTTTGTATCATGATGTGCCAGTGTTAAAGAAACCTGGCAGAAAATGCTATGTACGTGTGTATTGCAGCTTCACTAATTTTAAATAACATTAGGGATAAAAGTATGAAAGCACATTTTTTGTGCATTTTCTGCTTTAACATTTGTCATGTGCCGTTGGATGTTTTTATTCTATGTAGTTTGACACCCATGTGCTGACTTTTCAGACCAAAGTGAAATGTCATTCTTATCTATGTAAGTGATATTTATTCAGAACCAATGATGAGGTCAAAATCAAGGAAGGAAACCTATTATTATTATTGTTATTATTATTATTATTATTATTATTATTATTATTATTATTATTATTATTATTATTATTATTATTTATTGTTGTTGTTGTTATTAAATTGTAGTTTTTGTTTATTGTGCATCAACAGCAATACAGGCACATAATTAAATGCATTAGCCACATAAAGTATTCAGAGCCAACTTAATTATTTACAGCAGGACTCAGACATGTTTATTGACCTTAAAGCTATCTACAATCACATTAGCTCACAGAGAATTAAGCCTACAATATAACTCAAATCAAACCCCAAACACAATATGTTTGGGGTTCTCATTTTTTGCTTTAGTCCATTGTTCATAGTGTGTGATGAGTGAGTATGTATGTATAAAAAATGGGGACAACAGTCAGTTTTTGGTTGTGTTTTTAAGCAAAACAAGCCTGTAATCTGCATGTAAAATTCTGGATTATTTTCTCATAAAATTCCTCAGTTACGATAGCTTTGAATGTTTTAACACACCATAAATTAAATTAATTACACCATTGGCCCTCACACAGAAGAATTGGAAAGATTTTGGATGTTGGAAAATAATCACATCTCTTTTATGTCAAACTAAAGAATAAGAGTCTTTTCCCTGCATGACTAAATTCTTAATTTTTTTTGGTTTAGCTTTTATTTACTGGCTGCTATTTTGCAGAGAGGTTGTTTTGGTGCGTCACCATAAAAATAACTCAAGGCGATAACTTCATCTCCCGTTTTGTTTTGCAGGAGGTCGAGGCTCTTTTTAAAGGGGATAACTTACCCAAGTTCATCAACTGTGAATTTGCCTACAATGACAACTGGTTCATCACCTTTGAATCAGAAGCAGATGCACAGCAGGTAACAAAAGTGACACAGTAATATATTTTATTATTTTACTGTTTTTTTTTATTCGATTCCTTAAAGTTACAGTGAAACGGGAATTGGTATCCAGGGTGGCATTAATAAATTTGACCTCAGTCAAACTGTTTTAGAAATGTAAACAAAGTTTTGCCCTGCTGACATCCAGACATGCGCCTCCCATGATACTGCTCTACTAGCTACTTGTCTCATAAGCTTATGGTGAAATCCTGCTAGGTTAGGGTTCTCAACGGGCCGAAAAATTATAACCCAACCAACCTGTGTGAGTTGACTCAGGAACACGGCCCAGGAGTGTTAGGACCCGTTGGGCTCAGGTTGAGATTGAGAACTCTGTTTAGGTAATTTATTGTTTTCCAGGAAGAGAAAATAAAGATTTTTTTTTTACATATTGAGTGATAACTGAACAATCAATCCAGGGTCAGTGATTTAAATCTTTGGAAATGTGTTTTTTATTTCAGTGTCTTAGGATTTTATCATGTTTTCCATTTCCCATATTTCTCACTTTATATGTACAGGATTGTATTTCTCAAATGGCCCATTTTTTTTTTCTTTAGACAAAGTCAACCCCACTGATGTGCCCAATGTTTGGTTTTCCAGACTGATTATACTGATTGCACTGTTAGCAGTGTGATACTTCAAGATTCCTCTAGCATTAAGATGAATTGATTTATCATTTGTACTTCTGTTTTTTGTGTCATTTGAAATCCAACTGGTTATTTAACACTATTTATTTTCTTTTGATAAAGGCATATCAGTATCTTCGTGAGGAGGTGAAGACCTTCCAAGGGAAGCCTATTAAGGTAGGTTGGAGTACGTCACAGCCCTTTACACTGATTGGAGGCTTTCGTCGTGTGTACATACAAATACTGACCTGACAATTTAATACAAAGTGACATCTTAAATCACCAACACTCAAAAGACTGCAGGCGTAACCTTACAAATCCGTTTGGGCTAAATATATTTATGTTTGTCGTATCATCCACTCCTTTGTAAACGATAACGTTTCACTGTATGTGAGAGAACTTTACTCGCTGCTTTCTCAGGCAGCTGAGGCCATTGAGTTTGTATTAAGGACAAGTGATATAAAGCTCAGAGCATAAAATACAAATAACTATGGATTTTGGTCAGTTGTTGCCCGATTGGAAGAAATAAAAAGTCTAAACAAAACACTCCCCAAGCATTCATTTGTGCTATGGACTCTGGTTTCAAGTCACAGTCAGCACCCAATTTTTCTTTTTGTTCATTTCACCCACTCTTCTATTCATCTGTCTGTAGGCAGTTCTTCTATTTTTTGTGATGATAGAACTATGTCACAGTTAGTTTATGTGCTTCAAGCACATCTGTGCTCCCACAAAGTCTTAAATGTTGAATTTTCATTAGTGAAGAACAGGACAAAGATATCCTTCCTCGTGCATAATTAATCAGTGTCATAAAGAGACACATCAAGGTTTTCAGCAGAGAACTCTCAAATCACAGACCTTCACTTAAGAGGTTCGTTTAGAGGTGACGTGACTTCACACTTTTAAGTAGCTCCACTAATGTATGAAAATCCTCATTAACACCACAGAGGAAAAGCCTGGCTGGGCAGAGCTGCTTCTTCTTTCTTTCTATTTTTCTCCCACTCATTTATATAATGCGCTGTGGGCCTGCACACAGACAAAGTTAGATTTTGTTGCTTCTTTCATTTACTACTTTTTATTTACAATTAATCAATACATTTAGTTAAAGAGCAAAAAAGAGACTTCTGTTTCTGGGCCACATTTGCTGATATGCTCATCACATTGTGCTAAATTATAACTGATATGTGTCTGGCTTCCTGTGCATGTGGCCAGCTGTTACCGCCAATATTAATCAGGAACAAAACATTAATGAACTTTTTCAGGCAGTGTGTTTGCTACTAAGTGACTAACCATAAACTAATGGAACAAATGCATATTTAATAACTAATTAGGCAAAGAAAAATATGTAGACTCAGGCCGGTATTGATTAAATGGCTCAAAGCGAAAATTGGGATTTAGTGCAAGATAAATGCAAAACCCTTCACTTTTCTCCCACTTTTTTTTTTATCAAATCAAAGCAGACCTTCCTTGATGCCCTACTTTGGTGTTCTATTTGTTTTTGTACATCTCATTTCCTATAATTTCACCCCTAGTTTAATATCTGTTGGTACATTTTTGTATTTGACTGTTAGGTTGAGGTTACATGGGAGGTGCTACTGAACATATAAAATATTTTACTCAATTGAGAACATTTGAATAATTTTTGCACAGAAACATATCAGTAATTTAAAGCTTTTCCTGTTCTGAGCATATGTTTGACTTTCCTTTAAGAAGAAATAAGTTCTTTCTTCGCTTTCAGCCAAAAACCTATAAACTCCTTTGTTGACTTTTTTTATGTCTAATTCTTAGAACATGCATTTATGCAGGCCCCAGTATGCAGAAGATACAGAGAAATGTACAATACATCCATGTTGCTGGCTGGTGCTAATTCCCCACCCTATTCTGGCTTTCTCTACCAGGCGAGGATAAAGGCGAAGGCAATCGCTATCAACACTTTCATGCCAAAGAACGGTTACCGTCCGGTGGAGGTGAACCCATACGCCCAGCAACGCTACACGTCCTACTACATCCCACCGGTTTACAGCCCCCAACAACAGTTCCCCTTATACAGCCTCATCACTCCACAGGCCTGGTCGGCCACACACAGCTTCATCGACCCCACATTGGTAAGCGTTAGCTTGGTACATTTGGACTGGTACGAAAAATGATGCTCAATGTCTTTTCAGAAAGATGGAGCATCAAAACGGATGTTTTGATGTAGTTTTGCTGTTGTTAAACAGTCAATCAATATATCAATATGATGGCTGTTTTTTGTAGAGCCATGCGAGAAAGACAGCTTTGCTAATTGATATGCAAATAGTCATTTTGCGGCTGAAGTAGAAGATACAATTGAAGATACAATACATCAAATTTCCCCTCTGGGATCAATAAAGGATTTCTGATTCTGAAACATGTTTTAATTGTGTGGCAAATGTAAATATCAAAAAAGTAATTCACAGTGTTGTTTTGTAACTGTTCTTTATATGTTAATAACCAGTTTGTTTATATATACATAGGCTAGATTGGCTGATTGGGTGCTTAATTTGGTCTTAAATTCAAACTGATTAGGATATTTTAAGTGCCTCCTAGAACTGGTTTGTTTAGCTACTGCATGTGTATTTCTTCCAAGACTAATTTTCAATATAAAACACAACTTAAAACCATCAAATAAAAAGATGAGGTCCAAAAACTACTTTTTAAGTCACTTTTGATTATTTTGACGTCCTGTCTGTTCAGCTGATAATCTTGTTTTCTGTTTCTCAGGTTGCACCATTTCACAACAACCAGTTCATCAATGGATTTACCACGTCACACAGTTTCAAACCAGCAACGTCGCCCCTCACAGTCAGACACTACTCTCCCAGGAACAGGTTGGTATCTGTGACTTCTCATTCACTAAAAAGGGGAAAAAGCAGGAAAACAAACATCACCAAATCCTGCTCTTAGAAAATGTAATGCATCGTAAACTGTAAATTGTCATTTGTTGTGGTTGTTGTTGCAGTCTTAAAATAAAATTGGAATTTTTTTTGCTCATTTCATTTAAACTCAAAGTCCTGAATGTGGCTAAATGTCTGATACATTTTATTTCAGAAGTGTTTTAAATGCTCTTGTTTCCTGCAGGAATCACAGTAAACCTCATTTGAGGCCAACCATCCCCACAGCGGACCGCAGCACGGGCCTCCTGGACAACCCGGGTCTCTTCCCCAGCTTCCCCAGCGAGAGGCTCAACGGTGTTCGCAGCAGTCCGCCAACACGACTCCCCACCAGCCAGCCCAGAACCAGGTTACCCTCCACCGCAGCCTTCCCCCGCAGGGACACCGTGGGCACAGGACGCGTGACCGAGCCCACAACCCCAGACTACTCCCTGGGCATCGGCCGAGGAAGGTACGGCACTGCTTCAATGCACAAGTATTTCTGTGTACCACTAAATACTGCTGCTACCTTATAATAGTACCATGACAACCTGATAATACAGTTTTTTTCCTTTGCTTTTTGACGACTGTCAACTTAAATATTTTGATCGTACATTTTCACCATGTAGATAAACAATTACATTAAAACATCAATAGCAACAAAAAGAAACAGTAGGGCCTTAAAATCTAAATGTTGATATTGACTTGTCTGAAATATTGACTTGTAAGTGATTGTTATACTGAACTGAGTATTGTGTAAAAGGCTTTGCTTTCACAATTAGCTCTGCATTTAAATTGCACAACTTATTTCTTGACTTTGACTATGCAGAAAATGCAAATAGATTTGAGATCATGAACGAATAAAAAAAAAGGAGTTGTGAAAACTTTTTTTTCTCTGATCCAAAACATGTATATATATTTAAGTGCATTTATAAAATTAAAATAACAGTTCAAAAGCTACCACAAGCATCACTATATTTCAAATGAGTAAAACTGGAACTTAAGCTTAAAACACAATATAATGAAAATGTTTAGAAAAAGTGTGTACAAAAATGATGCACCTCACAGTCGTAAAGTGCGTAGTAACACCTGCTTGAGACATTTACATTTATTCTGTGGTATATATGGAAAACAGAGAAAGTCGCTCACACAATCCTTCTCTACAAAATAAAACTCTGTTCTTCCTCTACTCAAACTTTTGAGATTAGATGTAGTTCTGTCAGTGTGAGACATAAACCGGTCATTGCGGGTTGTTAAATCAAATGATATAAATACTCTAAAATATGGTCAATGTGATGCAGAAGATCATTTCTTTGTGTGTTTTGGGTGAAGTCATTGTTTCAGACAGAATGGATGTTTGTAAATTAAAGTGTTCTCTTTCTTAAAGGAAAAATGTTTCTGCTTCTAGGAAAAAGAGGGACGAAAAGTTTACAGTAAGTACTTTTTTGGTGTCCTCCTAATGTAGCTTTGGTATTAATTTGACTCTTCTTTTTATGGAGAGACCAATAAAATGGAAAACAATGAAAACTGGATTAAATGCAATTATATAACCGTTCTGCCTACAAACAAAATACAGAAAAGGACCTGGTACCAATAGTGAGCTGAGTGAAATCGAGGCAAACCAGACAGGGGAGATGAGGCATTTATGTTGAATTTGTTATCCATCAGATAACAAACACAGCCAGTCACATTTCCAGATGTACGTAGTAGCCAGTGACATTTAAGGATGGACCAGAGAACGAACAGTACAGGGCAAGACACTGGTGACTTATGACATGTGTCAACATAAGGAATGTAGCTCAATCCAAATTTTCTAACTCTGAGTTCCTTTAGTGTTTCCTTGGTTCCTGCTTTTTTTTGTCAGTAATTTAAAATACTCAACACTACAACTGGTGCTTTTTCAGTCAGACTTCTTATCCTGAAGTATGAGAAAGTAAAGAGAAGGACCTGGTACCAATAGTGAGTTGAGTCAAATCAGTGCAAACCAGTCAGTGGAAATGAGGCATTGGTGATCTTTCTTTTCTTTTCTCTCTTTTCTTTCTTAAGTTTTGTGCTGAATCTATATTTGCTGTCACCTTGTAGAGAGTGACGCCTCAGTCGCCGCCTCCTCCTCCCAAACCTCCTTCTCCGAGCTTCGAGCTGGGTCTCTCCAGCTTCCCTCCCCTGCCCGGAGCCGCAGGCCAGCTCAAGACAGACGACGTGTTTGACAACCGGCTGGCCAGCAGCGTAGTCGTGGGAAATGCAAAGGAACGGGTAAGAACTGATACTAACGTAGCTAATTCACTCTTTGTTTTATACTTGTATACAATCTTTCTGAATAAATGTATACATAATTCAGCTCTTAGCATACTGCTGTCATCTTAGTGCACAAATAATATAATCTCTTAAATTCATTATTTAAGCTTCTGTATTTCCGTGCAGCAATCTTCTGTGGCGAGGGTTTAGGTTACAGAGTAAACTCATGGCTGCCACAGCTGATTTTTTGATATGACTACTATGGGTTCACAGTCAGGAATATTCTAACTTTACAAAAGTCAATTTCTTAACCGCGGCATCTTTTAAAAGTTAGTAACAGAGTGAGATTCTTCAGCTATCCAATACAAACATAATTATAACAATAAAAGGACAAAGTTATCTCAGTAAATCACAGAGTTACTCACATTTTTTAATTGTGCAGGCATCTCGCCAGAAATTAAGAACACCTCATAAATATTTATCAAATATTTTAGACGTATTAAGCTTCAATGAAAACAAGCAGTGGTGCTGCATCACATAGAAAAGTCATAAATTGAATGCGTGGTACAATTGTACAATCTTTCATCTGCTAACTACTTTACTAACGAGATGCCTCACGATCTGTCTGATTCAGCTCGGCGATGTTGGTCAAAAAGAAAAGCTGAAGTTTTACAAAGTTTGGGAAAAAGTGGAGATTTGGTTGAAATATATTGACTTCATGAGAGTGCATCAGACAATATCTAATTACAAAGCGTTGGTTATTTCCTGACAAGTTAAAGGTGTAGGTAATGACATTATCACTTGAGAGCAACTATAACCTTCCTGATATCTCGATTAAAGCTGCACTACCAAGATGCTGGATTTATCCAGTATTAGTGTGGAAAGGTACAGTGATTGATGAGAGTACTACCTCTACTTGCTTCAGTGCTTCACTCTCTTCCTGTGTGTGTATTGCTTTCAATGCAGAATGTAAGTGCTGATTCCAGTACTGGAGGAGCTCTCTCTCCAGCGGGCCCCAAAGAGCCGCTTCGGTCCTCCACCTCACCGATGCCCACAAGCTTCCAGCCCTCGCCGACTACCCCGACCCCAACCTCAGCCTCGACCCTGACCCCAGCCGCCGGCCCACCACACAGTCCTGCTCCCTCCCTCCCAGCAGCGTAAGAACCACACTGACAGTGTTGAATCAGAAATGTAGAGAAGGGTCTGTAAAAACATTTCTACATCTTATCGGGTCACTTTATTCAGTGTCCATGTAAGGAGTTCGGTTGGGATCTGTAGTAAGAGTGATTTCAGTGGGATTGAAAAAATCGTCCACATAACGACAGCTGCTATCTTGCAGCAATTTCATGACATTTGTCCCACATTCTGGCTGCTGCACGTTAACCACTATGTTCTTTATATGTAATGCGCGTTCACTGCGTGCTACATGCAGCCCTGAGCGTTACATTCAACATGTGTTGCCCTTGTAAGAGTGGATTTCTCTCTTCTTTCTCAAGATTTTTCCTATCTTTGAAGAATGGAGCTTTTCTTCCACATTATTACTCTGGCAGACAGACTGTCTGAGTTCTGTTATCATGTAATTCTTACATGAGTCATTCTGATTGCTCACAATAAGTTCCTGTTATGTTTCACTACCCCTGTTTTTGTTAAGCGTTGTTTGTGGGGGGTTTTTTTCAGGGAGGCGAAGGTGACGGAGGCGAAGCCGAAGGAGATGCAGTTGTCTGTTGAGCGAGTTCCGGGCACTCTGTCCACCGCAAGCAAATCAGTGCAAGTCAACGGTGCTGCCACAGTCAGTATTGATTTCTTTCCTGTTTTTTTCCCTGCCTCACCTCAGTCCTTTCTGATGTTTACCCCCTCTCAGACAAATCAATCTCACCATGAACAAAAGGGGGTAAATTAATCGCCCCTTAATTCTGCTGCATCTCATATTGATTTTGATTACAGTCAACTCCTTGGAAAACAAAAGTTGTGCATTTTGAAAATAGATACAGGTACGAGTCCAAAAGATTCACTTGTAACAATGCAAAGAAAAATTTATCTTCTTTTTTAGAATTGATTACACTTCTCAATCTCCCATAAGGACATGGTGCCTTTTAAGGAAAGTATGGCTTAGACAGGGAAAACAAATCCTCCTTCAGCACTGAGGAAACTCCCCTCGGCTTTAGTTTTTAGCATTGCAGTAAAACACAAGCGCCAAAGCCTGCAGCTGATGAAACGGGAGGAGAGAAAGAAGACTGAGACTACAGACGTGTGTAGGTGTGAACAGAAATCCCCAAAGGGCCTACAAGATGAGGTGAAATGAAATATAGGATACAGCAAATTAAATGCTGTCGACACATTAAACGTTGGGTTAGATAACAGTGCTGTCAAGTTGAACCTCTGAATCTCAGAAAATGTTTGGATAGAACATTGGTAGTAATGGCCATGTTTGTAGTTTGGTAGCAGTGGATCTCTGATGTTGTCAAAAACATCCAGTACATTTTCATTTTCAAGGTATTTGGTATCATTTGTCTTGATGTAGTTTTTAGGTCATATCATCCCGTTATACTATTTATAGTTAAAATAAGTCAGATATTTAATTCACACAATTAGCCAAAATCAAAGAACTCAGACATGGTAACGATGGTCGTATAACAATGTCTAATGATTTATGGTATTATATTGTCCAAGCTATGGTGGAGCTGGGCCTTTAACAGTCCATGTCTTGGTGCCAAACCGTCATGGTACGGATTTCGTGGTTCAGTGCATGCAGCAGCACAGAACACATGGTATTCAGGTGGATGCGCATTATGTGGAACCAGTGCTCTTAAGTGGCAGTTCTGACTGGAAACTTTTAGCTGTACACCGTTGGCAATGTGATAAGGTTAGCACACCAAGCGTATTGGCATGCGAGTCAGTCACACCGTGGTGTGTGCAGATGAAACACCGGGCTTAAGAAACCCAATTGCTGATTCTTGGTCAGCTACAACAACAACAGAAAAGTGAGTTGTGTAGAAGATGATGGCAGTAAGTATGTTTTCATGCACAAAATAGTGTGTTTTTTGCCCTTATTCTGAAAAAGACAATATTCCTACTAAGCTGTTAACATGTCTAATGAAAATGAATATTCCACTAATTCTCTTGTTTACCTGCAGCCATGCATACTCTGATTAACATGCCCTAACATGTCGTTTATCATGTCAAAAAATATTTTTTGTGTGCTGTTAACCAGAGTGGAAACATAATTCATACAGGAAACAATCACCATACTTGCATTAACAGGTGTGCAGAAGGAAATATGGAGGAAATAGGAATAGGAAGGAAATAATATGTTTTATGACTGTGTTGTTGTTTTGCTGCCAGGAGCTAAGGAAGCCTTCCTATGCTGAGATCTGCCAGCGGGTAAAGGACGCCCCGACATTACAGCAACCACAAACCCCCAAGGAAGCCAAGCCAGCCTGCACCGCACCCGCAGGCGAGGAGAGGAAGTGCCCCGATGCCACCACCCCTGCAGGGGAGGCCAAGGCCAGAGAGACATACCCTCCCTCCTCCAAACCCGGCCCGGCGGCCGTCACACCGGGCAGACCCCCGAGGGAGGCCCGAAGGCCGGCTGGGCGTTGGGCCTCCCCGCCCCCACACCCAGGGAAAACCCCCAGCAAAGATCCCCACCACACCCCACCAAAGTCCCCGCAGTAGGGTGACTCCCCACCCCTCCCTGAGTCCTCCAATCCCCCCCAGTTACGCTCCACAGATGCGTTTAAAAAGAGGAAATTAAAGTCAGGGCTACTCAATACTTATATCCCAGAATCACCAGTCACAAGAATAGAGGACGCCTTCTTTTCTGGATCAGGGCTTGCAGACAAAAAGCACTTTACTGTGCATGTAGAGCACCGTTTCATTCTTTTTATTCTATTTATTTGCTTTTTTTTTAATTCTCTGTTTTATTTCTCCTTTTTTCTTTTTGCATTACGTAGTTGTGTCAGCCTGTAAGTCGGCACAGACAACACTGAAATTTATTCATTCTGTCCAAATGGCCTTGTGGGATTAAATTAGTCTTGTGTGCGAAGCAGCAGGGCATTGTTGGAAGCCACCCCAGTGGATGATGGGAAAGAGTGCGTAAAACAGACTCCACCTTGTTTGGCTCTCATAGTGAGGGGTTTGTTTGCATGTTGAGTGGCACTGTTGTGCAACTTTATGTAGCTTAATTATGGGTCATAGTTAGAAGATGTGTTTTTTAATACATATTCACATCCATATGCAAGACTTAACATCTTAATGTCGTCACAACAGGACTCGGATCCTTTTGGTGTATATCGCCTCAGACTGATTTCATTTGTTCTATTTTTTTCAGATTTATTTACACAAGATGACTTTTGTTGATGTTTTTCTTCTTCAGCAGCTCAGCTTTGTCTGTGGACTATCGGTACAGTTACTCCTGGTAATCACCGCTGGGTGCCACCTCAGCAATGTCTTTCTCTGATCATTTTGTCTGTAAAAAATCACCTCCCTCTGCTGTGTTGTTGATTTTACTGTTTGCTAACACTGCTAACTAGGTAGCTACATCGCATAGCTTGTATCTAATGGCCGTGATGTGATATAAGTGCTGTTTTTAGCATCAGACAAGAAGGGCATGTGATTATCCGCAACCAAAAGAGAAATTAGGCATGGAGGCACCATGTTGTCTGCCAACATTTGTTTGTTGAAAATGTCTGGACGTGGTTTAAGGTGTTTTTTTGTTTGGTTTTTTAAGTTGCTCGCAGTGTGTGTGAAGACATCTAAATTATCGGGGGAAGCTAAATTTTCCTGGCATTGCGTTTTTTGGGAAAAGCAGAGCAAGCTCTCACAGCTGCCAAGCTCTCCTCTCTTCTCATTTGTAAACTGTGGAATAAAACTTTGAGCAGGCACATACTGTCGAAGGAAAATGCAGGGCGCATTGTAGGCTTAAAATCCAGTTGTGATGATAAAACGTCCGCTTCCTGTCTGAAGCGATTCGTCCCACTCTGTAAGAGAGGAAACACTGGTGAGTTGCATTCAGAAAGAAGGAAATTAACACTAGCTACCATTGAAATGCTCAGTGTGATTGGTTGTCATAAGGGGGAGGCGCTCTTGTTCTGAACTTCTGCTGAGACAGCACGACTCTTGAGGAGAAAAGTGTTTGTTTCCTGCCTGAATTCAGAGTGGAGTTGTGGTACAGAGAGTTGACAGTGGGAAGTTTCGTGTTTTTTTTCTTCTTCTTGGTGCTAGAAGTCAAATCCTGGAACCTGTTACAACTCATCTGATTTTGTATATAGAAAATACTTGATTTACATCGACAGAACTTCGTTTGCACTGTTAGCGTTTTCTCTTGACTCACAGGCAAATTGATCATCCTACCTGAAGCGAAAAAGGGAATTGTTTCTGAAGGGAGGAAAAAAAAAAAGTAAATTCCATTTTCCAGGAGCAAATGAACCCTGCGACACCATCTCTGTGGACACAATCGCTAAAGCCTTTTTGTTTTCGTTGTTGTGCCTTGTGGATGCCTGTTGAACACACTGTGGTGAGGAATGGACGTTTGTGCCGCGTCTTAACAGATTTTTCTAGCTTGTTGTCTTTTTGCCGGCTCGTTGCAGATGCTAATATTAATTTTTTGCTAAAGGACTTGGTGCTCTTATAGGCATGCTGTGGTTTGGATTTTGGCCTCTTGTTCGGTATCAGTGAGGATTTTCATTAAAAGAGTGCTTGTAAAACTGTTGAACATGGAAAGTGAGACGCTTGAATAGACCTAGAATGTTTCACTGAAACTAAGCTGATGGAGGTGAATGCTGAGTGGGTTTTTTTGGAATGTAGTTTGCCATGTCGGAATGTGAACGGGATTTTGTCTGGAGTCCTGTCGGGGCTCATTTGTTGAACCAAACATCCTTTAAAAAAAAGCGTTCAACAAACAGGCAGACAAGAGCAGTTGGGTTTACAGCAGGAATGTGACGAGGGAAATCTGAAACAGTCGTGTTAAATTCATCTTCAGGATGAAGATGTTCAGCTTCCCCCTCTTCCTCTGCGCAGTCTCTACCACTGGGGTTGTCTGCTTTATTTTTCTGTCAGCATGCTCTGTCGTCAGTTTGCTCTTGTTTGAGTTTTCACACTTTGATTTATGTGGAGTTATTTCTGGAAAAAAAAAAAAAGAAAGATTGACCAAAGCACACGGCCCCTCTTACTGCTTCACTCCTGTGTTCCTGGGAGAAATTGCACCTGACAGGACTTAACTTAAAAGCACAGAGTTTTAAGGGTAAACAACCTTTTTACGTCTTTTACTCACCTTGGGCCCGCAGAATGTGCCTCAGGATGGAGACGCTAACAGTTCGGGCTCAATGGGACTGAATCGAGCAACATTTTGGAAGACAGCTGTTTGTCAGGGAGCTGGTGGAACATTGGAACAACAGTGAAGTAGCAAGACTTTGAAGCAGGGAGGAAACTTGTGTTAAATTGAAGCTTTGGTTGGGAGGTCTGTCTACTGTAGCAGTCACTTTGGCAGATAACCGACCAAGTCGTGGATGTTTTACTGTATTCTAAAAATGTAATTGGCTGGCAAAATAGTGAAAATCATTACTGTAAGAGTTTTGAAATGACTCCAAATAGCAGACGCATGACTGTACTATAATTGCGAAATGTCAATAGTTAGTGTTTTGGGGGCGTAACTGACTTGAAGTGAGTTTCCCTCCCTGATTATCAGTCGTGTGCTGGGGTTTAATCTTTTGTAGTTGTCACTTCAGATGCAAAACACCCTTAAAAACCACTGTACTATACACAATATCTGTTTTTTTTGGGGTCGGGGGGGCACAAACCTACACGACGTGGGACCTCACATGTCTCGCCAAAGTCTTCCTGCAACAAGAATCATTCTGGGTAATTCCACTGAGAGAAAACAGGCCATCTAGAGAGGGGAAAGCTTCATTTAAAAAGCCTATACTCCCCCTCAGAGCTGCTTCTGATTTGGACGCAAAATCTTGAGTTTGCTTAAAAAAAACAAACAAATATATATACATATATATATATATATATATATATATATATATTTTGATTTTTTTTTTTGAAGGACTGAGATGCACTTGGATGGGTCGATTTTTTTTCTCATCGGTGGAAATGGTAAAAGAGATGAAAATGCACCATATCCACTTATTTATAAACCAATGCTGTTTATTCCATGAGAAATATCGTTAAGTTTTCTTTTTTGGGAGAAGAAAATAAATAGAGATGCATCGAGGTCTCTCTCTATATATATATATATATACACACACACACAAAATGTAAAAAAAAATTCCATCCAGTGTTTGAGAAACTTGAATTTTATTTAAACTTGAAAAATGACTTTGCCTTAACTTTTATACAAGACAAGCATAGAGTTTATTTCTTTTCAAAAAAAAAATCCCCAAATTGTTAACGAAGTGACATGTGGAAAATACTTAGTTGTACCAGACGTCACAAGTCTTACTGAGAGAGCGCGAGAGAGAGAGAGAGAGCGAGAGAGAGAGTACAAATCTAGCAGCATTTTCTTTCTTTTCCCTTTATCTTCTTTTTGAAAAATGTACGAAAAATAATCTTTTTGATTGTTCTTTTTTTTCTCGTAGTTTCAGGTTGTTTTGTTTTTGGGGGAAAATATAAACCTTGTAAATGCAAAACTAGTCAATACTGTATTAAATTTGTGCACTTTGAAGTGTGTGCTTTGCTTGTACAGTTGTAAATACTCAGAAAAATATAAGAGGTACCTTAAAATGATAATAAAAATATATTGATCTTGTTGAACTATTAATGTCGCTATCAAGCTGGATGTAGGATATAAAAAAAAAAAACTTAATGTTGTGCTTTTGGAAATATTTTTCTTTAAATTTTTTTAAAAACATTTTTGTTTGAGTGTGCAGAGTTTGAATTCTGCTCCTCTGTGCGGGGTGGGCACCTTGTCTGATTGTATATTTTTTTTTGTTTTTGTTTGTTTTTCATTCCATTTTTTGTACGTGTGGTCGGTTGCACCTGAGTGTGCAGGTGTGTCCTTTATCCCCATGCCCCCCCTGACTGTGCACTAATTAGAAAGAGCCTGTGGTACTGACAAGCATCTTATTAATGAACCTTACAAAGCTGCGTGTCCACCAACATCCTCTTTAAAGCTCTGGCTTCTTCTTTTACTGTTAACGCTTGAAATGATCATTTCTATCTTTTTTTTTTTTTTTTTGCCTTTTTTTAACACAAAAATCAAGACGTTTGAATCTGTTTAGCGGAAAAAAAACAAACACTACATGTCAGATGTTTAGTCGTATTTTTGACATCTTGAAATACTACAGTTATATTACCAAGAAGATTAATAGATGTGAAGTAAAAGTATTCATTTTTTTTCCAACAGAATGGTAACAATTTCAGGCAGAAAATGTCCTCATGTATACCATGACACTAATATTCAACATCAATATACCAAGATGATTGACATACATATGCAAGTCAACAGTTTATAATCAAACTGATTGTGTCTCAAAGAGGTGACAGCATGACGAGACAGTGTCTAATGTTGGACAATATTAATACAACAGAGAGTTGAACTTCTGCCTTTGTTAAAGACTAAACTTGACACAATGTTCTGTTTTCTCTCTGAGGTTTTTTTTCTCCGGTTTTGCTGAAATTATTTGTGGTTTTCTGTCCACATTCAAAGGTGAATCAGCAGTTGAGCATTTTGTCAATGAGGGAAACACTTGTTTCTAAGAGTGACGCAAGAAGACACGTACCACTCGTGTCTGTGTGAAGCTGGATCTGTTTAGCACAAAGACCAAAGTTTGACAATACCATCACCTTCAAGCCCATTAATTAATACATGCGTAAAAATAAACATTTACTCTTTTTTTTTTTGGAAAACTTTACTGTTACTTGTTAATTATTGAGCTTTAGAGGTGCTGGTGGGCATATTTCTGATCTTTGGACAGAGCCAGGCTCGGTGTCTCCCCCCATTTTCAGGCTTTATGCTAAGCTAGGCTAACCATGTCCTGACCGGAGCTTCGTGCTGAACATGGCGTGGTATCGATCCTTGCATCTTACTATGTTTAAATATATAATATCTGCAGCTGTACAATAACTTTGCTTGAATCAGATAATTGGCAACATTTTCTTGTAAATCAGAAACTTTCTGACCAAACAAGATTACGATCAGACGCCAGCTCGACGATTTCCAATTTGAACGATACTGAAAAAAGTGTTGAGGTTTGATTCCCATCACTACCTGTGAGGGCTGATTTTGTATCTGTGGCTAAGACTCATGGGAGATTGAGTTGTTGAATGTTAGTAAATTTTGAGTTTCTCTGTTGAAATGGGGCCAGATTGTTAATTTCTAATCTGTGCTGTTTTTTTTTTTGTTGTTGTTTTTTTTAAAATAACTGATCTGTCAGGTTTTTGTTCAAGGTTAACTGTTGCCAGTTTATGGACAAAAAACTACAGGAACTTGTTTTAACTTTCTGACAAACGTAACCGTCTATGACAGTGTCCGAATGCAAGAGAGGAACCAAAGCGTAACTGAACATTTGGGCAGAACTTTGGCTCTCTGTATTACGGCGACGTGTCAATCTGATGTCGCTTTGACGTTACACTTTCCCTATGAGCTGCACCTCCTCAAGCCACCTTCAAAAAAAAAAAAAAAGAGTGATGCCTGATGGACACGTCCCAGTTTTGTCCTCTGTCTTCATGGCGATGTGATGTGTTGATGCCCGTGGACGATATCAAACCGAAAGCACATTTCACAACATTCAGCTTGTACAGCACACGACACTCGAGGTTGGAAGGTTACTGGAAGCCAACTGCAAAGGTGACCATGAATGTTGGGCCCGTGGATTGTAAATTTTGGTGACACCAAAGCGGGGGGGTGGGGGTCTCATGTCTTAAGACACTTTTTGGGAAATTAAGTGGATTTGTTGTCATCGTGGCAGGTCGAGCTAAAAAATTTCCCTCACTCGAGTGTCGATGTAGCTACCAGACGAGACCTTCACTCAGCCAAAACGCTGTTGTAACTCAAATGTTATGTCTTTACCTTTTTTTCCCCTTCTGATTTATATGTTTGAGGTTTTGTGTTCATGTTCCTCAACTTTCATGACTTCCTCTCCTGAGAAATAAATGTACAAATCATTTTCTTTTTGTGTTTGGGGAGACCGAAGCAGAGGCTCAACTGGAATCACTTTTTTTTTTTTTTTTTTTTTCCTTTTAACATGTGTTACAGAGCGACATACTTTTCTGGCACATATATTTACATGCACAGATTGAGATGTCTGTCGAAACCATTTGATCACATGTGGACTGCATTTTGATGTGGCAAAGAAAAGCATTAACTGTGCCATTATACACCTGTTGGTTTTGTCTTGACTGGGCAGTTGAACCTGTATATAGCTGAGCGCTTTGCCATCCCTGGCTTTTATTTAGTTTGTTTTTTTTAAGAGGTGATTTTCTTTGTTCCTCAAAGTCCATCAAAGACTTCTCACATCTGGAGAAATCTACAATGTGGCACCACTGACTGTAGGAGCAGTTTTTTTTGTGCGTTGTAACTCTGCGGCCGATGCGTGCCGAGGTCGAGGCATGTTTGACCTCAAACTCTTCAAACACAGACGCTGATTAAAAACTGGGCATCCCTGAACTGTGAATGTGTGCATGTGTGGAATAAATAAATGTACCACCCAGAAATCCAGCCCGATGCAAAGATGACTCTTTTCTGAAGTGCGGTATCTCAGACTGGATGGTACCGCTTTTCGAAGGGATCTCGCATTTTGGCGGTAAAGTTGGCCACGAGTTCTGCACGCCTCTCCTATATCGCTGGCATTAACACAAACGCTCACGCCATGGCATTTTAAGGAGCTCCTATCTGTCTTGGACTTCTACACGGAGCCTCATATCAGCCTGTCAGTCGCCTCAGCTCTCAGTCTCCTCCTACCTGTTCGCCTGTTTTTGACGGTGCCATTGTTTTGTTTTATTTTCCTCAAGGGTTGCATCTTGTCATAAAAATGGACCCCCTTGTCTTTCTTAAAGATATAATTACGAATGCACACCAATGGACTGGAACAAGACTCGATCTCTTTATCAACTCACTGTGGTTTAACTCATTAACACTCTTACCATGCTACGCTAACAGCTGTGGACAATCGATGACTCCATCCTGTTGGGGTTTGGACAGATAATTTTGCCTAACGACACCTTTAACAGACGTGGAACTGAAGTTGTGTTCAAGAGGGCTTCTATTTTTTTGAGTTTTTTTTGTTTGTTCGTTGTTTTTTTTTTGTTTTTTTTAGGTCTATTCTTCCATCGAGACTGGAATCAAGCATACATGTCGGCTATAGATAATTTAAGTTACTCTGTGTCATGATGTAAAAACTGTCTAATTTGAAGAAAAAATGTAGCTTACTGAAAAATAAAGATTTAGGCACTGTTGAGGAGCCACCGTCTCTTTTTTGCTTTTAATGAGCAAATTTGCATCTAAAATTTGGTAGTTTTTTCCCCATTTATTTAGAGGTTTATGTAATAAATTGTGATTTATTGTAAGGCATTGCTCGTAACAAATCAGATCATTTCAAAACATGATTCTCGATGCCTAATGTTCTCTATTGATCCCCTTTCACCTAAAACTGGCAACACTGATTATTTTGAACACATAAATATGATACAGGTACAAAACAGGAATTGTAAAGACAAATATGAAAAAGGAATAAAACATGTTTAGAAATGCATCAGAGTATCTGTATGCTCCAGAAAAAGAGGTAACCACCATAACATGTTCACTAGCCTCCATGCTGCTTTCTAATGTTTACTAACTTGTTTTCAGTCCTGTCCATAATGTAGTACATGACACACCAGAAAAACACACACACACAAAGTCGCACTGGTCTGCTGCAGAGCCGTGTACTGACAAACTGTCATCTATTTTCAGTGGATTTTCCGACATTTAAAAACTGTGCGTACAAACGCTAATTTTAGTGAAAAAGGGATATAAGTATATTTACTCAACTGCTGTAGCTACTGCAGATTTTTGAGCTACTTGAGTATGCCTATGCTACTTTTTACTTCTTCACTGCATCTCAGAGGGAACTATGCACTTTTTAGTCCACCACATTTATCTGATAACTTGAATTGAACATGAATTGGTAGTTTAATATTAATACCATGTATAAATGCACTTATAAAAATAGTATTAAGTCATAAAAAGCTCACCTTTCACTGCAGCATTAAAGCGATACACATGAATGCGTCAAAAATTATAATCTAATATTTTCTGCATAGAAAGTACTTTGACTTTTGGTACTTCAAGTTCATATTAATGCTAACACTTTGTGTTGTATTACGTTTACTTAAAACATTAGAATACTTATTTCTCCACTGAACTATACATCTAATTTATCTATAACATACAAATACTCACTGGGAAACATGCATATCCATATCTTGTATTTTATAAAGTCTAAATACCCCAGTGCATGAAGTTGCTTGTTGCAGTTAAAGTACAGTTTTCCCCCTGAGATGTGAAGGGAAAAAAACTTTTTAAAAGTCATTAAAATGAATTGTAAAATAAAATCTGTTTAGGTTCACTAAGCTGGGGATACACTGTAAAATTAAAGAAATGTTTAATTCCAGCTCATACTGTGCCAGTAAATTAGCGATGTAAAGCTAAAACTGACACTGAACTGACCTGCAGGACACGACCTGACAGCTAAACACTGTACCTGCAAAAAAACAGCATGTATGTACATATTTACTTTATATATAGTCTATGGTAAAAACCATAGGGGAATTAGGCAAAAACGTCCCGTCGGCCCCTGCGGACCATCCTGGCTATTGACAGCTGTCAATAAAGATTAGTTTTGAAAGCTCAGAGGCAGGTACCAGCAAAAATGCTAACAAGGCTGAAGCTGCCTTGATAGTTTGTGTGCCGAAACCTCAAAACAGAAAAAGAGGTGGCTTATTGTCTCACAGATGGCCTGGAAGACGCGGACAGTGTGGCTTTCCCACTTTGAGGAAAGCTCCGGAGGTAAGGTTGCTTCTTTCACTGCCACGGCGCAACACCAACAACACTAACTACAAGCACATTTAAAGACACATTGATTTTCTCCAATAATCCGTCAATTTAAAAATATTGAATCAAACGTAGCAGGGAATTTTAGAAATCTCCTCTTAGATACGGCGAAGGAATAATTTATAAATAAATCACAGCGTTAAATACAAACTTAAAAACTAACTGAAGAGTTTAACCAGCTACAGCTTTCTGGTGTGATGGCGCCCTCTTGCGGACAGCTACGGAGCTACAAGCAGAGCTGCAGACATATTTATTCTATTAATAATCCGTCAATTTAAAAATATGTAATCAACTGTGGCAGTGAAAATGACTTATCTCCTCTAAAATACGGCGAAGAAATGATGTATTAATAATAGCGTTAAAAACAAATTAAAAAAGTTACTGAACCTGTTAGCTCCGGGTTACTTGTGTGATGGCACCCTCTTGTGGACAACTACAGGAACTAAAAGCAGAGCTGAAGACATTTATTTGTCAATAATGCGTCAATTTTAAAATATATAATATAATATGGTAGTGAAAGTGACATGTCTCCTCTATGATATGGCGAAGAAATGATTTATCAATCACTGCATCAAAAACAGACTTTAAAAGACTTTAACCTGTCAGCTGCGGGTTTCTGACGTGATGGCGTCCTCTCGTGGACAACATGAAGAACTACAAGGTGTATACACATTTATCATGCCAATAATCCGTCAATTGAAAAATATTGAATCTAATTTGGCAGTGAGAGAGAACGCTGAACCTGTTTGCTGCGGGTTTCTGGTGTGATGGCGCCCTCAGGTGGAGAATAATAGGAACTACAAGCAGAGCCGCAGACACAACACCGACAAAAACATAATTTCAGCCCCTCATATAACATTTTTTAAAAAATACTTAAAATGGACTTATGTATTATACCAACCCAGCTCTTTTTATTTTTATAATATTTTGTTTCTACCTATCTATCTATCTATCTATCTATCTATCTATCTATCTATCTATCTATCTATCTATCTATCTATCTATCTATCTACCTATCCATTATCTCCATTCAAGTCAACATTTAAGTTTACACGTTTTTCCAAACGAGACTATTTTATTGATACACATTTTCTTTTTTTTTTGTTTTCTTTTCTTTTCTTTTCTTTTCTTGCCTTGTCTTGTCTTGTCTTTTCTTTTCTTTTCTTTTCTTTTCTTTTCTTTTCTTTTCTTTTCTTTTCTTTTCTTTTCTTTGACAGGAAATTTCCCCTTAGTATACATTAACCCATTCATGAAAATGTTTCAAAAGTCAGTGCTGGATTGATTTTATATTAGATGTTGTTAGATAGATGTTGTCTGGCGCCCTCTCATGGTTATTTTAATCATCATTATTTTAATTTTGTCTCAAAAAAGAAAAACAAATCTGCGACTCTATCCGGAGTCTATGAAAATACATTTTGTTTTCCCTTATTGACGTTTTTAAAATCACCTATAGTATGTTGTACCTGCGAGGTGCATGAAGTCACAAATAATCAACGAGTGTCAGACAGGAAGATGAATGAGTATACCTTCAAAATAAAAGCATTACAACAGTTGAGGGGAAGAGAGAGTATTGGAGGAAAAAAACATAAAGACAAATTAGGTTTAAAAGCTCTGTCAGTGCAGTCTGTTTTACCTTTCACTTTCTTAAAGAGACTTAATGCTTCCTGTTTTTTTTCTAAATAACTATTTAAAAATGTGTGACAGTTGCTTCTGAGGATAGACTATACTCTTCCATTCAGTGATCTGTTTATTCTGTCAAGCATCATTTCCTAATGAAAGGTGGATAGAATTTGAAAATATAAAATACATAGCAGAAAAAATAATTGGTCTCAATTTTCTCAAAAGTACATCAGCCTAAGTGTTTTCTCTAATAAAGTATGAAATCAATATTATCAATATGAATAAATCAATTACAATAATAGTCTTATGTGCAGTAAAGCCAGACTTTATGGAATTGTAGGCTAATGTTAATGGAAACACTACATATTAGGAACATATTTTTTTTGTTGTGGCTGGATTGAAAAATTAAAGCCAGTCAAACATCAGTCAAGATATTGAGATTTTATTGTGATTTATTTTTTTAAAAAAGTGAATTATAATGTTGTTTCTCCTTTAAACAGCTCATGTACGAGTCACAAGTGTGAGACATCAGTCTGTGTGTTTGCAGGCAGAGAGGGATCCAATTTGCGGACAAACTTTTAACATAGATACGCAGAGTATCAACAACACTGGGGCGTCAACAAATGCACGTGGCCAGGTTTAGGCAAAAAAAGCTTGTGGTTAGGTTTAGAAAAAACCATCATTGTTTGACTTCATTATAGACTGATGCACCCGGCCTGCGTATCATGCTGCCGCATCAGGTGCTGTCCGGCCCACTGGCTGAGTATTGTAATGCTGCAACAGCGGCAAATCTGTGGTATTTGACGATTTTGGAATGAAAAAAAGAAAAAAAGAAAAAAGAAAAGAAAGTTAAAAACAAACAAGGAAAGGAAATGATCTCAGAAAGTGTTAAAAATATGATGAATCTGTGACATAATTGTACATATAGCCTATAATTATGATAATTATAAATATAGTTTATGGACATTTTTTCCTAGCTGTTGTTAATATAATACATAATTTTCTAAATCTACTCATTTCTTGCAATTTGTGGAACATCTCTTTCCAATTTTCTCATTGTCTTTTTATTGCCCATGTTTTGGAAATTGATCCAGTCAGTTTGCCCGTGGTCTAAAGGTTTCAAGAAAGAAATCCAGTTTTTCTTTCCCTCCCAATCCTTACTTTGTTTATCTGTCCTCCCTTCCCCTCCTCCCCTCCTTCCCTATTTTAGAGTAAGTAACTAAAATGGGGAAAATTGTGAAGTAAAAGTATAGGTCACATTTTATTTAGGAAATGTAGTAGAATAAACCTTCAAGTTGACATAAATAGGCCTATAAAAACTCAAGTAAAGTACAGATACTCCCAAAAAATATTTAATTAGCCTAGGCTACTGTAACAAAGTATTATTATTTCGTTATATCACATCACTGGTGTTTAGTGTGGGTTTGATCCACGAAATACTGCGTCTACCATTTTGGCTTTTATTTTTTCAGAGATAAACAGCGGAAGTGGACCCGCCATGTTTCCGCTAACTTGACGCTGGTATGCGGAGAGCTAACAGCGCTGCAGCCGCACACAGAGCCACACGCAGAGACTCACTGTGACTGACTTTGGATATTTTGGGGATTTGAAGAGAAGCTTGGAGCGAGACAAGAGGGGAAAGGGGACGCAAAAACAGAGATTTAAGTCGGTTTCTTGAGGCGGAATGGCGGACCGGGACCCGGTGCCGCTTCCTGCGGAGGTGCGGGCCAAACTGGCCGAGCTGGAGCTGGAGTTATCCGAGGGTGAGTACTTGAATTTCACCGCTGAGCTCCGGGCGGCTGTGCCCGGGCTCCGCTGCTGCTCTGCGGGGTGCTCGGGTCGCTGCTGGTCGGTCTCTGCTGAGAGGACCAAGCGGCTCAGAATTTAAACTGTGAGAAGTGTTGAACTCCAGCTGCCACAAGTTTAAGTCCTTATTTCAATTTTTATTAAACACGCACGCGCTTGCACACACACACACACACACACACACACACACACACACACACACACGCACACACACATGCTGCCATAATGACAGCTTTGGTTTATCTGGTTTTGATTTGGATGCAGGGGATGTTGTGTTTTGGTGGTGTGGCAGTGAAGTGGGAACTGCATGCTTTGGGTGGACTGTAGTTTTCTTATAATATTTCTCTGATATATTCTCGTACAAATATCACACAAAACTGCCTATTTGGAGATTAAATGTATCATAAGGTACACAGAATTAATCATAAAATTATACAGAAATATCACATAAAGTTGTTATTTAGCACCAGGTATTAAAGGAATATTATGCATGGAAAAAAAATCCATAAAGCACTATATAAACCCTAAAATCCTTAATATGCACCAAACAGAACTACAGTAATGTTACAGTGATATTACCATAGTTGCAGCCACTGTTTTATATGTTTTAAAATGCATTAAGTGATCCTTAAGTGCTTAAAGTGTCAAGTGTCCATAATCCAATTTAAGATCTTCAGATTGCTTTTTTGGCAAATTGCAAACCAAAAATATGCAGTTTTCAACTATATAAAAAAGAGAAAGGCTGCAAGTATTTGTTAGAATAGTAGTTTTAGGTTGACTGGTGGACTCATCTTTCCATCACAGCAGATAAACACCACCGTAAAGTACACATCACATGAATGTCTCTATTGAGCACCAGAGGAGTATTATAGCCCCCAGTGGGAATATCAGAGGAATGCTATAGAGATTTATCTTCTGGGTTTGTCAATAAGAAGTTGTTGTCGTCAAGATTTTTTTGTACACTGTCATATTGGAAAATCCCGTTCAGCAGAACTCTGCATGCTGCTTAGATTATGTGCACAGAGCGTGCAGCTGTTACCAGACACAGTTTTCACATGACACACTGCAGCCAGGCAGCTTTTGGAAGGGATGAATGATTCCCATTATGTTCCAGCTTCTCTCCATAACACCAGATCATATATTGGCTTCTTTTGCAAGACCCTGAAATGCAGCCTTGGTATTGATTTTCTCATTAGCCTCCCCCTTCCTCCTCCTCCTCCCCCTCCTCTTCTTTTTAAGATTGATATGTCACATTGCTGCAGACTCACTCTCAGCCTGGAGAGTTTCATAGTGTCATATTTCAGCTGCCTGCAAGCAGTGTTTTCCCTGTTTCTCATGGAGTCTGGAGGCTTTCGCGGAGCTCAGCCATGTATGGAGAAAGAAAGAAAAGGCAGAGAGAGAGGGGGGGAGAGGGAGAGGAAGCGATTTTAACAGCTGACTGCAAATGCACACATTGCATTTTAATGTTTCCACTGCTGCTGCTGCAAATGCAGGTTTCACAGGGATCTGCATCTGAGCTGAGAGAGGAATGAGAGGAGAGGAGGGGAGGGATGGTGAGGATACAGGTGACAAACATTTATATTTTCTTTCTTTCTTTCTCTCTCTCTTTTTTTTAATGTAAATCTCCACTTCTGAGTTGGTCCAACGTAAACAAGTGTGTCTGAGGGGAAATGGGGTCAGATGCCTCGTTGCATTATTTACATGCTTAGCTGACGCTGTAAATGCGCGCCGGCAGCAAATGCAAAGCTACCCCAGCATCCCGCAGACTTTGACCTAATTTTTCGATTTCCACGCATCATCCCTTCCTCCTCCACAGCTCCTTGCTGCCGGGGGGCAAACAGCGGCAGGAGATGACATTAACAACAGTCAGGTGTCACTACAGCTTCACAGGGGCCGCGTGTCCCGTTTAGGAGCCCTTGAGCAAGGCGTTAAACTCCTTTACCCCCCCGTCTCCCTCAGTTCCCTATGGAGGTTCATGATGATTTGTTGTCTGGAGGTGGAAAGCGATTTAGGTTGTCTGGTTGGAAATTGTAGTTTTATTTCCCAGTGAGAGGAGTGATGGATTGCACACTGACTGAAAATAGAAATAATCTCTCCTTTGTTGCACAAACACCCAGCTTTTTATATAAAGAAAAAAATCATAAATCAAGATACCACATTGCATTCCAAGAGTTATTCTGAGCTCAAATGTTTACTTAAAATAAATTCACTTAGCATCCTCTTGCCCACTGAGCAGCTTCACTGAAGCAGCTGGGGGTTAACTGCCTTGCTCCAAGATCACCTCAACGGTGGTAAGGTGATGCGTCAGGTGAGTTCCTACAATTCCCAGAAAGCCATTTGACAACCCTCAGAGAACATGTGAGACAAATTAGCTGCTCAAAACTACATGTGGAGCTAAAGGTGTTGCCAAAGGAAAGAGAAAATGAGAGTGATGCCGTTCTTGTTGATATGCCAACCTGTCTCATGGCTGCGTTGCATTTTGGGATATTTGTTGCTATTGTGGGTGTGTACGTTAGTCTTTCTGTCTGCAGAATGCACTCTATTTGTGTAAAAAGGCATCTCAAAGAGCAGTCCATGAAAGCAAAACCTGATGTTTTACCGCTGGACAATGTTGGATATGATGTGACGTTGAGTGCGTTTGTGTAGAAGTAGTTATCATTCTGACATACACCTGCTGAGTGTGAACACATCTTCTCTGTTAGTAGATCTGTTTTTACACACACACACGCACACACACACACACACACACACACACACACACACACACACACACACACACACACACACACACACACACACACACACACACACACACACAATGCTGTAGAAATCAGTGTGTTTCTCTGCAGCTGCAGACTGACAGGTTGTCCTGAACTAATCTGGCTGTTGGCTGAATATTAAGCCCTGCCATTCAGCCCAGATAACAAGCTGTCCACCTCAACACACTGCAGATTACACACACACACACACACACACACACACACACACACACACACTCTCAAAGCTAACCCACCTGACCTACAGTGTCTGTGCATTGTTGTATCTGCTGTAATTTTATTTTGCACCTTCCCATAGACCACATGTCTGTCAAGCAGTGTGGGCTTATTTAGATGTTGGCCTCTTTTTGTGAGTCATTTTCAGACCCCCAGTCTAGTAGTTTAATTAAGTCTTTAAGAGTTTTTCCAGACATTTTTATCCTTTCTTATACTAAAATCACTATTAGATCATTTATTCATTTCAGTCTGAAGTGTCCTGATTGATAAATTGATCAAATTTAATCAGTGCAGGGAGTGATCTGCTTGTCTTTTAGGAAGCAACACAGTCTGTTCAAATGTTTCACTTTGAGGCTTTTTGAATAAGAAGGAGTCACTTGTAAACTTTAAGATTTTTCATCAATGGACCCTCCTACAAATTAAAAAAGCATTTATGCAAACATTTCCTGGCAGCCTGTGAAGTAGAAGCATCATTCTCATTGTCGTAATCAAGCTAAGTTACTTTAGTGTGTTCATCAGCAAAGTGATGCAGGGAGCAGATGAAAAACACACACTCTGCTACTCATTACCCCTAAACCTTCTTTCTTTTCTACTCTGAGTGGAGGAAGCATGCTCAGGCTAAAACATGTTGGTATGACATTTCAAAAGTGGATAAAAGTTACTTCAAGTGTAAGATTTTGTTGTTTTATCCTGTCATGGAGTGCATTTTTTTTTTGAAAAATTGGATTGATGTTGAAATTGAGCACCTCTTTCATAATGCTGTAGAGTTCCTTCCTTCTTCCTTCGGTCACATCTGGTCTGGATAAGATTCTCCTCCGTTATTTTAAAGCTCACACTCTTCTCTCTTTTTCTTTCCTGAAAGGTCCTTGTGTTCATGGCAGAGCAGAAACCTCCGCTCTGATAATTACAGCCAGTTAGAAAAGGGATTCCAGTGTCCATGTATGATTTATCGGCCCTGTTCTGGCCCACAGATGCTGTGTTTTCTGTTCTGAGATTAGCTGTGAAGGCGAATGTGATCTGTGAGGGTCAGTTCCCAGAATGCATCTCGCCAAATGTATGTTGTGTGGGTTCACTTGGTTTACAGCTGATCTGAGTTCAGGAGAGGCTTTTGTACTTGTTTGCTATCTTTGAGCTAAATTTGAAGAGGAATTTAGTGCCACAACTAAGAATTTGTTTTTATCAATAACTTGATTAATAAGATATTAGTTCTATTTAAAAAAATCAGAAAATAGTAGATAAAAGTACTCTCTGATCTCTCTTAAGTAGTGTTGAACTACTTTAGTGAAATCCTGCTTTCAAAATTCGACTCAAGTAAAAGTTATTGAAGTAAAAACTAGTGATGATGTCAACAGCAGGTTTGTTTTTCTCCCTTCTTTTAAAAGCCTTTGTGTCCCTTTTTATCATTGTGTATCCCCTCTTTAAATTTGGAGGTTTTTGCGAGACAGTGAATGCAGCACAGGTGGAGCTCTCTGAGTTTCTGTAACCCTCAGCAGCAGTCTGTGACTTGCGCGTTGGATAACTGATCTGTTGATGTGTTGCTGATCAGATCAGATTGATGGATAAGAGCAGCAGTTTTTGCGATTCAGTTAAGTTTCCCTTTTAATGTGTCTGATGTTCTGCTGCTCCATCTGTGCCCAGAGTATGCTCTGTGCTCTGAGAGTGTGATACAGTGAATAACTGGAGAGTATTTCAATAGCACTTCTAATGAGCGTTCCAGCTCCAAAAATAGAAGATCTATATGTGGTGGCAGATGTTTTTATCGCGGGGGGCCACCACAAATAAATGAATATGTGGGAAACCCTGACTGCCATGTGGCATAATAGATAATCATTTTAATCATTAGTTAATCTGAATCCGCAAAGTAACTAAATCTTTGACAATAAATGCAGTGGAGCAAAATTGATGATATTTGACTCGGGAAATGTACTTGGACAGAAGTGTAACAGAACAATAAATTGAATTACTTAAGTACCTCAAAATTGTACTTAAATACAGTATTTGAGGAAATATTACATCCCACCACTGCAACTAACTGTTTTATTCTGTGTCCAGAGAATCAAATTTTGCTTCTGTGAAGCTTAAAGGGGCTGTCGTAGTGGAAAAGACAGATCTTCTGGTGCTTCGCTTCACACTCGTCAGGAGGGTAGGATGTGATGTGACATTTTGGGCAGTTATTTAGGAGTTATTCTGACGAGAGTCGAGTGACGGTGTCTTCGAGGAAAAGGAGAGCTCTGATCCCTCTCTCTGCTGACTGTGAACTCGTCTGCTCGCTGTTGGTACTCAGCTAATGTAGTATTAAAGGAATATTTTATGCCCCTCTTTAACAAGAAATTTGCTAAAAAGACAAAGTTTTTGTTTGACCATGTTTGAGATTTTGCAAGTCAGAGGTCAAGAAATATGAACAATTACCTTGTGACTGGAAAGACATTCTTATACTTTAAAAAGTGCAGAGGAGAATAAAATTATTTGGCAAATATGTCTTGATATGAAATGAAATGCAAACAAACCATAAAAATAGGGATGCCTCCTGAAAGTCAAAGATTGGACCATCATTCGCAGACTCCTCAGTTGACTGAGATCATTTAAGTTACAAAATGTCAAAGAAAGTGAAACAAATGTCAATTATAATGTCTTATTTTGTTCAACCAACAGTCCAAAGCCCAAATATATTCAAAACATGACGATGGAAACTGAGCAAACCAGCAAATCATCACAGTATAAGAGCAGGAAATAGCAGTTGCTTATACATTTTTAATTAATTAATCGGATAAATGTTCAAACCCAAACTTATCAAGAAGTTCAATTCCATGGGACAGACGGTGACCTTCGTAACATACAATTTGCCTTCTTTTGTCTTACTTGTGCACAAATGCGGCAGAAAAACCTGACAATTGTAAATAATTACCCAGTTCAGATAAACGGTCTCCACAACCTGATTCATTTTTCATTTACTCGTGACTGAATCTCCAACAAAGATGTCATTTTGCTCTCTAGCAATCTGAACTGAACTGTGGGATTTCTTGCTGTTAAGAAAAGGCCAAACTCACTAAGCCTCCTGCGTCACAGCTTAATATATTCAGCCAGTGACATTTCACTGAATCACTTACAAGTTATTGGCTAAATAATGACATCTTCATAATCTGTCTACTGTTCTTTCATGTTCATACTTGCAAGTGAATTTTACAAACTTGAAATGTGGCTAAAGTTTAAACATTTAAAAACCGACCTTGAATCAATTAGGTTAGATGAATAAAAACAACTCGCCAAAGGATCTTCCATTAGAAAAAAATTAAGAAGAATATACTAACCTTGTTTGTTGATGACTGCCATAAGTGGCTGTATTTCATGCAAATTTGTGTAAAGAAAAACAGATAAACTGAATGGTATTCATTCAATCAAATGATGTACACACAATCAAGAAGACTAGCATTTGTTGAACACATTTATTTCCGTGTTTTCACCACAGTTTATGAAATGTTGTGTAAGGTGACTGTGATGATATTGCAGAAATGAAACATTTGTATGCTTTAATTTACAAAAATAAATATATTAAAACACCCCATAAATGACCTGCAAGAAACGTTTTATCTACTTGATTAAATGTTATTCATTACTTAACTAAAGTCAGTTAAAAGACAGGGTGATATCTTGACTGTTGCGACAGGTGGTTACCATAGCAACAAGTGATGTCACTTTGTATGATTGAAAACCAGGTGTGGCCCAACCTTTGGATGGGAGCTTGTAACAGATTACATGTAGTGTTGTAAAACACACACACACACACACACACACACACACACACACACACACACACACACACACACAGACACACAGACACAAACACACACTTACCTTATCAGTGTGGCTGGCTGTGAATGAATGCTCGATGATTGCCTGTGTGTCTCAGAGATGTAAATAGAAAGTGTTTCAGTGTGTTTCATCACTGATGTTTCTAAATCCAGATCTCTGCAAAGAGGACCAGCTTAGACTCTCCATGTGTCTCATGTTTGGAGGACGCGCTTCCTTGAGTTGTTCATTACGATTTGTGGCACTGAATTTCCCCCGTGACCCCATCAACTAAGCGCTTAATTTGTCCTGTGCTCAGGTTTTATTGTCATAATTTTGTCTGTCGTGTCCACCTGTAATAATCCTATTTTAGTCACGTTTATAGCTGACATCTGAGAAAGATAATGAGACGGACTGGAAATAAATCTTCAGGTTAGTGAAGATTATGTTATATTATCCAAATCTGTTCTAAACACCCATCACAATTTACAGTCTAATTTCCTGCTGCTGCTGTAGTTATGTGCACAATGCCCTGTTCATTTAGGTTTTATTACAAACATTTTCATTTTGACCTCCAAATAAAAAGTTTTGGATCATTTGGATAAACTGCTGGCTTGTTTACACTTTGCTTGAGTTTAGGCTGACTTTTTTAAAGGGTTGTTGCCACATTTTTCAGATCACAGCATTTAGCTTGGTATATTCAATGTTATCATTGTACCTAAAGTAATAATGAACAAAACTACTACAACTGAACTCCTACAGAATGAGAATGTTTCTATAACACATGCTGTTAAAACAAACAAATATGCAAGTCACCACTAGCATTTTACCTATTTTACACTTCAGTTACTTAGCTTTACTTAGCTTCAGTACAAATTGGCCACTTAAGCCCAACTGAAAAACACATTTTATCACTGCATATTGATTTAATCACATGACATAATGGTGGGAATTAATTGCTTTTATGTGCACTCCTTTTGAATGTTATCACTTGATTGGGCGTTATCAGACTCGTAGATATGGGTTGGAGGGGGCCTGCTACACCTACTAGTAGGTTCAGAAGGCGGTTATCAGCCCATTAAATCAGCCCAGTAAGTTAACTTTGAATTGAATTTTTGTGACGCTTAAGGTGATTTTCAGATTATTTTTATCTAATTTTACAATTATTTTTAGCAGAAACTCTAAATATTTGAGCTCATTTCACTCTACATCCTGCAGATTTAGCTGTATAGTTAATGCTGATGAAATATAGAACTTATTATAATTTACTGGTACTACAATGCTACAGGTAAATAAATAAATACTTCATTATTTGCACCAGAATTACCTGCTATTGTTCTTTGTGAACCAGTTTCCTTCTCAAAGTCATTCAGTGTTGTGTGTAAAGATTAGTCTACTGCAGGGTGAAATAAATGCTATTTTTGAAGAGATTTAGGATAAATGTCACTTTATGTCTGTGCTTGCTGTCCTGCAGCCCTTGGCCGCTGTGTCTTCGTCTGCATCGTAACGTCTCACCTTTGGACCGGCAGTTGCCATAGAGATGTTATTTTCTCTCCTCCTTCCTGGGAGATTACGACCTGTGGGGATGGAGAGAGGCTTGTTCTACTTTAGTGGCACACAGCTTCTATCACACAGCAAGGCCATAAATTCATATTGGGTCTCTTTGTTGGCTCCCTGGAGCGATATCAGCGGTGATTCAGGACTCCAGACGTGCAGTCGTTTCGCGTAAATCTGACCGCTATCCTAACTTGACTCCCACTGGAGAAATATCTGTGGAAATTGTTGCTTTATTGCAGACGCAGGCTGTTGTTAAAAACAGTCTCTGGCGAGTCGGCTGAGGTGAGCAACACTTCAGATCCAGTGAGGCGACATCAGCCTGAGATGATCATCCTCGCGAGCTAAACAAACACACCAGACGTACAGCTGTGGAGGGGTGAAAACCTCCTCTGGGCACCAAAGTTTTTTCAGGAGGGAGACAGAAAAATTGTTATTTTCTCACTTTTTTTTTTTTTTTTAAAAAAGGGTCTCAAATGCCCAAAGGGTCATAAAACTCACTCGGCACACAGAAGAGCATGCAAAACTTTCCACTCAAGGAAGAAAGGCAAAATGAAAGTTATGGTTTCTTTACCAAACAGCAGCAGCTATTGGATTCCCCAGAGCACCAATGCCGTCTTTATCCACAAACACTTTTTCATGTGAATGCAAATCATCCTGCTGCAGCTATTTTCCTCCTCCCTGAGTGGCCTCCTCTTCCTCTTCTCCTTCTTCTTTATGAACCACTTTGCTTTTGGTAGACCAGGCTGCTGAGAGAGTTACACTTACTAAGAATTATACAGCACCCGCACACATAAGAGGTGAACAAACTAATAGAAGCACTTAATATAATAGCCCCAGCTGTTAATAGCTGTCGTTTCTTTTAAAAAAAAAATCTCTTGGACATACTGTTTGTGTTGAATGTAGGGATGCCAATTTTTGTTAATTTTCCTTTTGATCGCCCTGAACTTATTCATTGGTAACTAACCCAATAAGTTTAAAAAACAAGACGGGAAATACAAAGCCGCATTTCCTTTAGTCTGCCACTTTATTGCCTTAGTTAGCTTTAGCGCTACATTTCTCCATCCGTTTAGAAGTGGTGAAATTTCATGTTTTGTGATGTAAATGTCTCGACTTTCATTTATTCTTGGCTTCGCTGAGAGACAGCCGGCCAGCTGTGTTAACATGTCCACTGCCCAACCATCAGTTTCCACTGGTTCCTGGGCTGCTCCACACGGCTTACTGGGGTCTGGTGGGAGCTATGGTTAGCTAGCAAGCTGCGATGCTTACTCAACAATCAGTTGTTAATGCCGTCCCAGTGGCAGAAGGCGTTGTTGTATTGTAGTTACTGTATAGTTTGTAGCATTGGTAGCTATGTAAGCACCACTAGCCGTGCTGACACTGCTAACAGTGGTAACAGTGAGAACAGTGGTAACAGTGAGAACAGTGAGAACAGTGAGAACAGTGAGAACGTAGTCTACACTGCTTGTTCACCTGGGTGAGTAAGGGGGTAATCAGAGGGTGGGCACAATGTTTTGAGCTGCAGTGCTAGCTAGGTAGCTAACTCCTACCAGACCCTGCTTGGGTGCAGTACAGTAAACTGGAGAGGAGTAAAATTAGCCTATAGACCTACGTCTGTAACCAGTAAAAACTATTCTCAGTGGTTAACTGGCTAAGGGTTAACTGTTGGCATCCCTTGTTAAAAAAAAACGTCAGGTCAATGCCAGTGAATAGGGAAAACGATTAAATCCAAGATGTAATATTTAACTATAGACAAAAATAGCCATATAGATAGGCCTGTAAAGTCTATGCAGGCCTATATGGTTTTTGCTGTGCAGCTCTTAACAAACAGTCATCAGGATCATATGTTGAGGTTGTGATTGTCCTGAACAGCTAACGTAAACATCAACCTTCAGAGTATTAACAAAGCTTAAAAGCTGAGAATTTAAGTCCAAACACACCATGAGGCTGAGTTAAGCAGTGTGCAACAGCATACAGTCAGTCCACATGTTTGCCATCAGCTGTCGTCCTCTCTGGCTTCTCACAGGAGGCACAAAGCAGCATAAATATTCATCTGCTCTCGCTGTCAGCCTTGCAGCACAAACAAATCCGAGGGCTGGAAATGTCAGCGGGTTGAACAGCCGTTTGTTTCAGCCTGCTTCAGGTTGTCAGTTCTCAGTAGGAAGACAGAGGACAGGTTGACGTCCAGTCAGAAAACTGACAACAAATGAAGAAGAATCCCTCAAAATAAAATAAAAAATCCTGTGACTATAGGCAGTAAATGTTCGATTTTTTTGTTTTGAGCGTTGATAGAATAATTGGCCCCTTTCAGACATGCACCTCTTTATGTTAATATGACGGCAATATAACATCTCTATCTCATGTCTGAATGAACACCTGAGTCACTTTTATGTATACGTATTTTCAATTACTTTCAACACAACACAGATTTGAAGTTATTATGCTGTCAAATTATTGTCAAGGGCCTCAGATTGAATGCACTTAAATATGGTTAAAAACACGCTCTTATTGCGCCATCCAACACACCGCTACAGTTATTGGTAAGACTTTACTGTAAGCAGTTAATAAACTTATGATGTTTAACCCATTCTAATGTAGTTGTTAGCACATAGAAGTACATTTTTAAGTGTATATAGAGTTTGTCAACAATTATAACTTCTCTATTGAAGAAATATTTATCTTACAATTGTACTACACTAAATTGCTATTCATAATCTGTTAACACACCATCCTCCACTTACGGGTGGAATTACACAGGCTGACCATTTTCCCACCAAAATGAGCACGTAGGAAAACCCGCTAAAAGTAGTTGATAGGCTGCCCCCTCATTGCCAGTGGACCAGAGTCATGTACACGTTGCAGCAGTAGATGAGTACGCCTTCCTGTTTTTCTTCTGGTTAAAAAGGTCATATGTATATTAAAGGATATGTCACATTTTGCATCACAAATACATCAGAAGGTTAGGAAACAACAGAAAGCAGCATGGAGTCCATTGAAAATGTCCTCTTTTTTGTAGCTTATCCAGTTTGTCTTTCAAATTTGGTGCTGCCCTGAGATGTACTGGAGGGTATGTGCAGGTTTACGGGGTATACCTACCTTTTTTTCTGTCTGTTTACAGTATACTGACCTATCACCCTGTCAGGATAGTATACCCACCCAGCAGTTTCAGGCAGTAGCTCTTTAACCTCTCGAATAAAAATTAAATATTCAAAAAGTAAATTTTCTCTTTCACTTTTTAGGATTCAGCTTTAAAAGGAACTCACTTGATAAGATGCATAACTGTCTGCAGCTGTTGCTTTCATCTTTACCCCAACATAAGAAGGCACTTAACCTTTCAGATTTCACCACAACTCTCAACATGTCTGAGACAAGACACGAACCCTCAGTGTTTTATCCTTCCCCTCCTCGTGATCTGAACGGAGATGGCATTTGTGCTTGCTCAGGCGATTTGTAAAAAAACCCTTTGGACGCTCGGTGTAATGGGCTTCGGCCACTCCATCTGCCATTAGGGTAATCAGAAGACCCCCAATCAGCATTTTCATTTGCTCCACCTCCTGCGTCAGTCTAATCAATGTCAGATTTCAGAGCCTGGTTTTACAACATGGTAGCTACTGATGCAAAAAGCCCCTCAATCACCTAATTGGCTTTAGAGGCAGTTGCTGATCATAAAAAAGTTGTATTTTCCTGCAGAATCAACAATTAATGAGCTGAGTTTACAATTCCCAGACGGTGGTGATTCTGTGTTGCTTTGTGGCTGCAGTTGTAAGTGTTTATTTTGAGCTCAGACTTTTTTTTGTTGTTTTTTTTACACACATACTACATTTGTTGGCAGCTGATTCTTTGGCTTTGTGGAGGGGTGCAGAGAAGGGGTTTCTGGGCAAAGTGTTGTGCATTTTCACAGTTTAATTTGCCAAACATTTGTTGGGTAGAAAAGTATACATTGGTAGCATGAGGTCACACAACACTCAGTGAACCACAGAGTCTTAGAAATTAGTGTTTGGATAGCGTTGTTGGGAAGCGTAACGCACACCCTCAGGTAAATGATGTTAGCTCTGTCAGTGCTGTTGCAGCTGTTAGCACTGTTAGCTGTTAGCAGTTGGCTCAGCCACCTCCATGTTGAGAGCCATGTGGAGACAATGCTTGATCAGACTCTGGATCATAGACATGCTCTGAATGTCAGCTCCTTTAAGTCTCCAAAAACAGAGACATATTCAACCTGTGACTTTACTGTAAGTGACCAGTGAAAAAAGCAGTCAAAAAAGGTGGGAACCATTGATCCAGCTAGTTTAAAGAAAATTGACCAGTTCAATTCACTCTTCAATAATTTAAGCTAAAAAATAGCTCTGTATTTTGAGCTTGTAAGAAATAAGGAGTAGACATGCTGATGTTATTTAGTGATTCATCTGCGGTTCCTGTTTGAATGGGAGGTGTTTGTTTTTGTTACTAGCGTCCAGACTCCAGACCTGATGAACTTGGCCATGGAAGGCCACGTAGGGTTAATCCTGTCAGACTGACAGGGAGAATTCACTCTCTGCCACAGCAAGAACATTTAAACCCCGTAATTCTCCATCTGTCCTCAGTGGCAGCTTGTGAGCGCATCGCATTCTTTATACATTCTGCATGTTTAAGATGTTAATGAAATACGACTGCAAAAATGCTCGATTTATCAAGTTTTTATTTTTGTCTGCTCTTGAATTATTTTTCTAAAAGTAATAAACAATTTGATTATTTAAACCCATCACTAATACAAATAAACTTTATTTATTTTAGTTTTTAGTGCTGTGCCTTATTGTGTATTGCTTCAAGATACTGAGACATGCAGATTTTTAAATGAGAAATGAACAAAAGAGACTTTTAGTGCACTTGCAGTTTTGTTAGGAAAAACTAGATATTTGGGATTTTACAGACAAAAATTACTCAATAAATTGAAATTATTTTGAAGTGTAAAAAGTTTTTAAATAAAATGTGACCACCAGTTGATCATCATGAAGCCTGCAAACAAGAATATAAGCAACAGACATATGAAAAGTTAATAATGCATTTTCTCTTTACAAAGTAACATCTTTATGTAATTGTCATATGTTTGACATTAGATCAGGTTTACCCTCCTTTACACAGCCAGCTTTAATTTCCATCGTGAGGTCCCACATTTTCATCTATAATTAGGGAATTACAACATATGAAGTCACTCATCTTGGAAACAATTCTCTCTGTAGCTGGTGCGACAGCTTGAAGTAACGAAACTGCTGTCGGAAAAAAAAATATCCAGCGACCGCATGCAGCCCTGCAACTGTTCTCTGCCATGTTGCTCCTCAGTGAGGTGATTCATCGCTGGAGCAGGGAGGGAGGGAGGGAGATTTGGGGAGGCAGTGGGAGGGGAGAGGGGGGTGTTTCTGGCAGATTGCATCATTAAGCCTCTCAGACAGGCACTTTCAGCCCTCACTTGCTTGTTTTTTTCCCCTCTTCGCCACTTCCCGCCTGTCCCTGAAACTGGCGTTCTGCGAGGGGAGGGGGTGTTCAGAAAGTGAGGTCTTGAGGGGTGAAGGGAACAAAAAAAGCAAAGCAGCAGCTCCTCTGCTTTCTCACTGGGAGGATAAATGAAACTGATGGGGAAACACTCCTTTTTTTCCTTCTTCTCAAACACATGCCTCAAATATTTGCCTCTTTCTATCCTTGTGTCTGCTGTAAACTTGTTTTCAGCTTTGACCCCGTGCGTGCAGCCCTCTGATCCCTTTAACCTTAACCGACCTGAACGCTGTCATGGATATTTTCCTTTCCATGTTGCTGATGGTGGGTAATTAATTACCAGCAGCTCTTGCAGCAGATGCTGCTTTTTTTAAAATCCACATTTATGTTCAAAGTCTTAAACTTAGTTTGTTTAAGTGTAGGTCCAAAACTTTAGCTCCATACCTTACAATATTTAAGCCTGGAGCTCCGTGGAGAATAATACTCTCAATTAATGATCCCAAGGGTGACACAGTTCGTCCAGCCAGGGGAGGGGGTGGGTGGGGGGCTGAACTGTGCCCAAGTCGGGCTTTAGGGCTTACACAGACAGTAGTCGGCCTGAGTTGGACAATGAGGCGCTTAATCCGTTTAAATGGTACAGCTTTATTAGATTCTCTGCAAAGGAACGAGATACGGAGCTCCCGGGTGATGGATGTGGTTGGCCAAGGGCTGCCTGATTACGATTTTGTTATCCTGCCTTGGCAACAGCACAATTGGTGTTTTCTCCCACAGTTTATTCCGTCCTCTTCGCTTGTTATTTATACGTCTTTTAGTGCTTTAAGTGTCTTTGTTGGGTTTTCTTTGATGCCATTTATCCTGTTGCTTTATTTCTTTGTCTCCTTGGAGGTTTCTTTTTCACTTGCAGAGTCTATTTTTAATCATTTGTGCAATTCAATGAAACCACCACCTCCTCTTGTAACATCAGTGGGTCAATAGAGGCTCCCTGTTTGACATTTTTTCACCCCTGCCTGGTTGTCCGTCTCTGCAGGTGAACACTGTAGCTTTGTCAACCAGTTTCTGTCGAGAGGTATGCTGGTCTTTCCTCTCACTGTGTGGAAATAGTCTTCTTCAAACACTGCTGCCCCGTGACTCACACACTGCCAGCCAGCATTTTTTACAGAGTAGCTAATGTAAAAAAGGCTTTGATACCAGTTGTAGTATGAAAACAGGTTTCGTCATAGCAGGAGAGATTGGTCCTTGTGATGTCGGAAATGGTGTTTCTGTTTCTTCAGGCTATTAGTAAGACAAATAAACAACCAGTGAGGCCTGTTGAAGTGTCTTTGAGCAATATTCTAACACACTTTCTGCTCTCTCTGTATAAACAGTCTCTGTAATTACATGAGCTATGTGAATAAACAGTAAAATATGCTTTTAAAGATGAGACACATTTGCAGGTCAGTACAGCTCAGTTTATTATATACACCTAGCTAAATATAATGTCGTCAAAACATTTTGAAAATAATCTTTCAACAGTCAGAGGGCACTTTTACTAGGCTTGGTATCACTGAAAGATGTAGACTTGAGGCTCAGACAACTGAGTTACAAAAATAACAGCTTGACTTGGACTTGACTAGACAGGTAGTGACAGCAAAGTTTTTTTTCTCTTTCAAATGTGTGTGTCCCTTTGTATCATTTGGTGTACCCTCTCCAAATTTGGTCTGTGAACGCAGTGCAGCAGAGGTTTTCATCAGTTCCTTTGGAAGATGTTATGATAGTGGGGGGCAGCCACAAATAACTGAATGTGTGGGAAACCCTGTGATGAAAGCACTGAGAGAGAATCAAAACAGTATAGAAATGCTGCCTGTAAAAACCAAAACAAAGAGCTGAAAGATGCTAAAGTGCTTCTAAAAGCTTAAGAGGAATTGCAGTTTTGGGTGTAATTCTCTGCTTGTTTGTCACTGTGACCGACTCCTTTCACATGACATGTTGATTATCAATATAAAAGTATTCTTTATTGCAGCTTTAAAGATAATGTCATAAAAGTGTCTTTACATTCCTCACTTTAGCTGCAGTGCTCTGTTTTTTAAGGATAGGTTGCCCATCTGCTGTAAAATGCAGTGGAATATTTAATCTTCAGGCTTATTGAAAGGACTTTATCTTGAATTTGATTTGCAATTTGAAGTCTTGAGACAATATCTGGACCTGTCCCAGAAGTACTGAAAACAGCCTTGATCACTGATATTCATCATGACCCCATCTGCGATACATATATTCTGATTGTTTTGAGCTATGGGCTTGTAAAATCCCAACTATTGGCCCCTTTGAATGCACCGATGAGCCCAAATGACACGGAGCCACTCACCACATGTATCATGTTGAACTTATTGTCCAAAAGTCGTATTTAATACCCCGAAGCAGGTTTTTAACTCTCGTAGGTCACAGGAGGAGGCATCCTGATCTGCGCAGAAAGTACAAGTGATGAATTCCATCTGTGTCTCTTCTTCTTATCCCTGGAATCTGCCTAAAATTGCCCTCATCCTTAAAGACATTCTCCAAACTGGTTTAAACCACTTTGGAGATTAGAACGTTGTTGGCTTTAGGGAGACGAGAGGAGATGGATAAGAGACGCATTGTGCTGTGAATGTTAACAATGCCACGGCCTGCTGGAGCCGAGGCCCGGGCAGTTGGAGGTTTGGCTGCTTGTTTGTCTAACGGTATGTCAGGGTGATAAACCTTTGTGAGCAGCGCGGATCCAAAGAGCCTGCCAGGAAAAGCTGCCTGGCAGATTAGTTGCAGTACTACGTGGACAACGTTTCACTGAGCACCTTCCAAAACAAGACCACACTCACACGCTGTGCATGAAAAGACCATTGTAACAGGTCATGCAGTTGTGTGTTCAGGCTTAAAATCTGCAAAAATAAAAGGATCTTGAACAATACCAGTTGTTTCCAGAGCAGCTTGAAGCAGCTGGAGTGATCCGCACGCCGACTGTCATGGAAAGTCTGGCACACGCTACGGCAATAAACTGAATTCTCATTTCTCCCTCCTGGAAGCAAACTTGTAACACTTAAAATCTTCACACTCACAGCTAAACATAAATAAAGCCCCACAAACTGGAATGTAAATTAACGGCATTTGATGTCAAACTGATTCAATAAACCGGAGAGGCACGCCATGAACTTGGAGTCAAATGCTGCAGCTGAATCAGTGGAATCTCTTAACTGTACATTCCCGTACATTGGCTGTGTGGCCCCTGAAAATCCTCCTAAAGCTGGTGGCATTACCTCTGCCCAAAAAAGTCCAGCCTCCAGCTCGTCTTGGAGAGGAGGAGACTCTTGGCTTACACTTAGTCTGCACTCAACGGGGCGGGAGAGACTTTGGCAGCCTCTTACCAAAACGTACGAAGGAACCGCTGGAGAACTTCAACCTCTGCCTCCCTCTTTGTATACAAACCATGTCGCTTCCCCCTGTATTAACGATGGGATCCAACCCCGGACCTGACTGTTAGGAGTCTGGAGCGCAGCCAAGTGCAGCTCGGCGGGGCGTTGGAAGTTTACAGTGCTCCAGATGGTGTCTTTTACATATGTAAATAAAATTGCCTCTGTACTTGACAAATAGAACCCTCCCTCCTTCACACTGTTTGCTGACACCCAGGTGCTGATCGTGCACAACTGGCTTTGAACTCTACCTCTAACATTACCGAAGCTATTTCTTTTGTATATTCAGGCAGATATGTAATAAGAAGTGTTTCTGTCATTCAGCCAGACCTCATTGATTATATACAGTCTGTGATGTGACTCCTCCATGATTATGACTCAGAGGTCAGCAGGTGCGAAAGCAGCAGATGACGATCATGCATTGAAATTACTCGTCAGAGTTTGCTTCATGTGAATGTAAAGAAACATAAAAATGCCACATTTGGATTAAATTGTTTAAGAGTCATTTTTTATGTTTATTTTAAAGAGCAGGTGTAATTTAGGGGCTTAATTTTTCTGTTAGCTCTTCAGATGACCGAATGTCATTTTTATTGCTGTGTTTTGATATCACATATTAATCATCTGTAGCAGTTTCTTTTCTCTCCTCCCACCTTTGTGTCGTTTTCATTTCGGGTTTTAATCTTGAATAGGGCGGGGGTGACGCGTCAACGTAATCGACGTAATCAATTACGTAAATACGTCAATTCATGTAACGTGCGTCGACGCGTCACATTGTTTCACATAGTGCGCGTGATGGAAGCGTGAGCAGCGCCGGGCGTGTTGTTTTTTGTTTCGCCGCTCGTGTATGAGCTGTGTGTCAGCTGCAACACATCTAGAGAAACGTGTAAAAAAGTGTAACTGTTTTGTTAAGTGACTTGAATTTTACATTGTTTTATTTATTTTGCTGTTGGATTGTTAAATATAGATTGCACTACATTCCTTTTACTTGAGTGGAACAAGCTCTCATTAATTTTATTTTGGAGAGACTTTATATCAGACTGTAAAACACAGATTACCAGTTAATACTGGGCTATTTTTTGTTGGGGAATAATGCCCTGCAGTGTTTGAAAAATGTTATTTTCGGTAAATTTGTTTTTATATTAAGTAGTAATAAAAAAATAATAGTTAGATCAATAAAAAAAAAATCGATAGATTAATCAATTAATCGAAAAATAATCAATAGATTAATCGATAAAAAAATAATCGTTAGGTGCAGCCCTAACCTTGAAATCTCACTGTGCAGTAGTGCAGTGCAGCACTAACACCTTTTTTTTTTACACCGTTGATGGTTTTCCTTTTTAACAGAGAGGGAACCTAATTTGCATTTTTATGCCGTTGGCTGGGCTCCATGACCAGGGGGTGGATTTATCTCGGTGTAATCAACACCGGCACGAACAAAGAGAAACAGTCTTGGGATGATTATGGAGTCATGAAAATGACTTTGCACCAACTGCTCATGTTTAAAAAGCTGCAATTTTACAATTCAGCTTAAAGGAATAGTAGCTGCGTTGTGTGAAGAACAATTTTTTGGTGTTGGGGGGGGGGGTGTTTTGTGACTGAAAAGGTCACAAGTTCAAAGCCGGCAACAGTTAACATATCCATCAGCTGCAGTAGTCTGACTAGCACTGAACCTCAACCCGCTGCAGATATCTGGATTGAAATGTTCATGAATTGCTTAAAAATGTAAAACACTAAAGAAGAATTGGGCATTAAAACAAGATACCTTTCAGACATGTTTCACAGAATAAAGTCCTGGTTAAAAATGGCCCTTTTTTACACAAAGATTGTGGATTAGGGATGCTATGTTCTTTATGCCAAATTTCCTTTCCTTTACATTGACGATTTACATTGATTTTTACATGTTTGTCTATTTAACCAGTTATTGAAAGTTGATTATCGGAATTACTCGCTATAATTGTCTGTCATTGGACTAATTGTTTAATCAGCTAGTTGCTTCAGCACTATTTAGTGTGTTATGAGTATTTTGTATTTTTCATTATTACTTATTTTATTTTGGTGGGCTTATAAATCACATATAACTTGTGTTTCAAACGTTGCCTCACACTTAACTTTACTTAGAAACACCATGATGGGAAAATGGTGAGGACCAACAACTTGCACTTGTGTGAATAGAAAGCTCTCAAGTTTATTGAGTGATAGCCTTTCTGTGCTGCAGCTTCTGACCCTTAAAAAAAGGGGTAGAAACCTTTTTCACCCATGTCATCTGTTAATGTGCGCATGGCTGTCTAAATGCACAGAGAGGCAGTGTGTATGCCGGGAGGTGTCAGAGCGTTGTAGTGATTATCTAAGTCCAGCTCACTGATGAAGATGGATGATTTGTAGACATCCTCCCTCCCTTACAGAGGTTGTTCTGCTCCTCATATGAGCTGATTTTTCTCTCTCTGCAGGAAGGACGGATGGGTATTTCATCATTTGCTCCTTTCAGGCTAAAAACAAAAACCAGCTTTCCATATTCTTTTTTTTTTTTGTAAACCGGAGCTCACCCACCCACAGCCCTCAATTTGCTCATCAATAGCATCAAATGACCTCCTCCTCAGTTCCTCGCTCTGTTGTGTAATCCTCAACAATGTGACTTTTCTGTGCTGCTTCAAATAAGCCATTGTACGTTTTTCTTTTCTTTTTTAGAAAGAGCGCGAACGGTGTCTTATGTTACACAGACCCCCTTCTCTATGGTTTGTTTTCTCACATAACTAGGCAACTGGGGGAGCTTGGAATCAGTAAGTGAGACTGCAAAAGTGCTTATTAAGTCCTGCTGTATGTTCCCGTTGTTTAGAATTGGACACTTTATCCTAAACAGTGAGAACACTGCAGAAAGATTTGGATGAAAGTGTCAACCAAATGGCAAATATTACCCCAGATTGTTACGTGACAGTGAATTTGACTGGTTTAAGCCAACAACGGACATGCTTTCAGAGTTACACAACACTGACCTACTTTGAATATAATGAGGGCCATGAACTATGAGAATTATGTCATGCTAAGAAAGCTCTGCAGGGATCCAGCTGATCAGTCTGTGGTCACAGCATCTGTCATCACAGATAGAAGGCTTTGACCCTTGACCTCCTGTTCACTGGTTGCTTTTATGCTGACGATCTAGGAAATGTAATGTATTTAACTTTCTGTTCTGGTCTTGTTACATTTAAAATGTTGCAAAAGTGATTCAGGCCCTATGTTCTCTGAAATGCTACCCTGTAAATGTTTCCTTTCAAAGTCTGACACTTTGACACCCAACCGACCCTCCACACACTGACCCCTAGAACGTAGGTTCATCTGTTGAGAGTAGTCTCAAAAATGTACAACACATCTCTGCTGACCATAAGAAAGTACTGTATCTAGCAATTTAGTTGGACTTACACAGCACTCTGGGCAGCTTTTTTGTTGTTGGCCCTGAACATAGCAAACTATTTTAGAAATTTGAGATTTTGTACTCAGAATTCTTCTAATGCGAAGGCATAAAAAACATATACATGTTCATGTTTTTAGTGTGAGGCTTTAAAGCAGAACTGAAGGGCCACTGACAAGTACATTTTAGTTTTAGTCTTTTTACTTAATGCAGATGAAACATTTTCATAGTTTTGTGCAGAGTTAGAATCCATGAGGCATCCTTCTGTGTCCCCTCTATGTAGACCTTTTTGTGGTCCACAGCCGAGATGGAACTTGTCATGAGTACATTTTTCCCTCAGCAGCAGTTTGAGGAGTTTAAGTTGTGATCCGTCTGATCAGATCGATGGATAACAGGAGCAGTTGCTGCAGAAGCAAGTGAAAGTGAACTTTTAGAGCCAGCGCAGTTAATGATTAAATTTCACTTTACTGCACCTTGCATTCTGCTGCTCTGTCTGTGCCCAGAGTATGCCCTCTGCTTGGAGAGTGAGGTATAACTGAATGTTATATATATACATACAGTGTATTCTTTCAAAACACAAGTAACATTGCAAAACTACATCCTACATCTCTCATTTATCTGTTTCTTTGGAATTTTTACACATTACAACGTCTTGACATTTGGCTGACCCTTTAATCTCGATATATCTACGATACAGTGAGCTGGAGGCTCAATGTCTCTGTGTGAAGCATTTTTCAACTGTTGCTGAGATCAAACCTCCAGTCTTTCAGTTACAGGATGCTTTGCCATGCTCTGGCCTCATTGTGGCATCGCTCCAGTAATGAGAGTCTGTTTTTGGCCAATGTTGTCAGTGTTATCTAAGTGTTTGGCTGAGTGTGAGCTGTGAGTGGTGGAAGCTTTATGTGTGTGTTTTTATTTTATCTATGTACGGCGGTTGTGTTTCTGTCTGATAGCGTCTCATCCAGATAATCACTCCCACTCTCTGCTTCAGGGATATTAACATGATGTTCAGCCTGGATCCAGATTTTTATTTTTATCTCCCAGACAAAACAGTCCGTGGGCAGGAGTGTGCGTCTCTCAACTGCGTGTATGTGAGTGTGTAGTTGGATTGGCCAGGTAGAACAAAAAATGTGGCTTAAACATGTTTTGGGCCCAAAGTGGAATTTGACTTTACTGGTCCCTTGAAGAAAAAAAAAAGAAGAACAAAAAAGAAATAAATAAATGAAAAGCAATCAAATTTAGTTTGCTGGAAATTGTTGAAAATAATTCAACAATTAATGTTATGTAGGTTAAAAGCAAATACACATATGGATTTTATTCTCATACACAGATTGAGATGATCGACTCTTTGAAAACCCTTAAATGGAGTATCTGTAACTTTTACTGAGCTGTGGCCCCAAGTTGAAGTTGATAAGAAAAATGATGAATGCAAGTTGTACTGTAAGAATGATGATGTGCATGTACATGTCTGGTTTGGAGGATCAGGTTCTTGGCGTATCCTGGTCATCTGTTGAGCATGTAAACATCTTACTCTGGTTTCAGAAACCTGGATATGCTCCCTGGAGTGCTTTGATAAAAACCAGGATATTATAGTGTTTTGTTTAACACCTAATTCAAGTTTCTTTGTTGGTACAAAAGTGGACGATTGTGGCTCAAGAGGTAGTCTGTATCATGCCGATGTATCCTTGGGCAAGATATTGAACTCCAGATTGCTCCCAGTGGCTTTGCCACCAGTGTGTGAGTGACTTAAACTCAGTAGCAGGTGGTGTGTATAGTCTCGGTCACCAGTGTATGACTGTGTATGTAAATGTGACGAGTGTAAAAGCGCCTTGAGTGATCCCAGGACTGGAAAGGTGCTATACAAGTACAGAAACCTGGATACTGTTATAATTGTGCGCAGACGGAGATGAAAAACCAGGTTTAAACATGCTATTTGAAATATGATCACAGACTGGATTAAATGTGTAAATGCAGTGACTCATTAATGCTGTAACATAGAAATATCTAGTGAATTCTGATAATGTAAGCCGCCATAAGCTGTGATGTCGCAGATGCTCAGTTTGCTTTTGGCTCTTTATGGCTTTGCAAGCGCTAATTTAATAACAGCTGTGTAATGAAATAGCATCTCAGAATGCAGGGAAATGTACCTTTTAAACAAACAAAAAAAGTGGTAATCACTATGCTAAATGTAATTACATTTAGGAAATTGATGGCAATTTAGCAGCTGTTTCTCCTACAGAGTCAAACATGCAATGAAATTTGTTCTAAATGTATCAGAATGACTGTCATTATAGGAGACACTTGAGGAGACATTATATATATATTATAAGACACAACAGGCCTACATTATACTAAATGCAGTACACAACTTATTTTTCCTCTCTTCAGTATCAAATTAGCTGAACTGAATGAAACTAAATGACAAAAGTCATGCAAGTCTAATAAAAAGGTAAAGGAATAAATCCAGACAGAAGTGACAGAATCAGAAGGACAGAGACTGAAACCTGAGACAGTGTCAAGGTCTTCAGGTCAAAGGTGGACTCACAGCGCTGTGAGAAGAGGTTTGGGAACCTCAAGTCACACTGAGAGAAAATATATAAACACTTCACAAACACACTGAGGATGCTGTGGAGCGCCCACACAGTGTTTATATGCCTTCCCTCTCATGTAAACACATTCCTGATAGGCCTGTTTGTAATTCCCAGCATTTTGAGACGGGCTATTTTTACTGCTTTATTTCGCACATTCTTTTTATTTCACCCATAGAGTTTTAAGTTTAAGTCTAATCCTTCAGTAACGTTTGGAATTGACACCATGCTGTACTCAGGCGCAGTTTCTGTTTACATATAGAGGTGCTACAGACGCTATGTTTAGGTACACATCGCTGTAGACCTGCCACTTCAAGAAGACTTGCAGTTGAATAGTGACGAAAGTTGAAATCAAAATTTTCAGACGGACTGAACCTGAATTACCTGGAACATGCAGTACTCTTTGGCTGTAATTTCAGTTTCGTACAAGTCTTATTTCCCCAAACTTTTTAAACACGGTAATGCAGCATGATGAAAAAGTATGAATCAAATTTTGAGCACGGACTTATCTTCAAATACCTGAAGCATGACTTTTATGCCAAATTCAACAGAAGACACAAACGATTTCAGGATCAGTTGCAGGCTGATGTTGTTTCGTAACGCATGTATTGTTTGCACATTGGCCAAATTAAATTAACTGATTTTTGAAGGGATTTTGTGAGTTTGTACCTTTTATAAGTCGAATTTGGTTTACTGTTAACAGCAGACTGATGTTATGTGCCACTCTACATGTTTTTCTTGATAAATATAGCTATTTCATTTCCCACAAGTTTATAATCATCTTTTCCCCAAGATTCAGTGAAATATTATGAGACATTATGGAAATGCAGTGAGATGTAGGCTTGCTGGAAGACTCGCTGATACAACATTGAGTAAGACATACAGGAGAGTACATGTAGGCACATAGGAGGCATTTGTGTAAATCCAGGATGTACTGAGCTGCCAGGCAGAGATGAGAGGATTAACCTGCTAGCGGTGCGGTCACACGCAGGAGAGGAGGAAGCTTGCATGCTGAACATTATGCTGGACAAAAACCATGCAAAGTGGTTTGAGGAAGAAGGCATGCTGTGTACTTTGTTTTAACTGTTTTGAAGAACCCATGTAATCATAAAAAACGCTCACCATATAAAGTATATAATCACAAAAATGGTTATTTCAAAGAAGGAACGAATTTAAGGGTGAAGTATCTACAAAAACACCAATTATAGTATGTGGTTTTGCACTCCTGGACTAAGTCAGATAAAAACTGTGTGTAAAAAGTAAGTACAACTGATGATGTTACTGATTATAATAAAGATAATTATTTTTTTACATGAAACATACATGAAAACAGAATTTCAAGACAACAAAAATTACCCAACAGTTGATAAAGAAACAGGTTTAAAAAAAAAAAACACCAGTGGAAAAAAATGAATAACCTATAGCTAACCAAGATCAGGGTGAGCTAACGTGCACGATATAAGTTAGACTTGAAAAGCGAGTTCAAAGACTTGGCTATGTCACCTGATCTACTGATAGTGATTGTGATGTGTTGCGGCATGAATGTAAAATATTTCCCTTTTTAAAAAAAAAAAAAAAAAATCTTTCACTTATCTTTTCACTTATTCACTTATTTCACTTATTCCAAATACTGAGTTCTTAAACCAGGTAATAAATCAGCAATTATCTCATCCAATACAAAATAGTCACATCTCAAAAGTCCAGCAGGGGCTTTTCTAAAGCTTTAAACCAGATCTCATGGTCTTCATCAGCAAATGCAGCCAGCTCAGGTAACAGCAGATGACGTAAGGGTGAAACCCTGACAGGAGGTTGTATTGGGTGAAAGATATTTATCCCCGTCTCTACTTAAAGAGGGTCTCCAGCCATCCACCGATGTTTAATGATGCTGACCCTGGTTTTGCTCGGTTGATGTTGTATTATTTCTTATGAACAAGCTCTGAGAAAGCGAGTTAGTGGAACTTTGAGTAGGCTGATGATCAGATTAAACTGACATTTAATTTAAGATAAGTGAATTCATGCAGAGGTCTGGAACCACTCTTATGTCACACTTACTGCATACGAGGTCAAAAATGAACTTCCATATTTAACTTTTTTGTGTGTAATATGTCCTGAAGTTCGCTATTTTAATCTGCTAAAGTGAAGAACTTTGTGTTTTCTTGCATTACATTAGTTGCTTTGGACAAATACCTATTTGCTTATTTTCTCTAAAAATAGCATCAATTATGTTTGTTCTGAGGGAAAAAAGCCCCCATCTGTTCCTCACACGCCCTCTTACACAGCGTGTGTTCGAAGCCATTCTTTCCCCTTCTTTTATATAAAAACGCTCCACACTGAAGCTTAATGCAACCAATGTATTCTTTTGAAGCATGATCAGATGTTTCTATGATTAGCTAAAGATAAAGCTTTACGATGCACCCTTTGCCAATAAGCAGCGTGGTTTGATTGGATTTATCTAATTAAGTGGTTTTGGATCTAAGGAAGATGAAGGGAGATGTCGAATGTTGACCTTTCACAAAGGTCTGCAATGGGTCTGTCGCTCTCTCTGGTGGCCTTTTAACACAGATGTACCTACCCTTTACATCTTAATTATACCTCGATACTCTCTCCAGTATTTTCTTGCTGTTTTCCACCCGCTTTTTCCTCTCTTCCTGTCTCCATCCTCCCACATCTTTTTCTCTCTCTCTTCCTCTCATTCATTAACCCCATGTGACTCTTATAGTCCTTTATTTTATTTGTTTCCTCTCTAGTCGAAACCAGCAGCTGCGGGATGAAGCTTTTTCCCTCTTTTTTCACTTTGTTTCTTCAGATTTCTCAGTGACGGAAATCCCTTTTCTTCCCCTTTGGTCTCCTCCCTTTTTTTCCTGGATTGTCAAGAGATGTAGAAATCCGAGCTTTAATCATTTATAACCCCAGCATTCCTTTATCGCCGTCTCTTCTTCCTCGCCATCCAACCTTTTTTTTTTTGAAATCACGTCTTAATCTAGACGTTTTTTTGCTAAATATTTAATGCTCCTTACACAGCAGGCTGTGGCTCATATTGCCTTGAGGTCAGGGTGTGATGGCAGAAACACTTCACTCTGAACGTCTGCAAAAGTGCTTTGTCTCATTTAAAGAAGTGAAACCTCACCGCTCCAGTCTTATTCCAACCCTCCTTTTCAGCCAGTGTGGAAAATACTCCCGAGCAGATGGTCGCTGTGGCTTTGGATGGAAGTCAGGGCTGTCATTGAGTCCCACACTGTCCCTTTGGTACTGAATGTGACTTCCTGCTGCCCTTGTGCCATATGCTACTGATATACTATGTAAAAATCTGTAATTTATTAGTATTAAGGTGTCAGCTGCACCAGTTTCATCAAGGAGAATCATGTATTTTTTTTGTCACACTAGGGGGGAAATAACGGACTTTGATTTTCAAGTATTTGGCTGATATTCTCTTCGGATGATACTTATCCTCCATGGGACAGTCCTGGGTCCAATTCTAGGTTATCAGTTGGCTTTGTTTACCATGACTGTGGTCTTATATTATTTGCCTTAATGTAACATACTCAACATATCCTTATACAACAGTTTAAGTGATATCCCACAAATTTGTGCCCCACAAATGATGCTACGTACTTAACGTAAAGTTACAGCAGTTAGGTTTAGGAAAAGAAGAGTCGTGATGACGTACTTTAAAATAAATCAGAATTACTCATAGTTTACACGACAGAAAGTCCTGTGTTTTTGACCCGTCAACCGCCCTAGCCTGCCTCTGTATGGGACTGCTTCCTTCTGTACTCCCGTCAGCACATCGGTCACGTGATCACAGTCTTCCAAAGTATGTAGGTTATACATCAATTGCTGTCTCATGATCACGTGGTGTATTTATGAATATTGATGCATTACTTTTTGTATGATAATATACTTTTTTTTGGACTGTAGTGTAACACACTGAAGAATCAAATAGTTTAAAACCGTCTGTACAAATACATTGTAATAGTATGATTACAGAGTTTTGGAGAATTGTCTGGTAAGTACTGGTTGGATGTAGTGGTTGCAGTAGGGACTCCCAACTGTAATTTTTCATAATAACTGTGACAGGTCTAGTCGACAGTTTAACCTCAAGTGAGGAAGAGGCCTTGCTTAACAGGACTTCTCTCATATAATTGAACAAATCTGTTAAACTGAAAAACTTAAATATTAAATAATAAATCAAACTCAACTTTATTATTCTTTATTGACCAACTTTCCAAAAACCAGCCAATAAGTTTGTCATGTATTTTCTATGCAAAAAAAGAATATCAGCTAATGGATCATTATTATTTTGACTAATCTTTAATACATCCTAATAGGTAGATTTGTTTCTTGCTCAGCAGAACTTGACTTCCTGGTAGTCTAACAGCAACACATCCACATCTCGGAATCTATCAGCAGTCTCCGGACAGATGATTACAGTGACTTTGGTCGACATTTGTGTCAGTCCCTGTTCCCACATTGTCTCACATTTTGCCTCCAGCCACATTAGACATGGAGCTGTGCAGAGTATATGGGTCTTATTGTTCTGCGCACTATAGCTTTGCCCTTTAGGGATAGAGGTTGGCTTGTGAATTAGGTCATCACCAGCCCGAGTGTATGTTGTTGCCAGGCCACAGGAAAACATGGCATCTGCTGCTCGAACCGGCATGTGAGGGCCGTTTTGGGGGTCAATTATTTGACAGTTCTTTCAGTTAAAATCTGACGTTGGAACATGAACTCTTATTATTGTGATGTAGCCTTTGTGCATTGGAAAAGGGACCATTTGTAGTCAACAGTGTTTTCTTGCAACTGAAAACACAACAATGATAATAATAATGATAAGAATATACTTTCTGGGTGAAAAAGCTATGAAAACCTTGAAAATAGTTGTAGTATACAGCAGATAGAAGCACATGTTTTGCGTCACAAAGTGAGAGATTCACTTGTAGAAAAAAAAGACAAAATCTCAGGGTTACTTACATTGACTTTTTGGAAGCAAATGATACATTTATGATAGACACTTTATTTTATTGTAATATACGCTAATAGATAAGTTTTATTTTTTTATTATTTTTTTTCAAGTGTCTTGGAATTAACCTCTTCGTATAACTGTGTCCATGTTAGGTCTCCATGTGCAGATTTAATGCACATTTTCCAAAAAAAAGTTTAAATATGAAGCTTAGGTGGAAAATCTGACATCATGTTAGAAGAAGATGCAGGAAAGGCATATTTAAGCACATTTTGTGACACGTGTTTCTCTGTAGCCCAAGTAGCCTTTTACACAGTTGGTTACAAACTCCCGCCAAGGTTCTTTCTTTCTCTTTTTTTTTGGTTCCCCCTCTCACTCTATAAACACCTCCCATAATGCCTTTCTCTCTGCTGCAGGCTCAAAGAGGTCCGTATGTTCTGCCCTTCTGTCTCGACCCTCGTTTTGGGGGCGAACAGACAGGAAGGTAATTGACTCATTTCTTATCAAATCAGATAGAAATTTTTATGTACATTTTTTTCTAGTTCACACTTCCCATTTGCCATTTGACCCAAAGAATAATAAGCCTTATTTCTCGTTCAGTTTAACTATAAGACAAACTTCACATAAACTTCAAACAAAATGCCCATATATAGACTGAACTGAACACAATTTTTCACAGTCCTAGGAATGAGTCCATATTGCCTTTTTTGGCAACTCACAAAGACAACAAATGGCGACCTTGGCTTGTCATACTTGCCATACCTCAGACTGTGTTTATGATAGAGCCAATGAAATTTGGTATAACATCCATACAATGCTGTATTTTTAGCTGGAAGTATAGAAATGTCCATATGTATATACATATATGTATATATAGGTATTTTTCTAAGGGCCAGTAATGAAAATATGACATGTTTTCATCCCTTTCAGTCATTTGGATCTGTTGTACACCAATTTATGTGCCCCTACCAAATTTCATGGCTCTAGGAGTTTGAAGATATTAAACCCTAAATATGGCTTCCTTCCTAAGATGTTTTTTAGGGGCCTGAAAGGACATTCCTGGGGGCAAAAAATTATGCAGTTCTCAAAGTGAGGTTGGTTTTTGGTCTCAAATAGTAAATACATATGGTTTGAATAGAATCTAAAATGCTGAGAAAATCCTGATTTGTCAGGGATAAATATGTCATAAATATGACACAACATCCCATCATTCTCATTCTCTATATCAAACCACAATATCCAGTCTGTGCAAAAACATGCTCTCTTTTCTGTGCAAAAACAAACAGTTAATGTCTATATTTGTTTCTAAAAAAGTAGGCAAGGTTGAAATGATGCAAACATGGCATGTAGACTCATAGATCCCCTGAGGGGTTTTGAGAGGTTTGCTTACAACCTTCTTCAAACCCTCAACACACTCAACGTCCCACCACCACCCACCACTACTATTGCTCCGTTACCCTCCGTTTCCAACATGATCATGAGGGTGGTAGACGAGGCATGTGGGCTCTGACCTACATTTTATCCTTAAACATCCTCCATGACGAGATGTACGGATCAGAGCAAGTGAGAGGAGGGGGGTGGGACTCTCTAAGACTCTTTTACATTTACAAGGGCATACTGATGTAAAAGTGGAACAGATATGTCAAATTTTAGGAAAAGCTTTTCTTGTTTCTCAAGCTGATGGGAACTTAATTTATTTAGCCCATCTTCTGTTCATTTGCTTGTTTGGCTCATATGTATATACACTTCTGGTCAGATCTTGCTTAAACTGCCTTGAAATACTCTTGTTGACCCTAGATGCGACAAATGTATCATATGTTGTTATTATTAAGAATTTGACTAGGATGGACATGTTTTTTTTCTAAATAATTGCTGTTAAAGGTAATTAAGTGCTGAAAGAAGTCAGCTTTCATTTTTGAAATAAATCGACCTTAATGTTCCACAGAGTTAACATCATGATAGAAAGGCAAAGACTTAGACAGACAGACAGACAGACGCAGAGACAGAGACCCTCCACGTTCCCTCCCTCCACTCTTGTCATTGTGCCGTCAGCTCCATGACATGTTGCCTTGAGTCGGCCCTGTCCAGACAGATGGAGGTCGACAGGGGTCACCGAGGTGACATTTCCGAGAGCAAACCCCGCTGAGGTGTTCCCTCCCCCTCTCACCTCCCCAAACATCCCCATGTTCCCCAAAGCAAAGAGAAGGAAAGAAAGAAAGGAAGAAAGGAAAGTCTTTCCAAAATAAAAAGGAGACTGTGTTCTGGAGCGATTACTCTGGACGGAGCGTGGTGAGGCATTGGCTCATGGTGGATCTTGGCAGTATGTTTGCTAAAGACTTGATCTAGAAACCCATTTAGTGGTTCTTATATGGACGGAGTCCAGATACGATGCTTGGCCGAGACCAGCTGATCTTCAAGAAAGCTGCGGATTAAACTGCCGTTACACAACTGTTGGCTTTATCTGATTGGATGATACAGCTCAGCAGTGGTGGGCGATGTGTGCAAGAATAATTCTTGTTGTTGTAATGGTTATAGGTTAGATGAGGCCAGGTGAAAGACATTATTTCTAACTGATTTTTTGATTAGCGGGTGAGTGGAAAGTGATGTAAGTAAGGGATGTTATGGTACCAAAAATCTAGTAGTTGGTACTGATACCACCAAAATTACATGATACTCGAAACCAAATTTGTTACCACGCTGTAAAATTAATAAATAAACAAATAAAAAGCACGTTTGTTTAAGCAACTTTCCTGCTCATACTCAAAAATGTTTGCACATTTAAAACAAATCCCGTAAATCAGAGATTTCAGAAAAAGCTTGGAAAAAAGCCATAATATTTTGAAAAAAAAAAAATCTGCTGTGCAAAAGTCTGCTAATGACTTTGTACCATGAGAAATGTCTTGATAATATATGATGGCTTGACCAGTGGAGTCCTCGTCTGAGACTGTGACAAGGCCAAATAAAAATGCGATGGAGTCCAGGGCGAGACCTTCAAAGAGCGGTCTCGAGTCAGACCTCGAATACTACAACACTGGCTAACGTTATATATAACTGTCAACAGTATCTGTATTGTTTTCATCTTTTCAGAGCAAACAGGATTGTTTACTTGGAGATGAGAGCATTTTGAATCGAGCAGAGAAGGAAGATTGTAAGATTGTTCATGTTCCCCTGCTACCAGGATGACGGACATTAACACAGCAGCCTTTACTGTGAGGCTCTCTCATTCTACCTGAAGTGAAAGAAAATAAACGCTCAGCTTTGACTGTCTTTTATACGGTTTTCCCTTTCCTCGATTCATGAGGACGTCAGGAGAAAATAAGTGAGTGCTAACAGCAGGGGAGGAAATCAAGATGACTAATAGAGACCGGGAAGATAATGAGACAGTTTGAGGGAATAAATGTGTTAGGTGATGAAAGTGGAAGACTGTGCGTTTATTTACAAAAAGCGAGCTCAACTAGAGAAGGTGGAAGAAATAATAATAAGTGTTGCTGATTACTGGGAAAAACAGGAAAATTTAGTCTCTTGTTAGCCATCTGTACAAACCTTCATCTTTTAATTTCACTGCATCCATTAGCCCCAATAAGTTTCCCAGAAGTCTTAGCTCCCAGCAGCACTGACTAGTACAGACTATCATTGTTGGTGATGCTGAATGTCGTTAGCCAGAAAACTGCGATTACCACAAAAGAAACAGTTGTAGATGCCCAAATAGACTCATAGGGAAATTAATCATATATAATCAACCTCTGCAAGATTAAACCATGCAGTTATGCAGTTTATTTTATAGGGAAGGTGTGCTGACAGGATTCTAACTTTTCCACTGGTTGGATCCACCAGGGGTCGCATCACAACAAACACGGGTTACACCGTGTTGTTCAAACCTGTAGAACTTTTGATGCATTCTAATTTCTAAGAATTACCCAAAGATGTCAACCCTGTCGGGCTGAATCACAGGGAAATTAGATTATTTCCATGTGATGCAGTTGTACGGCATATCGAATTTTAATTTTTTGACTTAATGTATGTATTATATCAGCTTCCTGATTGATTGACTTGTAACCTCTTAACACAAAGCAATGTGTACGTGCGACCTGTTATCACCGTCTGCTTATGTTAGTGGGTCATGATCCGGTCAAGTATTTCTGACATATTTATTAGCCATTTTTGGAGACATGGAAATGATTATACAGTAATTCACAAGGAAAAAAAGCAACTTTTAGAGGATTGTTGGACAAAATTTATATATTTTTTTAAAAGTTGAAATGATTTTTGTTCATTTCCATTTAATCATCTTGCGACCCCTTTAGATTTCTCTTGTGATGACAGATTTATGAAGGTTTTTTCTGAACTTTACGCACTTGCTGCTAAGATGCACAAAACATACAAATCGTGAAATCTGAATTAACACCGGGGACATTTCTCTTTGAATATTGCTGTGTTCAGCACTCTCTCACCATCCAATTGAGATACTTCCACGGTCATTTGTACTTTGGTGTGTTTGATAAAAGCGTCACGGCCCGCTGGTTCGCCTCCAGGTTTAGAGGGTAAAACTCGGTCAAGCTCCGACTTTACTATGCTAATTTTCCTCCTAATGAATTTTTGAACAGAGTCCAAACCCATGAATGTGTGTTTGCTGTTATGTGTGGTTCTCTGAAAGTCTGCAAGCACTACAGGCCGCTTTTCAGTTCCATTACACACACACACACGCACACACACACCCACACACACACACACACACACACACACACACACACACACACACACACACACTCCACTTTCAGTTTGTTTTGCAGAATATGTGCATTTGACACAAATCACTGTCACTACAATTGGGTTATTTTTTAATCTACTCTCATGAACATTCACACTCTGTGACGATGCCTAGCAACCGCCTCTGATGGGAATGAGAGGTAAAAATGTGATGACACATCATGAATAGGTTGAATGCCGTAGCATCCCCTTTTAGAATTTCCATAATTTTCGAATAAGTAATGTTGGAAAGAGTAATATGAGATATTTGTCGTATAATCATGAAATATTATCCACAGTTTGATCCATCTTTTGACGTTTTCTTCTCTGATGTGGGATAGTTTAATCGTTGTGTCCATTATTTCTTTAATTTGAGAATTTTGAGAAGTTTTTTTCTTAGCTTTTGAGAACAGAATGTGTAACAAAACAATCTAGGCCTATCATTATTATTATTATTATTATTATTATTATTATTATTATTATTATTATTTACTGGCATTTTTTAAGAGCTTTTAATATGATCTCATTGTCTTCACTGTCTTCATATGTACTTGAATGAGACTTGTAAAAGTGAATATTTTTTGGGACATTTAACCCTTAACAAATAGCTTTTGAATGTTAAACAATGAACTCTAATATCCTGTCATTCTTCATTACACTTATTATTTCTGCATCAAATATCAAAGTAGTTTATGTACCTTCTATAACATGTTTCTTTATGACCGTGCACCAGATCTGTTATCTCACGATTACTATTTCTGTATCCTATGATTAGGTCTTAGTAGTAGAATTGCATTTTAATTAGAAAACTCTTTCACTATAATGATCACAAAAAAATGACATCATTATGATTGAAATCTCTTAATTAAAAGAAAAATCTTATTATCTCACCAAAATTATCTAAAAAACTTAAATAAAGTCATATAATTATGAGATCCAGTACCAGGTTGATTTTGTGCAATAACCAATGTGCAACATTTTAGTTTCCAAAAGGGTCCTGATAGCTTTTTTAATAAACTGCAGTGCATAGTTGTACTTGGGTAAGCAGAAAAGGGCAGAAGTAGTTTTAAACAACTAATTGGATTTTGGTCAGAACTGATCAAGTTGTCAATATATGTAATAAGTTTTAATTTAAGTTCCTTAATATAAACATAGGGACAAACCTTACATCTTAATTTAAAAACAAGTACAACAAAGTTGTCCTTATTTTGAATTAGCTGCAGTCACACTTTGTTCTTTCTCAACATATTCATGAATGCACATCTTATGACTGTCATGCTCGCTCTGTGGGCTACCAGGCTAACCGCTTGTTAACCCCCCCTTGCCCCCCCCCCCTTTTAAAACCTTAACAACTCCCTAGAGCTTCTGTACAGCCACTTTGGGACTCCAGTTCCCATGATCCCACCCCTGTTGAGGTCAGAAGTCACTTCCCAGCAGGAAAGACACTTTGGCCTGCTCATTAATTGTAGCAGATGATTGTAGACTCCCCGTGGACACCATGGATTTGGGTTCATTTAAGGGTATGTCCTCTATTCCACAAAATAAAAAATCTCATTATTATGTACATTGTCTTAGATCATTTTGGAAAATTCAAAAGACTGTTAAATAAAAATGATTTTCTTTGCAGATAACATGATTTTGTATTACTCTAGCAGGGTGTGTTCTTTCAGTCACGAGGCATGAATGCTTTTATTTCTTACTTATTCATGTTTGTCTCAGTAACGTCAGCAGGCAGACGGTGACACTGGGCTGTCTGAACTGCAGGCCCCGGATCCAGTTTAGATGCTGGTGGGCTGAATGTGCAGCCATGTGATGTCTGCTCCGCTGTCAGCTGCAGCACTCAGCAGCCAGCACAGAACAGCTAGAGCCTGTTTGAAATAACCCAACAATGGGTGGTTGATTGAGAAGCCACACATAAAAAAAAGCAGATTAAACAGAGTGCAACAGCTTTTCAAAATTTATGCAGAAACCGAAAGAAGCCATGGGAAACTAACAAAAAAACCCAAGTAACACAAACAAACACTGCACTGCAAAAAAATACCAAATAAAAAGTGTTATTTCCTGAGATGAATGTAGAATAGACAGCAATGACCTCAAGCAACAAGCCTTGAAAGTTTTGTGATTTTGACCCCTTTTTTTACTTAAGAAGTTTATAATATTTGTGAACATCCTAAATTCAGTTTGGGCTTTTTTTCAGCTCCTTATTGAAGCTGTAAGATGTTCACATTGAGGTACCCAAGACATGATATTTTCGATTGGTGCTCCGCTCTATGAAAGCAAAATATTTTACATGCCGTGTTCCATTTCATACACATTTATCCAGAATTCATCCTGACATATTTGGTATCTTTATAAATTCTGGACTTTTCTACTAGAACTTCACTTAAAATTCATTGGGTTTGAACGAGGTTTTGCTGCACAGCATGGATTTGTCCCGGCCTGCCTGGGTTGGGGGTAAATGAACGCTCTCACTCTGGGTAAATTGTAGTGACTAAAAATTGTTTCACTTGGTTGAAAAAGAAAATTTCAAGACCCATTACGAGATTTGATTATGGACAAATAGATCCATGCATGTATAATATAAAGCTAAAATGTTATGAACACAATATGAAAGCAAAACAAAAGATTAAAAATGGTCTTTGCAAATGTGCAAGTACATTCACATACAAATACATATATACCTTCATTTACTGAAGCAAATCTTGAGAGTGCAGACACCCACTCAGACTTAACCATCAGACAGCGGGGAGAACACAACTCCTAAAGTTCTCTGTCAACAGGTGGTTGATTAAGATCCTGACTGTCTGCCTCTGACTCCGAGAAGAAAATGCCTCCTTTGTGGCACGCTTGCTCAACTCTCAGCAAACATGTTAGGAAAACCCAAAGTGGTGTAGGGGATGTTGACATTTCATGACATTTTAGGGTCCAGGGTTATGGACTCAATGGTTATGGATATTAAACCAAATGTTAACAATCTGAAATTTGTAATGAAAATGTAGCTTGAAGACAGTTGTTGAACTATTTAATTTAATTTTATTTTTTTTGTTTTAGAATTTCCACTTTTTTTCCACCAGTGAGGTAACATTATACATGTAATATTTCTCAATGGATCAATTAATTGTTTGAGCCATAAAACCTCAGAAAATAGTGAAAAAAGTCCATCAAAGTTTTCTAGACTCAGGTCTACAAATGTTTTGTGTTGTCCAAATAGCTGTTTAAAATCCCAAGGTGTACAGTGTATTACATTATTACACTTCACATTAATGGCATTGTGCCCATTTGGTTTTTGCACCTTATTGCTAATCATATATTTATCATGTTCTGTTTTATTTGCTCTTTTCACACTTAACAACTGCTGCCCAATTTCCATGAGGATAAGTCAAGTTGTATCTTATCATTATATAGTATATGTAATTTAAAATATGTAGATAAAACTAGACAAGATTTCAATTTACCACATTTTTTTAGGCAACATTTGAGAAGTGGAAGCCATCAAATGTGCCGTTTTTGAATGAAGGTTGACTTGAAAGACGTAGAATTGATGTTTGAAAACATTTGCTTATTAATTTTCTGTTGATCCATTAAACCACTAATCATCGCAGCTTACAAAAACGATTGTGATAAAAGATTGATTAGTCTGAATGAATGCCAAATTAATATCCATGGCCAGGCATGTGGTTGGTTGCCATGGAGACCAGCCATTATTTTTCAGCACACATGCTGGTTCTTCCTGCCAGGAGTTTGATTTCCTTTGTCTTACTGTCTTGATAAATTTCAGATTCAAAATTTTAAGGTTTAGAAACAAAACTTGAACATCTGAGATTATGCTACAGCAGAAGGGGGTGTGCAGTGCATTCTGGGCACTGTAGTCCATTTGACTAGCCCTTTCACCAACCCCAATTTTCCATAGTCTACATTTTGTCCTCTTATTGTTTTTTGACCTCTTTGCTGCTTTTCCTTAATTTTCTCTCATTTTCTTTGTTCTTGATCTCTTTTCACACTCATTATCTCTCTCTCTTCTCATATTTTTCATCTCTCACCTCCTCTGTTTCCCATCCTCCCTTCCTCTCACCTCACCTGCCCTCTTCTTCTTCTTTCTTCATTACCTCCATTCTTTCCTACCTTTGTCCTCTGTGTTTTGTTCCATATTCTTCTTCCTCATCCTTTCCTCCCTCTCTTCTTCTCCTTCTCTCTTTGTCATGATGGCAGTCATGTGCTCTGGACTCCAAACACACACATTCTTTCGCTCCCTAACAGACACACACTCTTTATCACTGTGTCACACATACACAAATAAATGCACTCCCATTTTCATGCATATTTACTTCTTTGATGGAAACATGAGAATAACACAAGTCTGCAGAGTAAAAACATACAGAATGCTCCTTTAAAGAACAACAGCAGACTCTGTATATGGGATCAACCCTCAGGACTTTATTTTGAGTCTGTTTCAGCCGAGCAGTTCCTGAGTCTCATGTTCATTCTTGAACTCTTGTAATAAAAGAAACTTTGTGCGGTCAACTGAAGATGCACAGAGCTGCTTTTGTTCTCAAAGGACAAAGAGAGTAAGGAATTATTTCCAGAGGGTTACATTTACACTCTACACTGTAATCAGTACTTTCTTTGTGTACATTTTGTAAAACTTAGCATTTAAGTTTGTTATAAACATAAATTTTAACATAGTACATGTTTCGTTGGCTTTATTTAAGCATTTGTTAAAAAGATATAAGATTAGTAATCTGCAAGATTAAATGTCTAAGAAAAGCGGATTATTTCTGTTTTATTAAATCCTGGGTCTTTTTTGGGTTGTTTTGGCCATCAATTTATTTAAAAGCAAAACATTGTGCTCACATGTGAACAGCTGAGACCTGAAAATCTGGCAGGCTCGCTAAAAAAATAAGGATCGGAGAAGTTGCCAACAAACGTTAGCAGATCTTATTCGGGAGATAAACACAGCCGTCCATCACAGTTTATAAGCCAACTTTATTGTGCAAAGAGAGCTTATTCCTTACATTTCAGGTGCGCTCGCGTTCAGTTTAACATCCAAATAAAACAGCTGGCTGATCATTTTACTGCTTGTGTTTTTTAACCTCGTCTGTCTTCGTTGTAGCTGATCTTAGGGATTAGTTTGGCGATAAATTGTTATAATAAGCAATCGCAAGATGCAAGTGTTATTTTCTTTTAAAATGAAGGAATAACATAAATTATTCGCCTCTTTTTCCAAAGTACATGGTTTGTTTTCTGTTTAACGTGCTCTCAGAAACTGGTCTTAATCCTAATAAAGTGGTTTAGCATCAGTATTAACTCTTACAAATCAGTTAGCTAGTTAGCATGTAGCTAAGTACCTGAGATTTTTGCTCAGATGAAATTGTTTAGCCAAAAAGTATCTTATTAAAGTATAATTTAGCATGATGAACATTTAGTGTGAGACACAAGTTTAATATTTTTTTTATCAGCATCTTGGTTATTTCTAGCTGCCATTTTTATTTCTCAATCTTTTACAGTAGTTACTGAAATATTATATTTTATCTCACTTGTTTTTTTCTTTTTTAAACAAAAGAAAAAAAATGTATTGTGCTATATAGACTTTTCAACACAACTTATACTGAGAGTATATAGGCTGGCTCCTCTTTTAAGGTTTAGGCTAACTTTCAATAAAACAAAGTCAGGCTGTACCTATAGAAACATCCTTAATCCTTAAACAGGTCTCTGTCATCAGTTTCAGATGGAATGAAGTTGACAAAAAACTTGTGGTAAATAGTTTGTTTAATCTGTTTTCATACATCTACATGACAGCTTTTGGAAAGCGTACACCTGCATCCCTTTCTAATGCATCATTTGTTATTTCTGTTAATACAGATTGTCTTTGACAAAAACACAAAGGAATTTCATGCCAGGCTGTTTACACAGAATGTCCTTTTTTAATAGTGTAGGAAACAGAAAGGAAACAGATAAAGGAATTAAAATGTTCTGTGTGACTGATGTGTGTCTGGAGGAGGTGTCGTCCAGGTCACTTCCTCCGGCAGACTGAGGAGGAAAAGTGTTGGCAGTGGAAGTACGGGGAAATCTCCCAATCATTCACGCCAACATGTTTTAACACTTGGGCGGTTGAACGAGTGCAAAACTCCCAGGGACAAAAGGACACAAATCATAGTTATTTTGGAATTTGTTTTCAGACCCATAAATCTATTAGCTTGTATAAATATGAATAGCGGTAGTGCAAAGTCATGTTTTGTTTAAGTTGCCAACTGCAGGGAAAGATTTCTAAACTAAGACTTTATTTACAAGTTGTGGCTTTTACTTCTGAGAAATAATTTAGAAACCAGCCAAATATCTTATTGCGGATGATACAATCACAGAGGCGTTTTCATCTAACCACACATGCACAATGACATCTTCATCTGTCAGCTGCATGAACAGGTGCAGGCCGTCCTCCAACATGCACTACACTGCCATGTGAACAAAACTCAAACTACACACTGTAAATGACCAAAACTGAAAAAAAATCGATAAACAAAAAACTGCTCATGTATAAATTTTTAGGACGTTCAGAAAACAGCAACAGTGCTTTATCAACAATCAACATACTCTTTCATATTGTTTTTTTGTCATATCTTTTGTCAAAACTTCCTCAGCATGCGCTGGATGGTGTAGTTTCAAATTTCGTGCAGAAATTTGAGGAATCAATGTAACTGAGAGCACATTTTTAAACTCTTTGTCTTTCTGTTCTGTTCTGTCACTCCTGAACAAACATTGCAGCAATTCAAAAGCCAAAAAAAGGAAACAGACTGAAAGCAATGGAGCATTAGGCATTCAGGCTGTTTTCAATTTTCTTTCTGCAGAGAGGCAGTTTTCTGTTTTTGGATGCAGAGAATTTGGATGGAGCTGTTAGTTTGCTGCACTGGTTTTTCGTGTGTGTGTGTGTGTGTGTGTGTGTGTGTGTGTGTGTGTGTGTGTGTGTGTGTGTGTGTATGTGGATATGCAACTGAAAATGCGTGTGTGTGTGTTTTGGTTGAAGAGGAATGTTCTCTCTTTCTCTGATGACCAGTGACAGATGCTCTGCTCGAGGCAGGGCTAACATCTGTGTGTGTGTGTGTGTGTGTGTGTGCGTGTGCATGAATGTATGAATGTTCATGCCCCTGGCCTCCAAAAGTCAGTACAAAAAGGACTCCTGTGTTTGTGTGTGTTTGTTGCCGACATGCCCACAAGGAATTGTGGGATGCGTGGGAGCTGGGGTAGCGCTCATAAGAGCAGAAGGGGGGAATGAGTTGAACGATAGTCTCTTTCTTTTCAATATGTCAGTCCTCAAATGTTTTTACTTAAATAAAAGTGAGCAGGATTAAAAAATAAAAGTCCTGCATACAGAACCTTTAACAACACCACAAGTGTTATAATAGATTATCAGAGCGTTGAACAGTAATCAGTATGTTAGTGCGTTTGCTTTGGTCTATGTTGTTAGCCCTCCCTGGGACATATGAGCAGAGCCACATTTGGGCTATCAGTGACAGTGTTATGTTTTCATATTTGTCACTGCACCTTTAAAGCGTTATTACGTCTCAGTGGGTCCCTGATGATGATACAGAGACAGCCTGTCTTCCCTGGTCCTCCTCTTTTTGTCTTTCTCTCCTCTGATTCTATTTCCAGCCCTCATCTTTTATTTCTGGATTATCACGCATCATCCCCGTCTGGCCCTTGAGAGTCTGATTTCAGGCTCCAAGATGGACGACCTTTCGGCAGTGGGAGGGAAAAAGCTTTGTATGGCTGAGCGCAGCGTCGCTCCGCACTTATAGTATTGATGTGGCATAATTGTCTTCTTCTGAGTGGTGTAATTCTATCGCTGTCTATTCAGACTGAATGCCGGGCAGTTATGAATAAAAATGTGCTGTAGTGAGACTGCGGGATAAAAGAGAAAGCTCAGCGTCCTTTTTATGCTGGATGGAATTGACTGATGAAAAAATTACATTAAAATTGTCCATTTTGAGCCTTTTTTTAATTCAAGAAGAGTTGACTCAATAATTCTTGATCTGGACGGACTACAACTGTCCGGTTAACACTGGACAGCTCCACTTGAAGAGTTTGCTGTTGACATACGTTGTTCAGGGGGACATTGGTACATTGGTAGTTATTTCAGGAAATCATCAAGAGTTTTTTCTTCTTTCTAATGTGCGTATGTCCCTTTGTATCCCCTCTTTAAATTCGGAGGATTTTTTCGGTGGAGCTCTTCATTAGGTTCTTTTTTCCTCATTAACAGTTTGTGACTCGCAGGGTGGATGATTGACCTGTCAATCCTATCAGAGCTGATCAGACAGAAGCAGCGGCTGCAAGTGAATGCAAACTTTTAGACCCAACACAATGAAAAATTAGGTTTCACTTTCACTGCACCTGACGTTCCACTGCTCCATCTGTGCTCAGAGTATGCTCTGTGCTCCAACAGTGTAATGCATAACTGAAAGGATTTCAGCAGCACTCCTAATGAACGGTCAGGCTTAAAAAAAAAAAAAAATCAGTTTGTGGCTGCAGATTTTTTCATTGTCTTTTTTTCTCTGATTTTGAAGCTGATAAATGTAATTACATTCACAATAGATCTGAAAGATAATGACATCCTCAAGTCACGAGGACTCTGAACATGTGTGTTTGAAAACCTCTGTCTCAACACAAGAAAAGTTGACTGAATGCTCAGTTGTGTAGATAGCTATTTAGAAAAGTGCAACTGCCCCATTGGACAACTGTTTTGTTTTAACAGTTGATGACATGAGACTTGAGAGAAAAAAAACACTGTCAATCTGATAAATTCCCAGATCCAGAGACATGAAAGACTTGATTTGCTTATAACTATGAGTGACAGTACACTAAAATGACCTTTACAGCCACAAATAACAGTAGCATATGATCATTAGCATGTCAGCATGCCTCAGGTTAGCAGTAACTGGCAGTCTTTTACTCCCTGATACTTCAAACTGATCTTTAACTGTTGGCCACTCGGAGTTCCCATGAATCAATGAGGCATTTCAGTTCCCTGCTGAAGAGCACTGTAGTGCCCCAAAGCAGCTATAAAAAAACAGCCATCTTTGGTCTTTCCCTGTGTTTTTGAGTATGGATTAGCTAAATGACGGAGCATGCAACAGTTGCTGTGTGTGTATGTGGGTGGTGGATGAATACAGCTCTCTTTGTACTTCTTAGTGAGTGTGTGTGTGTCTATGACTACCTCATCAACACACCAGAGCCACAGATAGACACACACACACACAGTGGGCATTGTCTATCACACAGGACACACAGCCTACAGTGCTAAGGAGAGCGTGCACACACACACACACACACACACACACACACATGCACCTACACACAGCCACACACAGACTTTGAACGTCATTTCCTGAGAAATATGCAAACTGGCGTCTCCTGTTTGGACCGTGAATGACAGTTTTACAGCTAATTCAGCTAAAGACATACCTAAACAGACACACACAGACACACACAGACACACACACACACACACACACACACACACATTGCTGTGGATGGCATTCAGTCATGCATTCCAGGCATATGAACAGCAGTTCTGGCAGTGAGACCCTCAGCTGCGCCTGAAGGTCACCATGAACACACACACATTGTCACACATGCACGCACGCACGCACGCACGCACGCACGCACGCACACACCTCTCCTGTAGAAAACAAGAAAACACACTTTCACACACACAGTTGGTTTCATTAATGTAACTGGGACAGTGTTCATGCTTGTCTGTATATTGATTCATATTTAATGTGTTTGTTCAGGGGCTGGAACCATGTGAAAAAGGCTATTGTGTTATGTGGTGTGCGTGTGTGTGTGCATGTGTGTGTGTGTGTGTGTGTGTGTGTGTGTGTGTGTGCGTGAGTATGTGTGTGTGTGTGTGTGTGTGTGTGTGTGCATGAGTGTGTGCATGAGTGTGTGCGTGTGTGTGTGTGTGTGTGTGTGTGTGTGAGTGTGAGTGTGTGGTCCAGAATAATACAGCACTAGGACACAACCCCCCCCCCTGCACACGCACACACTCTTACATACTGCTCTCACATCATATTGAATAAAACTGGGCTTCAAATGTATCTAACACAAATATTTGACCGGTGGCTGTCTGCTCTTTTGTGTCCTCCTCGCTGCAGCTCGTCTTGCTGCAGCTCTAATTGTGTTGTGAGCTCGTTTTCTGGGAGCAGAGTGGCTGTTTGTTGAGCTCAAAGACTCTAATGGTCCCTTTGTTGACTACAGGTACATTTCCAGGAACCTTTTTAGAAAGGAATATTCGAGAAGTGTAATTGGTAGTAATTGGTGAGGTGTGGACTTGAATCCTGTCTGTTGTAAGACGATATCGTATTTTTGCCATCAAAAGTATGCTGAATTAGCCAAGGGCAGTTCCTTTTTGTAGTGTACCTATGTAAGTGCACATTACTATCACTAGATTACTGTGAAATAAAGGACAACTTAAAAATGTGATGGTTCTGAGGCAAGTTTTGTTAAATTATGAGGAGCGTCTTTTTATGATTTCTAAGTGGATTAATGGAATTATAGATATATATATAGAGAGAGAGAGACATAATGATCATTTCTAGTCACACTGACTACAAGAAAAGGTTGACTGCACACTCAGTTGTGTTGATAGCCACTTGCACAAATGGAGCTGCTGCACTGGTAAGTCTCAAGTCCAGCAACACTGGACCTGAGACTTAAAAGAAAAAATATATTCATCTCTTAAATTTCAACCTAATAATTCCTTGAAGTAGAGACATAACACTACATTTTTAAAAAGCCATACCTGACTGAAAATATTCTGAGTGTCAATCACCACTTGTGGGCTGAAGTGTGGATCTGGAAAACCCAGAGCCATACATAAAGACAGCTAAAAAAACATCCATAAAAGCTTCTCAAACTTCTGCAGCATAAGCCACCTTTACACTCTTGATTAACTATAAACTATTCTGATTAACAATCACTTGTTGTAGTCACTTATGAAGCAAAAATACCAAACACTTTACAGGTTCTAGCATAGAAATGGGATGCATTTCTCTATCTTGCATGACAGCAAACTGAATATGTTGGTGTTTCGGACTGTTGGTTGAATAAATTAAGCAATTTAAATGACTTTAAATGACGTTTTTACCTGTTTTCTGGCAGCTTATTAAGATTTAACGATAAATCTTGAAATAACTGGCAGATTCGTTATTAGTTAGTCTTTGTTCTAAACAATCACACATTTATCATGAAAGATAAATCTATGACAATGATTTATTAAGCAAATAGCACGGACCTTGTAAAACAGATCAGTTTATAGGGGTTAAATCCTATTTATGGTGGCCATGGATTGGGTGTGGGGTGGTGTAGGGGTGACAGCATAAACTGACTCTCAGAGGTGGAAACTGTTAGATAGTTAGGATTCAAAACAGTCGCACAACAGCAAGTATGAAGAATAACACTATTCCCACAAACAACACCTTTGTTTTTCAGTCAGTTATCATTAATGGCATTTCAGCTATGGAAGAAAATGCAAGAAGGAATGCAGTCTGTCTACTCTGACTTTATGTCACTTAGCAATTAATTTCCTCTTGTCGTGTTTCTCATTCTGCATTCATAGTTTCAGAGTTTTAAGAGTTATGTTCAGTCTAGAATCAAATCTTTTTTGCTCAATTCCTTTGTTTCTGCTTTTCTATTTGAATAGCTTTTTAAAGTGTGATTCCAGGTAGAGGTGAGCCTGCTTCGAGTGTTTTGTTTTTTCTGGAAGTCTTGTGGAACATGAGCTTTTTAAGAAAGAGAGAGATGCGTGGTTGACCAGCTGTCGGAGGTTTATTTAGCCGCCACTCCGCTACTTCTCATGACCTCTAGACGCCTTGTATAGTTGACCTGTTACCCCAGTGTGTTAAATATGGTGCACGGGAATGTGTCGTTTAACTAAAGAAACATCACTGCTGAAAATTTGTCTCCTACAAGCAGAATTTCAGATCAGTGAGGTGCTGTTCATTCAAGACTTTGTGTTGGCTTTGATGCTCGGAAATTCTAGTTTGTGCATTTCTGCTTTCTGTTTTTAATGTATGTGAGTCCCTTAAGATGTACTTATGTCCCTGTGTGTATATATGACCCCCAGCCTCCTCCTGTTTTATAGTTCAGCTCTTTGGTCTTTTTTTAGGCGGGTAAATGTAGACTCTGGCCTCCTGAGAGTTCACCCTCCAGCTGACCTCTGACACACTAAATACACTCACTGCTGCTGGAGCTGGTTTACTGAGTCCACTTGTAATTCCACCAGATCCTCGGTTCTCTTTCCATTTTCGTTTCATTTCTGCACCACAATCACCTCAGTCAAACTCCATTTAAATGGCTTCATCCTTCTGCTTAACATATGTCAAACTGCAAACTGAAATTAATTTCCCATGTGTGGAGAAAAAGTGAGCAGTGTGGTTAAAGAAACTATTGATGCCTGATATGCAAAGTCCACAATCATAACATACAGAATATTTTCATTTTTTATAAATCAAAATAAGAATTCTCAAGACATGAGCCATGCTGAGCAACAGGAAGCAACAAAAGCCAAGCAGCTTAGCAACAGACAGTTCAACTTTGACACTTACAAACATGCAGAGCACCACTAAGCAATAAGACATAAAAAAAATAAAAAATACAACAATCATAGCATTGATATTGAATGTTAAAAGCATTCATATAAACACATAAGTCTCACAGCACAGACTTGAAGGACATAACTATAGAGGATCATACCGTGCCATATTGTGTAATATCACAGATCTGGCTATGTTCAACACTGTTCAAGTAAGCAGCAAAGCAGCCAGGAATGACACTCTTATGATACACTCAGCAATGTATTTTGTAAAAAAAAAAGAGTGAAAAACTGTTAAAAATGTCCACGTGTGCTTTTGTTCCTGTATAGATCATAAAAATCTTTTTATGATCTATGTCAGTCAAAGTTTTTGACTGACATTTCATTACCAGCCACAATGTGTCGATAAAAATATGGTTCAGTTGGCACCAATTGGAGCAGGATTGTCAGATTTTGTCCACATGACAACATTTCAACTGTGTACGACAGAGTCATGAAACTTTACAGGTGTGTAGTTGAGATCAAAATGAAGATGGAAGTTTGAAGATGGATGTGGTCCAAACTGTGTATTACATCTAGAGTTATACCATCTCAAGATTTGCTTGCCAATCGCCATCTTTGATGAATACACAAATGCATGTGCTACACATTCTCCAACTGTTGCTGGCCTTCTTATCTCAGCTCATGCTCTGTCATTTGTTGCACTTATTTGTCACACTCTTACTTTTTCAATTCAGGTGTTTTTCTACTTTTCTACTACCTTAAGGCTTTTTTAGATAATTAACATACATGGCTGTGGAAGCTGAATTATTATACTGACCTGGAGCACAGGTGTTTTAAACAACCTGATTAGGGAAACAAGGCAAGAGAACACTGTTTCCATTTGCTTACGTGTCTGCCTTGATAAATGTTTTCTTTATACTTATGTTTATGAGCCAGCACATGTTTTGAAGTGTGATATACTGCAGCAGTCACAACAGAGAGCTTTACCAAACAGAGATAAAAGCAGCAAAACAGACATTAACTCATGTGACCACACTGCAGATCACTGAATGAGCTGCCTTCAGCGAGACTTGCTGGTTATGTTTAATTTCTATTCTTAAACTTTTACTGAAGGGAATCGTTATGCTTTACAGGTTCAGCATTGTTTCGCCTTAATTATTGAAGAGGGGATGACATATAAACACAGGATGGATTGGACGTGAAAGTGTTGCAAGCTTGTAGTTCATTTATATTTTAGGCTTTCAGATGATGCTCTGGTTCATAATGACTTTCAGCGAGCTGGAAAGAGGCTCGGTGACTGCTGATGGACACAGCTGGCTGCTGTGGGAACTGAACCTGAGACCTTTTGGCTGCAGGATCGTCTTTTGCAGAATAACAAGCAGAGAGTTGCTCGCATTTGTTTAATTCATCCAGAAAATGATTGAAATGGGGCACACAATGCTAGTTTGAGGCTGGAAAAAGTCATTTTAGAGGGCTTGTTGTGGAAGGTTGCGAAATGCCTTTAAGTTCAGCATCTTGCTTGAATAATGATTCAAAGAAAGCAAAGTATCACTTGTACTTAAAATTGTCTTTAATTACAAGGATGAACATGAGCCGAAACAAGCAGACAAGTGTCTCTTCAGACTGAGTTTAACTGGAGCTGTCGAGGTCTTTAACCTCGTAATACGGTTTGTTAGTTCTTGATTCAATTTGACAATTAGGGGTGATTTTCCAATCGCCGCTCGTTCCGTCGGCTGGATGAGCGCCAGCTTTTTGTCCCGAGTATTTACCAGAACTGCTCTTCTATCAGGTCATTTGTCTTCATCTTTTGTCTGTTTCTGAAAACGGTCCAGGCACTTTCAGAGAAGTCTCTCATGCAGTCGCTCCTCATAATGTAACTTGTGTCTGGAAATGATTTGCAGACGTCCCATATGGGTCAATGAGGACGGACAAACAAAACAACCTTAGTATCATCCATCTGCCTGTGATGGTTGATGCACTACTTTAAAAATGTACTTTGTTGATGAACCAACTAAACTAAACCTCCGTTGTTTTAATTCTGTTTTAGTTATTTTCCTGCATTTCTAAGAATGCCTTTGGGTTGGAGGAAAGGGGAAAAGCGACAGCTTACCCGACCTGCATCTTTAGCGACTAGAAATGTAATATTTTTCCCTCTTTCACTCACTACTCCCTATATTTAGACACTACTTCACACTCTATATTATAGTAGTTAAATCTATAGTGAGCATCGTGCTGTGTCGCACAAGGTTAATTTTCACATTTATAAAAAATGGCATGTTGCATTGTGGAATTGTTAGCAGAGAGTAGTTTACGTACCATAAACACTTTTGTTCTTTGTAACTTTATTGTTGGTAAAATTGACTTGCTCAGAATTTGAATACTGAAATAAAGTAGAGGAAGATAAATATAGTGCATTACTGTAAATAGGGATTGGATCGGTGGATTTGTCCCTTTTATCCATCACATTGTTTTAGATGCATAGATAGAGTAGCTTATTTCCGGTAAAATCGGCCTTCGTTAGGTCTCTCTTTAGGTTTCTCTTTGCTTCTCTAATATTCTATCTGCTGCTATCTGTCACTCACCTTAAAGGAAAACTTTGCCAATTTTCAACCAGGACTGTGTTCTCATAGTTTGGGGAGTGTGTACAGATGACCGGTGTGTATAAGCACTCTAAACTCCCTGGCCGGCCGCAAATGCGTCATCAATGATGTGAAACGTTTTGCTCGTTGGGAGAATTTGTTGTGATGTCAGCACAGGGGTAAACAAAAACTGTTTGTTTGCACTCACTCCCAACACTGTGATACAGACCTGGTTGAAAATCGGCAAAGGTCCCCTTTAACACATATTCACACATACTGAGTCTTATTATCTATAAAAACAACTGGCAGTATTCATCCATTATTATGCAGCATTTATAGCATAATATATTTACTTTGTACCTTTTGAGACACATTGAGACCATCCCTTAAATCATGTTAGAGTGAAAAGGTAAAAAAGACATCAGGGTTAACAAGTCGTTCAAATGCAGCAACAAAATCCTGAAAAGGGATTTTAAGTGCTTAAACACACACACACACACACACACACACACACACACACACACACACACCTTTTAAGAGGATTAGCTGAATCATTCTTGTAGGGTCGAGGAGGTCGAGGACTTTCGCTCTCAACTGATAGGTCAACAGCATCGTTGACCCGGTAAATCTGGGCAATTAGACCAATCGCAGCACAGCGGCTGGTGAGATGATGGAGGTGGGGTTGAGTGTTGACTGTGAAGCTGGTGTTCGGTCACCATTGAAACTAGATTTTTATGCTGTTTGGTGGATGTTTTCATGACTATTTATAGTCCAAGTGTTATCATTGGGAATAAAACCCACAACCCTGGCTGTGTTAGTCCTTTGCCATCCTGTGACTTTTAGATAGAAAGACACACATCACATCTCACGCACAGTTTATTAATCATATTTTTAAAAAAATATATGTATTTTCTATGCCTCCATGCCAGTGATAACCAAGGCTGTAGGCATTGTGCTTTGAGGTTGTCCATTCATCTGGCCATCTGGCCGATTCTTGTGAAGGAGATATCTCAAGAACACTTTGAGGGAATTTCTTCAGATTTAACCCAAATGTCCACTTGGACTCAAGGACAACTGATTAGATTTTGGTGGTCAAAGGCAAAGGTCACTTTTACCTCGTCTGTCTCACTCTTGTGAACGCAATATCTCAAGAACACCTTGAGGGACTTTCTTTGAATTTGGCACAAATGTTCGAGTGGACTCAAAGATGAACTCATTAAATTTTGGTGTTCAAAGGTCAAGGTCACTGTGACCTTGCATCTGTCTTATTTCCATTTACACAATATCTGAAGATGGCCTTTACGGAGTTTCCTCAGATTTGGCACAAACTTCCACTTGGACTTAATTATAAAAAGATTAGAATCTGGTTGTTGAAGGTCAAAGTTCAAAGGTCAAGGTCACGTTGAGCTCATAAAACATATTTTTGGGCAGGACTTGAGAATTTTCACACGTGGCGGGGTAAAGGTGTGTAAAGCATCCATGTTTTCACAGACATGGATGGAAACTGTGAGTGCAACTTGACTTTAGCACGTAGGTTTACAACGGTTTGGCAGTATTTATAGTTTTCATTAAACACAATATGCTCTGGAGTAAATTATGTTATAAAAGTTTACAGTAAAGAATATTAGGAACTTAAACCATGCAGATGATAAAAAAAAACAAAGAAAATAATAAGTTACATGTATAAATATTACATTAAAGTTAGAGTGTTGTACCTTTAGTGTCCCAGTGTTGCAGAAACATAAAATAACAGAAGCTTTACAACACCTCCCCTCTTCACTGTCTCCCACAGCAACCCTGCGTCCAGCCCTCATTACATCCTCTGCTGCAGAACATTATTGCCAGCTTTATCTTCATCCTCTTCATAAATGCTCTTGCTGACTCCATTTGTCATCTGCGTTTGCTACCGTTTTAAGCAAATTGGCTGGCGCAGTCTCTGGACATCACAGAGTTCATTAGCAGAATAGATGTGTCTCTCTGTTGAGGTTTTTTTCCTTCCTGGTACCAATTTAAACACCTGAACTTGGTGTTTCTGAGGATGCCACACGGGGATCCAGCGGCAGAGCTTTCTTTTTCACAAAATTCAGAATCCCTTTTATGTGATGTATTCAATTATTTCTGATTTTGCATGTGTTTGACAAATATCCCCATGTTGATATCAGAATAACATTTGATTCCCTGCCCTGTCAATCACCATCATAATAAAAAGTAAAGAGAGTAGTGAATATTTCCTCTTCAAGTAACTTTGCTGCCTCTCCGATACAGTTTCCTCTCAGCTGGATTTGATATAATTACTTAAATCATTGAAACTTATAATTAAATACCATTTTAACCAACTTTGGGTGGGTAGCTTTTTCTCTTATTTTCAGTTTTCATTTAAGCTGGATCTCAGCAGTTTTAAGACATGCTAGCATCAGATCATACTCAGTGTCTGTCACCTCCAGGATTTACACTCGTCCATCTCTTTTCTATTCATCTCGACATTTTAACGGCAGCGTTTCAAACAGACATCCTGGTGTCACCTGCACTCCCAGCTAACAAGGTGACAGTGAAAGTGAGGCGACGACCCTGCAGGCGAGAAAAATGAGAATTTTCATTGGTAAAAAAGTATTTTCACAGTGTCCCGACACTGACAGCTCAGTTTTGATTTCTCATTGCTTGATTGGTGCTCGTTGTGTAACCGAATAGCTTCGGGGTGAAGGGATCCTGAGTGACGGATGACAGACGTCGTCATTAAGACATTTTTCTATGTAAATCCCTCTCGCTGGGCTGTAAGTAAAGCGCTGGATCTCTGGATTCATTTTTTGCATGTGCAGTCAGACATCCAGCTTCATCCAGCAGGTTTTGGATGGCAGGATTGCTTTGAGCTTAGAGAAGCTGGACTGCACATGGAAAAGGGTCACAGGCTCAATCCCCAATACTCTAAGGCCTTCCAGCTTCATTCATTTCCAGTCAGTCTGAGTAAAAGCACCGGCTAACTGCCCAGAAAACACACGTGTAAATCAGTCTGTAGCGCCATTAAATAATGATGTCTTAAAGTCTTTTTTAAATGTGGCAAGATTAGACAAGGGCAGTTTGGTTGACTCACAGGATTGTATGGCCTTGCAGGCTGCCACATATGAATGGATGTGTTGGAAACCTTGGGTATTTTTACTTTAACTTAAAAAAAACATGGACAAAAACACAATACCAAAGCCACTCAAACATTCGCAAAGCAACACTTTGCAACTAAAATGAAAATAGAATGATGTAATAGAAAGCCTTTATTGTCATTATACAATGAGCCACAGAATTAAAATGCTACCCCTATAGGTGCATGACTTTCACACAACCTCATTTGCGCAGTGAAACACATACATATATCCATACATTAAAGTGTAAATATTATACATGAAGGCAAATAGCAAAGAATATAAATAGAAAAAAAGAGAGAAAACTAATATGAAAATAAGAAAATAGAGAAACGTTTTTATTTTGCTGATTGTCAATGTCAATGATTGTCAGTTGTCAATTTCAGAGATAGTAACATCTTTGCAGCTGGCTCTGGGATTCAAACCAGCGACCCTCCAGCTGCGTCTTTACTGTGCTCTTATTAATGCATGTTGACAAATTCCCTTAAACACTGAAAGACTTGAGGAAGATCAGACTGTCTGGTTATTTGCAGAATTCATAGACACATTTTCTAATTAGACTTTTTGCTTTTTCTAGCCCCCTCTGCAGCATGCTCAGCACTCGTCTTCACACTTAGCTAATTATCTTCATTATTAATTAATGAGCTGGTGATTAACCCCCTCTCACGCTTCTCCAACAGCCCGATCCTTCCATGTTCACGGGTGTTTACAGACTCTGCTGCTCTCTCCATCCGCTCAGCTGACACTGGGAATGTCACTGTGGATGCCACATTAGAGGCAGTGCAGTATAATCAGATGTGACATTTTGGCGTGAAGAGGGCTGCTGCAGTTACAGAGCTGTAATGATCATTTGTTGCGGCAGAGTGACCTGGTTAACCCACTGAGGACACGAGGAAGGAAGGGAGTAAGGAAGGAAGCACTGACAGACAAATGGGAAAAGTAATTAAAGTCTTTCTTTCATTTCATACTTTCTCACTTCCTTCCATCGACTCCACCCTCCTTCCTTTTTGCTTTTATCTTTAAATGTGACCTTGTTTGCATCGTTCGTCCCATCCTGCTTTGCTTCCTTCAAAGCTTCCTTCCTGTCTTGCTCCTATTATCTGGCCCTCTCTAGTCCTCCTTCGTTCTAGCCCCCTTCTCAATTTCTCTCCCCTTTTCCCCTTTTCATTCTCCCATCTTTTGTCCCTACATTTATCGTCCTTTGCTTTCTTCATACTTTTTTCCATCTCTTCCTCAATTCCTCCCACCTGTTATTCCTCTCTTTTTCCACTCTTAATTTCTTGCTCTCTTATGGCCATTTCCTCCTTTGCATCCTTTAATTCTACCTTCCTACCCACCTGTCCACTTATTTGCCTTCCTGTCTTCCTTCCTTTTCATTCCCTTCTTCCTTTCCTCTCTCCTCTTATCCTTGCATTTTTCTTCCCATCCTTATTTGCTTTCTTTAATGCTCCCTCACTACCTTGTCGACCTCCCTAACCTGCCTTTCTTACATTTTTACATTTCCTCCCTCCCCCCTTTTCTTCCTCCCAACCATTTATCGTTCCATTTTATCCATCCTCTCTCCGTCCTCCTTCTCTTCTCTCTGTTCTTCCCTTTACTTTACTCCCCTAAAATCTGCTTGTCTGTTGCTTCTTTACTTCCTTGCTTCCCTAACTCACTTCCTCCCGCCTCATAACCCTCTGCCCCCGCTTATTTTCCCTCTCCCTCATCCTTATGTCTATACATCCCCACATCCCCCCACCACCCTGCTTTGCATCTTCACATCCATACATCCTCTCTTCCTTACCACTAATTTCCCTCTTATTTTTCCCTTTCTTTTTACTTACCCCCCACAAACACACTTTACACTCCTCTAATCTGCCCTCACTTTCCTCTTCCCATCAAATATCACACCTTTTATTCTCCCCTTCCATTCTTCAGTCCTGTATTCTTAGCTGTTTCTCGATTCTCGAGTTTCCCACTTCCTTCTATCAGTTTACTCACCACAGTCGCAAGGTTAAACACACATTCCAGTGGGAGTTGAACCTGCAACCCTCTGAGTAACTGCACACTCTTTCTAAACATAAGCGTCTGACTTTGCAGTGTTTGAGCAGAGGTGAATCAGATCACATAGCTCTTCCTCCTGTGTTGTGTGTGTGTGTGAGACATTGCAGTTGTTTTTACATTGCAGTTGTTGGTTAGGGACACGGTCAGTCAAGGGAAAATAATCTGCAGGCATGCACGCACGCACGCACGCACGCACGCACGCACGCACGCACGCACGCACGCACGCACGCACGCACGCACGCACGCACGCACGCACGCACTTTCAGCTGTTCAGTTTTACATAATCATTCAAAGACCCACACACCTTGACTTCCATGCCTTAGGCAATTTGTACGTATGTGTGTAAACAAACATAACATTTTTTTTTTGCTGAGTTTTCGGTTGGAGATTTTTTTGCCTTGCTTAGTGGCACGTAGGCAGTAGGAGCCCTCCTGACAATCTAGTGATTCAAACGTTGTGGTTAGGAGTAGTGTCCACATCCAGATAGCTGTGAACACACGCACTTATGCATGCATGCACGCGCATGCGCGTGCACACACACACACACACACACACACACACACAAATATACAGAGGGTAAATGCTGTGTTATTAATAGAAGTGTCAGGGTGACACAGTAATCCCACATGGCGGAGGCATTCCTCCTCTCTGATATCAGCACACACACACACTTCAACTCAGCACTTCTCAGAGAGATAGCAGTATGTGTGTGTGTACTTAAGATACCTTAATTGCCCCTGTTCAGACTAGTCTGATTGACCGGTGTATTGACAGGTCAGCTAGTGTTCTATTCTTTAGCTGCTAGCTGTGGTGACCATACATTAAACATATCGAGACATTAAAAGTGCAATTTAAACATAATTTTCAAATAATTTTTCATCACTTTGTTTTCTACATTCAATATATTCATTCAGAATTAAATTTCACAACAAACAAAATATCAGACAACAAAATGAAACAGAACCAAAAACAAAGTAATGAATGCAGTAAGTGTAAACAAATACCAATATCTTGTACGCTCTCCATTAGCCTCCATTAATGCATGCACTTGACAGGACTTGGAGGTGATAAGAGTGTTTATTTCACCCCGTGGAATTGCATCCCACTCCTCCAATGATGTACAAATTTCAGCAACTGTTGTTGGCAGTGGGACACGACAGAGTACATGCTGATCCAGATTGTCCCTCAGGTGTTTATCCATGCATGGAGAACTGGATGGTCAGTCCATTACCTGGTTTGTTAAAACCTGCGCAAGGTTTTTATAGCCTTTATCAGTGCTGCTCAAAAACCTCTAAAAGAAACTTTTTAAACAAAGGCGGGATGCAAAGAGCGGTTCATGATGTTATTTATTGTTTTTGAACAAAATTGATTTGTTTTTTTAATATACAAAGATGATTGTAAACGTAACGTAATGTAGAAAGGAGTCTGGATGTTTTATGATGCGTTTTATTCTGTTGGGTTTACTGTGTGGAGTTTGCATGATCTCCCTGTGTTGCCATGGGTTTTCTCTGGGTCCTTCCACAGCTCAAGGACATGCAGATTAAGTTAAAGACTGGTGACTTTAACTGCCTGTAGGTGTAAATGTGGGCATGTATGGTTGTCTGTCCTGTGAAAGTCCGGTGACCAGTCCAGGGTGTACCCCGCCTCTCGCCCAATGTCGTCTGGGATAGGCTGCGGCTCCTGTGACCCTGAATAGGCTAAGCGTTTACAACTGAATGTGTTTTTGCCTCAGAGAGTATTTTATTAAACTGCTGAATAGTTTTCTATAAAAGGTAATTTAGTAGTAGCCTGCCCTTGGCAGCGCTTACAACAGAATATGATGTTTGTCACCCAAATGCTGCCTGGGAATGGTAGTGGGCTTATCTACTTTGGTTCATACAAGTACATGCTTGTGCCATTTGTCTTTTTACTAAAGATACTGTATTTTCTGACACAGTTGCTCATCTGTTGTACTATGTTGTACTTAGTTGTACTTAGAGTTTTAGTTCAAGAACCTTCAGGGCATCCAAAATAACTTCTCTGTTGACACCTTGACTGACTGGTTGACTGCTTTACTGGTTCACCTTTAGACTGGTTTACTGGCTGGCTGATCACACTGCGTATGCATGAATTAATTGGTTGGCCAAACCAAGTGAACCACAGAAGCTCGTCAACTGGGGACACTAAGCTATGATTTCCAGCAGACCAAACACACTCAAACACAAATGATTACTGTATTGTATTCATGGGACAGGACTCCTGACTGTTCTTGGGACTGACAGTGTGTAGCTCCAGGGTTTTCTGGCGATACTGTGGACACTGGCAGAGACTAAAACATGTGATTCAGCGACTCGTCAGAGGCGTCTCTCTGTTCTCCCAGCAGCCTCGGGGAGCAACACATCTCACAGCCAAGACCTGAGTAACACACACTGGGTTTCCATCCGAAAAAGGGATATTCACCCACTTTACCCAGAAACAAATATTTAGAGCTTAATTTTCTATTTGTGAAAGAATGGGAGTTTATTTCTTTGTTTTTTAATGAATAGAATAGAAATGTGCCAAGAAAAGTGTCTTGAAGCGGGAGAAGTTACAGATAAATAGATTAACAGTGTCCCACCAGATTGGAGGACACAAATAAAGCTTTTGTTGGACAACTTTATATGCTTTTGATCAAAGTGACAGTGAACCGGTTTTTATATTTTGTTCTTGGCACCAGTTAAGTGAACCAGTTTCACCAGTCTGTAGGATCCAGTCCAAAATATGGTGGATTGTGTTCGACACTCACCATCAAAATGAGAAATGACACACAGTTCACGCCTTCTGCTGACATGCTTGTCTCTCTGCACCTGACCATGTGTGCACTGCAGAGAAGACCAGTTGTCCATTGGCATGATGAGACTACAAGTGTGTGTGTGTCTGTGTGTGTCTGTGTGTGCAGAAAACCAAAACCCACATACTGTGCTTTCTGCTGTTATTTGTAGAATAGATTGAATATAAGATAAATCGTTTTTCTGTCAGTTACGTTTTTAAACTCGGGTTGGTCATTCACATCATCACAACAGATGCTCCCTTTGAATGCAACAATTACTGGCTCTTGTGTTGCAGTGTAAGCTGATTATGTTTAAGAGTATTATGGGTTGTTGTTTGTGGCCATAATGCTATTGTTAGCAAGTTTTAATCTGTCGGTCTTCAGTGTGTCTGTTAGAGTGTTAACCATGTTTACATTGTATTCTAGAATATAACTGTGAGCGGCTGTGTGGGAGGAAAACTGCTGTCAAGGTCTGAGATAATGTGAACTTCTGACAACTATAATATTTGTGATATGGTGGAAAGGACTACTGAATTGGTAGCAAAATGGCAGCAAAAGCTACCATTGCTGGCACTTATGTCTGAAGAAAATCCAGCATTATTTCTCAAAAAACCCCTACTTCAGATAATCAGAAAAAGTAGCTGTATACTGTTTGGTCTGGCCTCTTGCCAACAAACCACTACACATGTATAACAAGCCAAACATCACTAGCTTAGGCTTAATTCTTCTTCTTATCATTGGTAACTACAGGGATATAAGGGAAACTTTAGTACTGCAACCAGCAGCCACAATAAGGGCTGCAGTGCAATCTTTCGGGGCAGTAGCATAACCTCAATGTACATTTTCGCTTTTTTCGCCACTGACAGGCTCCGATTATGAGGAAACTAGGGTCAAGATTAAAGAAATATTAGAATCATAGAACATTTTCAAATTTTTCCAATTTTAACCATATGGTGTGAATTCAGCACTAGTCAGCACTCATAAGTGACTAAAATATTTTTTTGTCATTAATGGTTCTTCAGACATGGAGGAAATATATTAATAATAGACTTAAAAATATCAGATATATAAAGGGCAATAGAAAACGAGCCCCAAAACCAAATTGCTTAGAGACGCATAGCTTGGATATATTTTTCGTAGGTTTTTAGATGTCTATGAATGGAATTTCTTTTGTGGTGTTTAAAGCTTTGTAAAAAAAAAAAAAATCCACATTAACATTTTTTCCAAACTCAGCTCACCTGTTTCCATGAATAATTTACAGACTGCACTGTCAAGTTTTTTTTTTAAAGGACTACTTCTTTGTCAGTTTGAATAAAAACTGTTCACAGTGAGGTGGTGATTCTTTAACATATAGCTTGCCATGGTCAGTTAGGGTTCTCTCCAGTAAATGGAAAAATGGCTCTGCACCACTATAATCATATTTCAGGGCTTTCATAATCATTCCCATATGGTGTTTTTAATAGAAAATTTTGGCTTTTACTTTTCTATATGCACAGAAAATCCCCTGGTCCATTCATTCACGACCTGCATGTTAAGCAAGCAATCATACCTCTTGTGGTTCCTGGTTAAATATGGGTTAAACAGCAAATTACCAGAATGTAAACGGGTGAGAAATGGGTAGTTAATAGGTGCATTTGTTGCTGACACCGGAACATTGTTGGCCATTTAAGATAACCATGTTGAGCTGGTAGACCTCGAGGGATATTTCACTGCAGTCCTTGTGCACTTTGTTGATTTTTCTCCCCCCATAGGAAACATGCGTATCAGTGTATCATAATTAACTGAGCGCTAATTCCTTCTCTGGTGGCCTCAGTGTGCGCTATATGGGTTACACTGTGACCCAGAGCAGTGATAATTACCTTCAAATTCATATTTTTAATTAATACTGCCTCGGTTGGTGCTGCGATTGATGTGTCACCGCTTGCAGGGATGTTTAATGGCCACAAATCTCCGTGGAGAGCAATTATTCAGCAGCCACTGGGCAGCACCGTGTCAACAATGTCAGACCCACGTCCGTATGCTTTTATTTGATGTATGGTTAAAACCAAAAGATGGTGTTTCTGATTTCTTAGTTGTCCTGAATGCTTTTACATAATCCCAACAATGTGGAACATTCCTGCTCTTTTTCAATGAAATCCAAGTGGATTCTGTGGCAGCGCCGCAGGGCTATCTTTGGACAGATGCATTATTGTGCCAAGTGTACTTTAGTATTTAAGGAATGCGTCTTTCCTCCATTACAGGATAGCCATTTTTGGATGAGGCTCAGCTGGTTTCTAGCCTTTCATGAGAGTTTCTCTTGCACAAAACTGACTTCAACCGGTACAGCTGCTGCTATGCAACCTAATTTCGGCCATGAAAAATAATGCAGGAGGGCTCATAGTTTGGTATATGTGATGGCAAACCTTCTCTAAACAAATGTATTTCTAAAATCTACATAAATCAGTTGTTTTTTACATTGACTTTGCGTCAAATGACACTTTGTAATGTGAAGTTCTTTGTAGTTCTAAACCCACAGAAAATGATCACAGCTCTCCAGCTTATTTAAAGCTCTTAAGTCTTTTTTTTGTCAATTGTCATCTTATTTTGTTTGAGCAATCTGTTACAAAAAGCCTGCCATGAATGTTAAAGAAGCTCTATGACATTTAGTACATATCTATGATTGGCCTAACTGAATATAACTGGATCTTCTGGGTGGATAAAAAACAACAACCTTGGACTGGCAAAATAACTGCTAGTGAACAGAATCTAGGCAGCAAATTAGGTTTCCTTGGCAAAAACCATATAATAGTATGTGAACTGAATTTTTAGGGAGACAGGGTATCATTATCGACAATGCCGTTCCACTGCAACTGGTCAGAATACATACAATAGGATACACACACACACACACACACACACACACACACACACACACACATATGATTTAACATGCGCACAAGACCGGATTGGCTACCACAACAAAAAACAGAGAAGCTCATAGCAAACAGTGGTTTGCTGCTTTATTAATGCTCTGAAAGTCAGATATAGCTCCTTACAATAATTATTCTGGTAGTAAAGTCATTATCATCATTATAGGGGAGGTCAGATTGCAACAGGAGCTCACATACAGTGCAGGGAGATGCTACAAAGGACATAACAATTGTCAGTAACATTGGTCATATTACTATAACCAGGTTTCAAAAACACATTCAAAGCTTTCCTCTTTTTATCTGGGGGATAAATCCACCACGATAAGTCATTTCTATGTTTTTTGGAGGCAATTCTTTGACCACAATTTCATGGCTGAAGCAAGCTATTGTATTAATTGGATTTTCATGGCTGTGAATGACCGCCGTGAAGAAAAAGCCCCCGACAAGGCGTTAATCTGGATTAGCACGCTTTAAGCGTGGCGGGAACTGGTCCACATAAAAACCTTTCGAGGCCTCAGTGTCGACTCAGGTAATTATGTTAGAAAGTGAAGAGGTTAGATTGTGTTACTTCACATTATGGTTGAATGAGTCCAGAGGCTGTGAGAGCTGCTGACTGGCTCAGAAATGAGGAATTTGATATTTGACCTCAATTCTCTTTGTCTGCCTTTCAAAAGGTGAGTTGTTGGTGCTTTTGGATATTTCTACAACTCTAAGAACTGATAATTCCTTCAGCACCTGTACTGTGAAAAGTTTTTAAAAAAAATTTTATTTCAGTGTGCCTGTCTGTAATCGTCTGTTTCATTTATACCTGGGGAGTCTGGACTGTTGTCTGGGAGTATTTTCCCATTGTCTGGTTGAATTAATATTTGAAGTGTTGTTGCAGGAGTACAGTTTAATGCCAGTTGTGCCAGTCTGAACCCAGTGCTCGTTCCTGCACTCTCCTGTGCAAACACAGCTCATTTTTTACCACCTCTCTCTCTATCTCTGGACATCAGACTTCCTTTAAACACACACGCTAAAGGATATTAGCACACAGTCACAAGAAGTTTTAATGCACACACACAATATGAAGTAAAAAGCATTTTAACAAATCCAAATAGTTCAAAAGCAGTCATAGACAATGAAAGATTATCTTTCAAATGTTTCCTCATTCCTTTTTATCTTTGCAACACCTAACTTTTAAACTGTTTCATGTGAAACTTTATAAGAACACTGATTGTACCGTTTTCTTCACCTAATGCAATTTTTTTTAAAAATATTTTTTGAGGGGGCCTTTTTGCCTTTAGTAGACAGTTTAAGCATGAAAAGGGGGAAAAAGAGGGGGTGACATGCAGCAAAGGGCCAAGATTAGAATCAACTAATGCAGTTTTTATCTTTCATTTATCTGTTAAAGTTTTACACTGCATCACATAATCTTTGGAACTACAGACTAATAATTATACCCTGTCTCCCTAAAAATTCAGTTCATATACTATTAAATGGTTTTTGCCAAAGGCATTTTGGAGGAAACTTAATTTGCTGCCTGGATTTTGTTCACTAGCAGTTATTTTTCCAGTCCAAGGTTTTTTTTTTATCCACCCAGAAGAGCCAGTTATATTCCCCCTCACTCTTTGTGGATTGTGGAGTCACAGCCAGCACCTGCTCTTCACCTATTCTACAACATAGGAACTGGACCATCCTCTGATCACCCCCTTCATGAACTGGGACCAGGAAAAATCCTCCGTTAGAAACACAATTGCCCCTTTATGTAAAAATAATGTTGGAAACTACACGATTCGACATATACTTAAGACATGGCACCATAGTTAAGCTTATGAATGGTCTTTAAGTTAGCAGCACAGGTGTTTTTATTAGTATTGAAAATATTTGATATCTGTGCAAAATCAAGACTTTTTAACAACTCAGTTTGAAATAATGACGAAGGTATTTCGTCATTACCATTTGCAAATGCCTCTCTGAACTAGCATCTTGCAAGCTAGTGCTCAGGCATCGACTGGACAACTTCCGTGCTGCATCAATTTCCAACAGGATATCAGGAACCGTAATATTCTTTGATTCATCAGAAATTAAAAAAATTCTGGTGTTTCCTTTTCTGTATGCCGATCCGACAGAGCAAAGGACTCTGGGGAGAGAAGGGGAGGAGGCATGTGCTTAATGTTAAAAAATTACTACTTTACAGTGGGAAGGTGAGGTGCTGTCCCAGTCCTGCTGTGGGTCACTACAATATGCCATTCAGAGCCAGCTGCAGAGTGTAGTTGCTGCCTGTGTTCGGGAGAAGCAACCATACGCCTGTCTTATTGAGGTCGGGATGTGTGGGCAGTTGAATCATTTCACTGCCAAAAACCACAGATTAGCAGAACCATCCAGAAACATAGATGATTATAAATCAGCAGCCAACAATGTGTAGCAAAAGGACTGGAATGTTTGATATTTGATGCTATGGCCACATTTTAATCAGTATTTAAAATGTACCCAGGGCCACATGCAGAACATAATGAATCCTGTTTAATACCTGATGCAATCTAATGCTGGAGCTGTGCATCTACTTTTTAGTTTAATTAAGTCGATTACATTTTAATAATCTACGTCCTGTAACATTAGCAGAGTTAAATTAGCATTATTCCCAGGCTCAGTACATTACGTTGGATTAGATTGTATAATTGTAAGATTTCTCATGAAAAGTTGTTCTAGATATTGTGACCATTCCCCCTTTGTACTTTTTGAAATAATTTCCCAACTGATTCATTGTTTAATAAAGGACATAGTGTGTCATCAGTTTGTTTTATACCGGATGTTTGGCATATTAGAATCTCCTCTCTTACATTGTGCTTGGTTTTGTACTGAGTAGTATTAGTTGCAGATGTGTGTATAACTCCAGATGTTGCCTGTGGTTTTCTTCCATTCTCCTGTTAAAAATAATTTAACATAAATTATTATTAAAGGCTGCTTCAGTGACCCAGGTTCCTCATGGGGAAATTTAAATTTCACAGGTCTGTGCTTAATGTTTTACCTACAGCTGTGTGTAATCATATACAGTAAGCTGTTTGAGTGAGCTATAGGTGCTCTCAGAACAATAGGAGAGCCAGGTGCATGGCTTCTGTTTGCTTTTCTCCTCTTTGAAGAGTCACATGTGGCCTGTTGACTCAGTGATGTCACTCTTTCAGCCACTTAAAGGCTCATAGTAGAGGGAAGACAAATATCTGCTTTAGTTTGGTAGATCTCTTAACCCTTTATTCTCTGAGTAGATGTAGCGGATGGAGCAAGTTTGAATCTTTGACAGTATTTATCTTTAATTTTTTTTACATTACCACAGCTTTTTGAACTGGCTTTTTGTCTTTGCTTTCAATTCTTTTGTTGTACTTTTATGGATGTTTGAGATTTTGCACAATTTGTTCTCCAGCATGAGCTCTTTCCTACCTCAGCTCTATCGATATTTTTGATGTCTGATAGAGATTTATGATGTTATCTTAACCCTATCCAAGCAGTTTAAGTGCTCAGCATCACTTTTTTCACATGCTGGATGTCTCATCTTGCAATGAAACTCGTCTTTTGTTAATGTCATCACAAAAAGTGCCAGCTGCTCCCATCAGCACTCTCCTTTCTTCTCTGAAGCTTTGCCGTTCAGCTTTTTTTTCCTTTTTTTTTTTACTCCATCTCTCTGTCTGTGATTGATGCCTGACAGGGAAGCCAGACAGAGTCCATACAGACTTGACTGCTCTGCTCGCTACTATTGATTCTTTTTCACTTAAGCCATAATGAAGTATTGGTCAGCCTCAGCGAGTGTCAGCAGTGCTTAGCAAGGCAGCAGGTGAGAAGTGCCTCCAGACACTTGACTTAATTACAACTGGTCCTTGTGTATTCAGCTTCTCTGTGAGACGTGCTGATGGCATTAGTGTGTAGTGGTGGCAGATGCAAGGAAGATGCACTTTCCTTCTGATAAGGAAAGCCATCTCATCTTGGTTACCCTTGCTAGTAATCTTCTTAATAAGCCCACTGCTCTAACAATCGCCAGCTCTGGTTTGGTCAAAATAATTCCTGAATTCACCAAGTTAGATATAAAAAAAAAAAATACCGTGATACCGCCCAAGCCTACTCATAATGCAGAATGGCTCCTTTTATAATATTAGATTATTATAGGATATTATCAGGGATGTTAGCAAACCACTGAAAATATTTTTGACCAGTCAAACATGTGGATCTATTGGTTATTTTTGCTACTCTTCAGTTAACAAAAGTGCCTACCATCCGGGTCAGGTGGGAGCTAGCTAGAGGGGCACAGATTACTGCTAATAACACCATCCCAGCCCATGGTGATGAGACACGGTTACTGCTGAAACATTGTGCACACCATCTGCTCTCCCCCCAGGTTGCTCTGGTTAGTAAACTGCCCCCTTTGAGCCAAAAACCCCCTTTAGCATTAAGCTCCACCACCTCTGAAGTGATGGTGCTTCGAAATGCAGTGCTGAAGCTAACTGAGGCAATGAGGGGCCAGACTAAAGGAAAGCACTGCCCATATTTGACATAATCTTTCCTTTTTTTCTTGCAAATAACCTGTTAATTACTGGTTAAGTAATGTAAAAGTGCCAAATGTGAAATGCAGTGGAGTAGATGTATGAAGTGGCATAGAAATGGAAACACTCAAGAACTACTAATTTCACATAATTATAGTACTTAATTTAATATAGTAGTAATAATGCAGTAAGAGGTCAAAGATATACTGAGAGAGAGTGAAATATGAAAAAAGAAATTAAAGCTGTGCACGCATCAGTTTTTGTTGTTTTTAATGTAACTTGGAGTACCATGATACTATCTCACCTTTTAGATATGTGGGTTTTTGCAGTACAGTCAGTTAAACCTCGGAGGGTGAATACTTGTGCAAAAAACTATTTTGTACTTCATATTTATGATTAATTCAGATCACATTGGATCCCTTGATGTTCCCTTGCGCAAAGAAATAAACACATTTCACCTGCTCTACCACTGCAAATAGTTATGGCGGGAAGCATCTGCTAAATGACTCAAATTTAAATGTTGATGTTTGCAAAAATAGCTAATTACTAATAGGCTGTTGTGGCCGAATTTCTACTAAGTCAAAATATTAAATCCCCACAAGCAACGCAAGTTTGATTCTCTAGTTACAACGCCATAAGCCAGTCATCACACAGGTAACATACATGTTGGGATACATATCAGAAATACCCTCAAGGCCCTCATTTCTCACTCACTCACTCACTCACACAAACACACACACACACACACACACACACAGACACACACGCTTGCATATTGGAAACATATGCTTGTGGAAAAGACCTTGCATTATTTATTGCGTGCTGTCAACAACACGTGCCTCCAAACTGTCGTCTGATATACAGGAAACCATATGTCAACCCCCCCATCTCCCATCTGAGTTACATGTATGTTAGTGTTGCATGTGTGTGTGGCCTTGTGGCACCAACACACTTTTATCAGCTGGAATAGCTCAACATTTTGGGAAAAATATCTCTCTGATACTATACGGGTCATCCAAATGTTGCACAGATTTTGTGTTAAGTATACCTGATTTCTATAAATTGGGCTGAAATGTTTAAAATCTGTGAACCTTTAAATGCTTTACGTAAAACTTTATGTTTTACATGATAAAAACCTTCAACTATCTGATGTTTGTGATTTTAAAAGATCTGAGGAATTTTAGTACTTTAGAGGACAAGAGGACAAAACCCAATGAGTGCACGTTCCCCATCTGTGCTCTTCCTTTTCCCTTCTCATCCTCACCTGCAATCCCAGCAGGAGCTTGTTAGCCTTCAGCTGGGGTGGGGACACACACACACACACACACACACACACACACACACACACACACACACACACACACGCATGCACAGTGGATGCAGGAAAGGATTGCAGATTGTGACACTGTCAGGCCTGTTGGCTTGGCTGTGCTCTTTGCATGCCAAGAGGTAGGTGTGTGTGTACTTTTTCATCTTTATTTTTCATTCACTCTTTCAGTCCCATCAACACACACACACACACACACACACACACACACACACACACACACACACACACACACACACACACACACACACACGCACACACACACACCATATTCAGGTATCAATATACACCCACTGCTGTATTAAAATGTTGTATATCATGCTGTTTAATTTTACCATATAGAGTTGAATTATATTTCAACTTGGAGACTAATTCATACAGAGCTGTGACTTCATATTTAGAGTATTTTCATTATCAATTAAACTAAATTATACAAAATCCAAAAATATTCAATTCAGTATTCAATTTAAAGATCACCACATTGGAAAAGCTGCCTATTAATATTTTGTTAATTGACACATTGTTAATTGTTTTAGTTTTAAATGTGTCTGCATTATCTTCTATTGAGCATTTTGAGTCAAGTTTGATCATATATAAGATATATTGATGCAAATAAACCCATAAATATTTCATTACTAACAAAAAGCAAGCAATTTCAGAAAACAATCTGGATGACTGTTGGATTGTTTTTTTTTTCCTCATTTACTTGAAACGTGGATAGATGCAGAGAGATGCCATGCAACAAAGGTCCATGGTTGAAACAGGGACTTTCTAATTACATGGCGTGCATGTGAGACCACAAACCCTCAAGGACACCACAAGGACTTCTGCCATTCATTTTGATCATCACAGGAACAGCACATGAACTTGTCTGGGACCACTAAAGAGCTAAATTTAGTATGTCAGACACTGAATCTAAGCATTTGTGGTCTGGAAAACCTTAACTTCACTTAGTGTTTTTAGACGTCTTCTCATGTGTGAGCTGTCATTTTATCTACACATGATTTGTAACCTGTCTTTTGCATTTCACCAAGACATTTAGACAGAGTGTGTGTGCCTCAGGATCAAACCTCCATTCCACCTTAAATCCAGGGAAAACTCTGTGTTGGTTTGCCTGAAGGAGATTAAGCCCTGAGTGCGCTGCCCATAAATGGACACTCTGAAGGGAGAGAGGATAGAGAGAGGGAACAGATAAAAAAATGAAAAAAAAATGAAAAATAGGTGAATAAAGAGTGCAACAGGAGAGAGAACAAGGTCGAGAAAACGTGAAAAATGTAGAGAGAAGGAATGAAATCAAATGGAGGGGGCTTAAAATAGGGAGAGGAAGGAATGCCAAAGGAAATGAAAGAGAAGAAGAGAGGGAGTGAGGGGGAAAAGTGATCCGTTAGCCAACCCAAACACAGGAAACGCCGAAGTCCAAAAAAAAAAAAAAAAAAGGAGAGAAACTTCTTTCTTTTAACGGTAACAGATCCCCTGACTCTGGCAAACGCTACCAGTCTGCTAACACTAACCTCAAGTGAACTCAGTGTCCTTTATCCTGCTAAGGTGAAAGGTCAGGGTTAAAGGCTCGTAGTTTCCCACTACAACAGCTTTTTAAGACATCTATAGTGTGCATAGTTCACCCACATTTTAACTGAATTTAGCTGTGTGTGTTTTTGATTGGTTTTGATTCACCTGTTCCAGAACAATATATTTAGTAAGTCCTCTGTTCCAACAATCAACAGCTCTGGTCTGGTCAAAATAAATCCTTAATTCAGTGAGTTTGATGAAATAAAAAAATGCAGTTATTCCCCATGGTCTCTCAGGCGTTGCTGGCCGCTGGCTGTTTACAGTCCTGAAATGTATCCCTCCACCACTAAGAGTCACGGTGTCTTTCAGCTCTGCTGCTTGTTCCACCAGTAGAGACTGGAGTGTAAGCTTTGGTGGTGCGTGCTGTGCATTGCATACAGTGTGTTAAATAGAAAAAGGAGCACCTGTATTTATATATGGTATTGAAAAACATGCCTTTGGGATTTCTAAATATCCTGGTATACTGTAATACCTTGACACAGCCCAAGCCAAGCCCCTACCGACCTTCACCCCGAATAAGAAGTCTAATCAGCCAGACTACTGATTTGATGAAAACAATCTACAGTACAGTGTAAATTCAAGCCTCAGATCATAGTCAGACCATATTAGTTTTAGTTAGGTGCCCTAAGAAGCTGATATCTGATACAGTAAATTCTTCATGATGGCTATAATGTACAGTTTTTATTGCAGTGTTGATTCAGCTCATGGCTGATATTGCAGGTTGAAGTTTGTGGAGCTGTTGAAATATGTTGTGTTATATCGTGAAGTAAAATATTTATGTTCACCATTACAACAAAAACACAGCCCTTGTCATTTATTTTTTATGAAATTAGGGCCCTGGAAAAAACCCCAAAACAAAACAAACCTTAGCCAAACAAATACAAGCTACGTCTTGTTGGGTTACATTCAAACATGAACAGAATAACTATTAACCTCACAACCATCAGGAGGCAGTTTAAATGATTTTAAGAACCACTTGAGCCATATCTATATTTGGTAAAATGTTTAAGTTGTTATCATGTTATGAAAGTTCCTATATTTACAAATACAAAACAAAAAAATGAGAGATTGTGGCCTGCAGATATTTTGCATCAACACTTTCAATTTTGGCAGCTATGTGACGTGGCATCAGTTGTTTTATGTTGTTTTGTTTAATAAAAGGTTTTGATGTAAAGAGATTCGCCGGCAGCGATGCAAATTTGTGACAATTACCAGGATTCTGTCAACCCAGAGCCGCATCTGGCAGTCAAATGAAATTGAGGTGTGTATTTGTGTATTGCTTTTCTTGTGAAATGTTAGAACGGAGGGAGTCGATCTGGTGTGCGCTGCCCTTGCCAAGGTTGAAAAGAGTAATAAAGTTTGCCATCTTGATTCAGACTACGGAGTCCTCGCTTTGTTAGTATAGATGCATAGTGTGCTTGTACTCATTTGTGAAACACTCAGTTCAGCTGAGGTTTTTATGTTAAAGTTTTCAAAATACCTTGGCTGGGAAACCTGTCAGGAGGTGGAATGATTGTGTCCTAGATTGCACTAAGGAAACAGTTGGTGTGTGTGTCTCGGTGAATGCATATAATATGTGCATAAATTAGAGAGAATATAGTGTATGAGTCTGTCAGCTTGTGTGTGTGTACGGGCTGCATCCTCATGTGTTTGTGCAGTGGGACACATATTTCTGCTTGGGGACATTTTTTGCATTAGGTGTATATATGCACATGCCAGCCTGTGTGTGTGTGTGTGTGATTGTGTGTGTGTGTGTGTGTGTGTGTGTGTGTGTGTGTGTGTGTGTGTCTCGGGCCAGAAGGGTCCTGTCACCCTGAGCCGAGTGCAAAGTGAAGTGACAGATTTGGATCAGTGGGGGGAGACCGGCCACTGCAACTGTGCTACACTTTTAATAATGCAGCAGATCTAATTCACACACCTGAATTATGGAGACGGAGCCGTCGTGTTTCTAGGGAGCATTTTTCTTGTGACACAGTCTGAGTCTGAGAACCTCAGGCCAGACACCCAGCAGAGACAGCAGCCCTTCAGACAGTCTGGAGGTCAGTCAGGGAGAGACAGCGAGCTGACGGAGAGACCTTTAACAGCGTGCTGCTTACTGCTTATTTTGCAGGTAAATGGGAATTGATTTGTAATCATTACATGAATATATCAACAGCATATTAACTTTAAGATATTTGTATTTATTGTGAACAGACCATTGCTGGTAAAGTCACTTTATTGATCAAAACAAGAGAGTGCTTTTTGCGATGGAACAAATCAGAGCTACAAAGCTAAGTCACTTAATGGATTGAAAAGAATTAAACTAGCAACTATTTTGATCAAATGATTTTTTAAATTTATTTCAGCCTCTCATATGCTATTATTTTTTGCTTGTCATAGTCATACATGATTGTGAGAGTCTTGCAATTTTGGCATGTTGGTTGGACAAACGTGAAGACGTCAGCTGTGCATTTTTCACAATTTTCTGACAAAACTAGAAAAAGATTTGAAAAAAATAATAATCTGCAGAGTACTTGATAAAGTAAATAATTGTAGCAACCGTGACGTCACCCATTGGTTTGTGGACTGCTAATTTGAAGCCGAGTTTGGTATTTTGGCTGTTGGGTTCTTTTTAAGCCACAACTGACCATATTTGGACTAGAGGTTGGAGCTGTGGAGGGGCGAACGTTGAATTTGACTCACAGACTGTAGCAAGGCCACACAGACAGCTTGTTACTCAAGTGGCCCCACCTTTTAATATGCCTAACTTTGGGTTTTAATAAAATATAAATTCTATCCCCTGCACAATTGTTATGAATGTTAAAACTAGCTACAGAGACCAAAACTGTTTTTTGTACCAGGCTGGAAATGTGTTTATTTCTGCAGTAAAGTAGGGCATTTAAGCATGGGAGTTGATGGGCCAGCCTCAAGTGGCTATTTGATGAACTGCAGATTTTGGGCTTTTCCGCTTTGGCCCTTTTTTCAGCCTCAAAAGTTGCTGTTTGGTTGTCATCTAAGAACACATAAAGCTAAAATTGGACCACTTTTTTTCACAATGCACCCTCCAAGCTGTAAATACCTGTTAATTCGTGGCTAATACATTTTTCACTTGTGCTTTATACATCAATAATAAGCCATTAACGAAGCAAGAAGTTGCAAGGTTGTGAAATGTTCTGCAGTTATAAATGCACTGATAAAGCATTCAGAGACTGTGCTGAAGGCAGATAGTGAAGGCCAATAACAAAAAAATCCCTTTTATCATGTTCACTGTAGCCCAGGGGTCTATGGGAAATGTGGTCTTTGGAAAAAGTCAAGCAGTAATATTAGCAGTAATTTGATTGCTTCAAATTGCTCTGATTTGAAAAAATGATGAGCAATTAAAAATTTATGTTTTCAAATGCTTCTTTTAGCTCTTTTAGAGGGCATTTTCCTCACATTTTAAAATGATTTTCTTTAATCTAGTCCATGTCAGTGCAGATACCAGTTCTTGTTATTTCTTTGGGCTACAAAGTCAAAATGAACCAAATAGTTTCCACTTGATGCAGACAACAATTTGAACTCAATAGCATGTTGAGATAAAAGTGTGTGTTTATCTGTTTGTCATGTAATTAGAAGGCCTGCTTCTCCACAGTAATAATGGCTGTTATTAAAACTGCAGGAGGCTTCATGGGAAACACAAACACACACACACACACACACACACACACACACACACACACACACACACACACACCATGAGCACATATCACCTCAAGCTTTGCACGCTTCCAACTGGCCTTTCCTCTCTTCACACAATCACAGACTGACAGTCACAGATAAGAACTCTTAAAGGTCTTCAAGGCGTGTGTGTGTGTGTGTGTGTGTGTGGTCCAGACTGACATATTTCAGCTGACACCTGATTTGAGAAGTGTGTACTTGCAGTTCTAGCTTTTGAGGTCACGTTTGGTTTATTTCCAAAGATTTTTTAGTACCATTATTGAAGGAGAGGTGAGACTTAGTCTCATGTGTCATTGACTGCTACTGTAAATCATGTAAAAAGGGAAATGAAAGCAGTTTTAAGCAGTAGGATTTTGCAGAGTCCACTTGTGAACTATAATCCAACTTGATGTAAGACTGCTTTAGACAAATGCAGACATAAGCCTGGCATACATTATGTTCAGTAAGGGGTGATTAATTGGAAATAGCATCAGCAATTCACTGTTTACCAAGAGCTAAGTGGGAACAGAGAAAGCTTTTCGTTAATGTGTACCATCTGCTTAAAATGAAGCCTATGATGATGGGAGATGCAACAGGATCCTGACTTTTGAGCCAGAATTGGTTCATTAGACAGGAAGAACATCTTTGAGAATCCCCTCCATTTGCTTTTCACCAGTTATGATACTATGTAGAAACAACATCAGTGTTTAAAATGGACCTATGATGCTCATTTTTCAGTTTCATCCTTGTTCTTTTAGAAACACCCAAAACATGTTTACATGCTATATTATTTTAAAAAACCCTTTATTTTCTTCATACTATCTGTGTTGGAAGACTTACGTATATTCACTCTGTCTGATACGCTACGTTTTAGCACCTGTCTCTTTAAGCCCACTCCCAAAAAAGCCCAGTCTGCTCCGATTGGTCAGTATTTTCAGGTCTGCATCTCGGCCTCTCGGCACCGTCATTGCAGCAGGGGGAATGACTGTAACGGAGAATAGCAGCACTTTCTACCATGAAAAATCATAATCAAAGCTTCTTAACACTACCAGGCATGTTTTAACAGGAATATGACCCGGAGAGAACTGTAGAAAATTGAAAATGTCTCCCTGATAATAGCATGTAACTACATGTAGCGGTGTTCAAGCAGCTGGGGATTGAGTGAAATGGAGAGTAGCAGCAATTTTTACTTTAGTAAAATTACCAAAAAACTTTCTAAACACAACTGGACTTCTGAAATGTTACAGAAGAAATATATTTCGAAATCTGGGATAAATTAACAATTGGTCGAAATGATTGCAGGCTCGCCTGACATTAGCATGTAGCTACATGTAGCAGTGTATGTAGTGTACACCCTTGCAGTAGCGTGCCTGGAGCTAATCTGACGTCAGCTTTTAGCCAAAGTAAAAAACTGTTTGAAGCCTGAGGTTTTTCTCACAGGGGTTACTTTTACATACACTTACCTCATTATTTGAAACTTTGACCATGTTTTATTTGAACACGCAACATTGTAAAATTCTATTTATGAAAAATATGTAAATTAAGGCAACATAATAGCTTGCAGCAAATAAAGGAACAATTTAAATGAAAAAAAAAACAAACCCAAAGGCATTATGAATGAGGGGGGATTAGACATCAAACAGAATGACTCAGATGACATATTAATGTCTTTAATGAATTGCTAACCAGCATGCTAGTAGCTATTAGCTAATAATCAGCAGTAATAGCTGTCTGTGTTGCGGATATGAGATGTGGCCAAACCGTAAAACTGATACATTAATTTGACAAGATAAGAATATTTTCTTTAAAGGCTAAACATTGATTTTTACCAATGTTTTTTTTTTTAATTTTGTATATATGTGTGTTTAAGAAAATAACAAGCACTCCAATGCTGCTACAGTTTGTTTGTGTGGTCTGGGTGGGCGTGGACAGTATGTGTCAGATATTGAGGCCAGACAGAAAAGCAGAGAGAAGGGTAATACTCTGGAGATCAAATAAAGGATGAAAGCGATGGCAGCATAAAGGTAGAGACACAGAAGACAGAGGAGGAGACGCACAGTAGGTCAGGCTGTCAGAGAGAGAGAGAGGGAGGTAGACAGAGAAATGGAGAGAGAGAGGGAGGAAGAGTGGTGAGAGGTCTCTGGTGTGTTTGTGGACCCGTTTCCCCAGCAGGAGGAGGGGAAGGGTCTGTCGACTGTCTGCTTCTAGCGTATGTCAGTGCTGTTTTAGACAGCATGAAAGATTGATGGAGATGAAAAGGTGGGCTGGTCGTCTGGGTGGGACGCTGTGATGAAGACGCTGGCGGTGCAGGAGAGAGCTGGGAGGAGCTGAAGTGGTCCACAGACTGACAGATATACAGCACGTACAGGAAGGTACCGTAAAAGATGATGATGGTGATGATGTGTGTCTAGTTACTTTTACAGGTTGATCTTTGATGTATTCTGTTACATCTTGCTGCTGCAGTGGTTTAGTTTCCCCATGGAGGCTGTTGCACCACACTGTTTACACTAATGATGTGTAGTCTTTTCCAGCACTGTCAAATAGTTAAAACTATAAGCGGTGGAAGAAGAAAAAATCTTGTGGAGTTTGTGACCACTAGTGGCGCTATAGAGCAAAGTTTAACGAGTGGTTTGTTTTGTTTGTATGTGGCACTTTACTAGTACACGCAAGAGCAAGATGGGAGTTTCTGTACATAATGTCCGACCGCGGAAAGGAGGGACAGAGCGGTCACACCTCTGAGCTGGAAATGCATGTAGAAACGGTGCTGAAATGAGGTCTGTATAAAACATTAAGCAGGAAAGACATGACCATAGGTGGGTGAGATTTGACGTTTTGATTGTGTGCTATGTTGGCGACCACACCGGGGCAATGCTAAAAAGCAGCTGTTCGCAATTACAGCGACTAATTCAAAGAAGAACAACAGCGGTCATAAATGTTCGCAAACCGGGAAAACAATGAGATCTGGGAGCTCCTTAAACTCCGAGCAGAGGACAAAAGCTTTAGTTGTAAAGGAAGATATAAGTCATAAATTATTAAATGTATAAAACTGGCTATAAAAATTGGGAACCATTAACTAGAATGGTATTTAGATTCCTGAAGATGCCAATGTATTCCTCTAGGAAAAATATAAAATTGGTTAGAAACAATGGACATAATTTTATATGACATAAATATATAATACATACTTTTATTTTTATTCCCCTCTCTTATCACTTGAACTATCTCTGGCCCCCCAGCTGATTTCTCTTGGTACCCCGACCTCTAGGTAGGGAGGGTATTATGAAAATACAAATCAGTCATGCATGATTATATTTAATATGAAACAAACAGATGTAATGCTTAATTTCCTGGTTAATGTCTGTTTTAGCAGTGATCTAGATGTTGTATCTTAGTTCTGTCAGCAGTGTGAACAGTGACATTTTTTTAGAGATTACAGAGATTTTTTTTTTTTGACTCCTTTGGGCTTCAATTGCAGCCACCAATGTGTTGCCTGCCCTTGCATCAACAATTAAAGTGACTGCAGAAAGAGCTTTGTGAGTAAGTTGTGACTGTTTTCAAAGGAAGACAGTGCTGTTTTCGTGAAAACAGGCACAGCTGCTTCTCAAGGTGGACCACAGAGGAGGATTTGCTGCCAGTGTTTTACAGTATGAGCAGAGCACTGCATTATTAGCATACCACACGTTCTTCTGTCTGTCTGTCGTCACATTCCCTTCAGAGGACCAACTGCTGAGGGAGAAACCACGCTGTGGGAATACAAACGACTCCTCCATCTATGGTTTTATCAGTCCATCTTTCACCGGAGCACTTCATGTTGTTGGTACTGTTATGATCAACATTAGTTCAACATGACGACAAGTGCAGAGAGACCAGCAGGGTTGTTATCCGTTCATCTAAACTCCCTGAACTGCTGGCTTAGTCTTTATTATAGAGCTGGTTCTTTGCTGTATTCTGCTACTTTTTACATCGACATTTCTTAAGACTAGGACTTACACTTAAATTTGCCAACTATACATCAGCCTGGATTCTTTTTTAGTGAAGTTATGGTTAGTTAAATAAGGGGTTAGGGTTAAATAACCTGTGAGAATAGCTTTGACTACCTTTTTAAATCCTTAAAATACTAATTAGATCAGTGCACTGTTTTATTTTCTGTCCTTCTTTGTGTCACACTGTATGATCAATAGTATATAGACACCCCTGTCCATGTGCTTTTGTTTACTTTTGGTCTGTTTTCCCCCCATTTGGGCTATAGGTCCATCAGTTCCCATGAAAGGAAATCTTAATGAGAGTAAACTTGGTAGCAACCGTTTGAGGAAGCCAAAGTCAGCTCCAAAAAGAAATGGTTGGACCTCACTAATGCTCTTGTTGCTGAATGGGAGTAAATCCCAGCAGTGGAAGTTGTTATTATATCAGAGTAATGGCAATGTATTGGAATGACATACATACAGCCACATACTTTTGGCCACAAACTGTATCTTGTCCGTCTTCCTGCTTTTCTCTCTCAAGCACACTCTGTTATCTCTATTGGCTTCAGTGCTGCAATGCTTTGCTAATCTTGTCTAGTGTGACGGAGAGCCAGCAGCCAGGAGAGGAGGCATGGCTCCCTGTTGAAGGAGGCGTCCTCCCCCCTTCGATAACACCTCCACCTCTGGCCCGCTGCTCCACAGCAGGCCAGGGCATCTTATCTGGCCAAGAACAAGCAGCTGTCGCCCCTTTAGCTCTAAAACAGATAAGCTAGGCTAACTGTTCAGCTTGGAGAGCTCACACTTTCATGATGAGCATCAGACCTGGAGTTCAGCAGACATTTCCAGGGTGACGGATACTCAATAAGCCAGTGGCTACATTTAAGATTTTTTTGGGGGAAATTTACCTTACATTTGAGCTTGTCAAAGATAATTTCAACTCTATTTGAGGGCCTTACTGCTTAAGTTTATACTTAAGCTTGGAAAGCCCACCCTGAGATTTATATTGTATAATAAACTGTATAAACAAGCATTTCGGCAATTCATAAAGTGAATGGAATTAAGTTAGCGCTTCATAACTAGATGAATATGTCTTAACAAGTTTAGCAATATTTTTGATATCAGACCACATGCTAACATGCTACTGTTATATGTTGGATGAAGCAGTTTTGAAAGCAAAGTTTGCATTTGAAGCAAGGTTTTTGTTATTCCACATTTGAATTGATGAAAACATGATAAACATGGAGTGAGTTAAAGAAGTATTTAGTAAAGAGAATGTCTTTTCACAAAACTATGCTGTCTGTGCAGTGGAAAGCTACAAATACTTTTGAAAATGGTGCCAGAATAAAATTGACATATACTGTTGTTCAGGAGATAGAAAACCTACAACATCCAGAATGCACTGTGCCACACTGGACCAGTAAATGAGTTACTTGTATTCAGAAAAATATGGTGGATTCTGAAAACATTTTATGCGAGAAATAGGTTACACAATAACATAATCTTCGTTCATATTAGATTGGCTCTGTCTAGTTTTACTGTTTGATCTCATTTTTCTTGAACTGTTTTTACCTAGTAAAGGACACAACATGGCACCCACTTCCTGTTAACAATTCTCATATTACAGCTTAACAGTGCACTTAAATATGTTACTGGCACCCACACTGTAAATTTCTTTTAATAAATCTTCCACAGAGTAGAAACAGGGTATAACTAATAATACTGCAAGCTTATTTCAATGAGCATCAGCTGGTAATGCGTTTGAAAAGAAGCTAGTAACAAAGTCAGACTGATTGGTTGCTGCAGTTTGAAACAAAACGCTGCTCCATTCCTGCCAAATTAATCTCAAACTGACCGACAATCTGAAAGTGAACTGATTTACTTGGTGAATGTTTTCTCAGTCGCGTGACAGAACAAGAGTAGTTAACAACAGAGTACCTTTTAAATTTTTACTCAAAGAACCAGATATTTGATAACCTTCACGTTCATCCTTTGTTTTGGCCATTGAACCAGGAGAGTTTAATGTCAACCCGAGTTATTATACATTGACATTGACTTTCAATGCAGAAAATTAGCAGGACTAACTTTTTGTCATGTCAGGCTATAAAGTTTTGTTAATCCAAACTTTATCGGTGACAACATCAGGGCCTTGTATTTCTGCTTAATTTTTTTCTACAGTCTTGAGAAATCAACCACCTACGCACAAATTGGTGATGACAGCAATGAATAAGTACCTGAAAGCAAAATCAACAATAGCACGTCAGATACCAAACAGTCATTCATGCTAACAAGGCTATCGTTCCTGCACGGAGGTTCAACCTTCAGGTGTTTTTATCAGTGCGGAGACTGCTGGCGGGCGACCTTGCCTGGGGGCTTGGTAAATTGATTTTCCGCTCTGCTTCATTCCCTTCTGATGGCGGACGGCTTTAGATGGACAGATATATCTGCTAACGGCAGTTAGCAAGGCTAATCCTCAGCCACAACCAGATATCATAATGCAGCAGATATATGTCTCTCCTGCTTTTTGCTGTATCATGCTGCTACAGGTGAAGGAGAAAGAAGGTCAAGATATGAGAACCAGTGGTTTATCTTTTACAGAAAACTAACTTAAGCTTGACTTATTGACCTTTGTTTTTATTTGCAGGATAATTACCCAGCTGGTTAAACTGAAATAGACCTAACATAGATAGAGATTTGTTGTACCTAATAATGACTTTATGGTGACAAAACATGTTTTACAATTCTGTCATCAACCATTTTCTAATGCACTGTCCACAGAGTCCACTAGTATTCTTGCTTACTTCGAGTTCAGTGTAGGACATAGACTGCAGTGTCTTTCCTGCCATATTTAAGTCTATGTGATGTGAGCTGCAGTGAAAAGTTAATTCGGGACAAAACCAGTGTTTAAATTGTTTTGCTGCAGACTCAGACAGAGCTGCTTCCTCGTTTAGAATATGAGTGATTCTTTTTTTACAAGACTCATTACGACTTTTGGTGCGCCGGAGCTGCCGAGGTGTCATCCTCACTGAATGAACTACTAATTGTGTGTCGGTGAAAGGAAAGAGTGTAATTAGAGCTGATGAGAAGGAGCAGAGGGGTAACTTGGTTTTCAAGCTATGAGGGCAGACGAGGACACTGAGTAGAGCCTTGGAGTCATTTTATTCCCGTCAGACACCAGAGAATCGTTGTCTGCCTTGTTCAAACACTTTTTCCTTTTCATTTTCTGCATTTCTGCATCAGAACTAATCACTGATTCTGTTTGGCTCTCTCTCCTGTTGCCTCCGCTGATGTTTGAAGCGCTGATGCTCTTTGCAGTCTGATTTGTCGAAGTGTTGTCGACATGACAGGAGGCTCAGAGAGTGGAAGAGTAAATATTGTGAACGGTGGTGTCAGGGAGGCCATCGGTGCTGGATAATACCAATATGCTTCTTGGTTTGTGAAGGTGTTTGTCTTTCAGAGTCAGTGCTAAACATCTCATAAAAAGCAGAATATAAATGATATTTTAGGTGGACAGTGGGGGTATCCTTCCTCTGGCCACTGTGGTTGGTCAATTAATTGGAAAGTGAGTCCTATTTTTTTGTACTGTTAATGTTAATGTTCTGTAAAATGGCTTGACAAATCCCAGAAGTATTGTGTGTACAATTAATTTCGAAGTGTTTAAAGGGCGAGTTCACCCCAAAATCAAACGTCTTGTTCATTTGTTCAGTCATTCACTGTAAAATATAGACAGCTATCAGTGTACATCATATATTGTAAAAATGATGGATATAGCTACTGTGACATCACCCGTTGGTTCCTGGAGATGTACATTTTAACATGGTGGTCTGTGGGGACTGACAGGCTTCTGGAGCCAGCCTCAAGTGGCCATTCAGTGAATTTTTTGGGCGCCTAGTGTTTGGTTCATTTTCAGCACCAGAGATTGCTGCTGGGTGTACATTTAGACAAGCAATACACATTACTTTAAATATGGCTGAATGCGGTCAGTTCAAACTGTGAGAATATAACCTTCAGTCTGATTGATGATTTCAGTGACTTCATTTCGGCTGAAGTGAAAGTGAGAGTCTCTTTTGTTTGTTGGATAAACTGATGGCTGCTTGTCTTTCACAACACAGACATGTCGCAGAAAACGTCCAGGACACACTTGGACCATAAAATCAACAAAATTTGGACTAACTGTATTTTATACACACTGGCACAGAAAAAAGCCGTTTCTGATTGGCTTACAGGCATCTGTTAAGTAAGCAAATGAAAATCAATGTGGAAATCAGTGTAGGTATATTAAATTGAAGCTTATAGCATCCTGGGGCATCTTTTAGGATTAAGACTGTGGCCATGTGATGGTAACATCTTGCCAGTCCTGAGTCCTGCCAGTGACATTTATTGGACCCCCCCCTTTATCTCCCTTCTTGTAGGCTATCTGATAAAGGAGAAAAACACCCCCAAAGTACTTTCAGAAGCCCCTAAATGCCTTAATAAGTTTCTTGATATAGAAAGTAAGGCTCAGCAGAGGAAATCCTCACTTTGTATTGTACTGCTCTTTACCTCTACCTTGTTGTTTTCTTATCTTATCACTTTTTGCTGACACATGTTTATTGAGTTTTTGCACGCTTGTGATCGCAGCTGTAGAGGCGCGGCGCCTCCCCTGCTGTGTCTGAGGTATTTATAATAAACAGAGTGAGATAAATGGAGTTAAGTGGACTCCTCTTTCCCTTTTATAGTCATAACTCTTCAGCTGTTAGTGTGTGAGGTATCATCTTTGTAGGTGTCTTCCAAGTAGAACAACCACATCTGTTCCCATGTTTTAAAGACTGCAGGGATTTGGGGGAGTGTAATGGAGAGATGAAATATAATACAGGGATTATAGCAGTACAATGCAGACAGCTTCCATTTCTTTTTCTCCTGGTGTACCTTTAATACAATCGCTTCACTCCCCTTGAGTCCTGCGACAAACCCTGGGCTGGAGCTGCTGACGGAGCTGAACACCGAGGGGATCCAGCCCCGCAGGGTCCAGTTTCAGATATGCTGAGAGGGCAGCGCTGCCACCGCCGCCTCTGTCATAGTGCCAAACAGCCTGCTTTTCAGGAACTGATTATAGCACTCTTTGCTGTGCCTCTAGGACAATAAATGGTTAGATTTTAAAAGGTTTCATGGGAGCGGAAAGAAAGTGGAATCAAAAACATCATGTTCCTGTAAGGGAAATTAGCGTTGCACAAAAAAAGGTCACAATGTGGAAGCTTAGTAAATCAAACTACAAATCAAAACAACACTGAACTCACTGTACAGACACATTTCTTTTTCAATTAAAACAGAGTACAGAACTCAATAAAATGCATAAAAATGCGCATTCATCACATTATGTAGACATTAATAGCAGCAGCCTTATTGCATATGTAAATCTAATAGCAGACTTAAAATGACAGAGTAAAGCAATTTAAGTAATCTGGTTACTTTTAGTCCTCTGAAGTAATCCGATTTCTCTCAAGGCATTTAGGCTGGAACTACAGTGCATTTGAAATGGGGTTGGAGATTACAGAAAATCTAATTAGCACAGATTTTGTGACTGTAAATTGGTTTCTAACTGGGTAACGTGAGCATGACAAAAGACTTAAGCACAGACAAAAAATCACTGTGGCAGCAGTGCAGAGGGATGAAAGGAAAGCTCAGTGGTACCGTATGTTCTTGTACCCAAAGTAAATTAGATCCAAGGTCTAACTGACACTGCAGCTTTAAAGTTAGCTATATGTGTTCACACATAGAAAATGTGCAATATTTCCCTTTTCTGTCACTGCACTGTCAATCCAAATGATCTAAGTTATTTCTTTACCTCTGCACCACGTCACACTCTGGGTCCCCTGTAATACACAGCACAGTTCACAGCGCTCCCCTGTGTGGCGATGGATCTGAGTGGCTGCAGATGAAGTGGTGAGATATCGCTGGGGTGATGGAGTGATGGATTGTTGTTCAGACTGAGCTCGGCTGGGATCTCCCTGCCTCAGCTCTTTTAGCCTCCTGGCCCCGCTAAATGGACATACATACTGTGTGTATGTAAGAGCACTCATCCATGTGTTTGTGTACAACGCTGTGTGCATTTTGTCGTTGTAAAAGTTTGTTTAGCCAATTTCAGTTTTGCCTCAGTAGCATAGTTTTTAGTTTAATCTCTACAAACTCCCAGAGTGCCAATTGTAAAGACATTAGTTGCAGTTGTTGGCTAGTTGAGAATGTGCACTGAATATGTGAAGATTGTGTAGGTGTTGTCTTAAAAAGACTATACAAAGGCAGTAGTTTTTATAAAGCAAGTGTTGTTCCTTTTTTTTCATGAGACATGCAGGTTCAAGATCAGTGCACATTTTTGTCTCTTTTGCCTTAGTACATGCTGCCTGTTTGCATTTATTCACTTCTTACCCTTGAGTTTGCAGTTGTACTGATCATCAAAATCCACTTTGCATTCAGTCTGAACACCCAAACAATCACAGCAGTTGTCAATAATAATACAACAAAAAGCAAACAAACAAATAAAAAAAAACAAAACAATATTGGTAGCAGATTTTGTAGCAGTAACAATGGCAGAAGCGAGAAGCTAGGTCTGTGTATTTAGAATGTTTATGTACAGTGTCAATACCACAGTGTTACAAGTACATACTGTAAAAATCATTAAAAATATAACTTGAGTAAAAGTATTAAAGTATTGCCATTAGAAAATACTTAAAGTGCCAAAGGTAAAAGTGGTCATCATGCAGAATAGCCCATGTATATAATGTCATTAGGTTATAATTATTGATGCGTTAATGTGGTAATAAAATTAGTAGTAATACATAATAGTTGATTTTTATTTTATATTAATCTAACACACAATCTAAATCTGCAAGGTAACTTTTAACTAATCTCATCAAAGTTGTACATTTACTTAAAAAATTCATTAAATGATTTTTTTGGAAGTTGAAATGACAATTTATCAGCGGTCACAAGCATGATAGAAGCCTCTTAAATAGTGTGTGTGTGTGTGTGTGTGTGTGTGTGTGTGTGTGTGTGTGTGTGTGTGTGTGTGTGTGTGTGTGTGTGTTTATGTGAAACTTTCCAGCCAAATTTAAAACAGACACTAGTTGATCTCAGCGGCCTGTTGTTACCATCTGAACCACAGGATGTCAAAATAAGGTTTTTATGGAGCCTCAGAGTAAAATGAGAGACTGCTCTGTTGCTTAGCAGTGTCCAGAGATTTCAAATTGTCCGTCTCCCTGTGGGATTATGGGAAGTGTAGGTTGTTGTTAAAGTTGTTTGACTAGCATTTAGCTTCCCATTTTAGGTGACAGGGATGAGGTCAGTGTATGTGTCCGCTGTTTGTGCTGTGTGTGTGTTAACATGTCATCACATAGATGCAAAAGTGTGTGTTTGTCTTAACATGAGAGTGTGTGTGTGTGTGTGTGTGTGTGTGTGTGTGTGTGTGTGTGTGTGTGTGCGTGTGTGTGTTTTGTATCTCAGCAGGATGTGTGCGTCCTGACTGGGTCGGCTTCTCAGTTCCCTTCTACCCTTTTCCAACATCCTGTTTTCACACATCCTTTATGTAACACACGCAGATACATAAACACACACCTGGGTGCTCGCTCCTCTGAAACTGGACACATGAAGGCTACTGAGGTCACATCAGGCCTCACACGTAACACAGATTGGACAGTCAGAGGAGACCAGAATATGAATTTTCACATGTGACTTCACCCCAAGACCAAAAGTCCTGCAAAGTTAATTGAAACAGACAAAAACTAAACATGTCTTAATACTCCCTCCACAACTGACTAACAGTATTTGAGTTTGTGTCAGTGAGCTGTGATGAAAAACTGGGTTAAAGTTCAGTCTGTTTCTCCTCTAGTTACATTCAGCACCCTGGCCTCATTGTATCACTGACAATAAACATTTCCTCCATATTATCCTTTTTTTTTTGTGCGTGCGCGTGCACGTTTTTAGTAGAGGGAGTGGTGGTTGTAGTGATTGCAGTAGTTGTGGTACTGTTGGAGGTGGCATGATGATCATGTTCTTGCTGTTGTTTCCCTTCTGTCATATGTTTTCACGATTTTAATACTCTTTATTCTGTTTGTTCATTTTGTGTCCATGTTGTTTAGTATTTAGCACATTTTAAACACAGTTATTAAACTGTGTTTAAAATGTGCTAAATACTAAACAAAGTTTACTTCAACTTCTTCTAATGAAAGTCTAGATTTGCTGGTTTTACTGTCAGAATAAGTGGAGCTGGTGTAGTTTGAGATGATACATTTAACAGTTACAACAGGTCACATTTAAAAGCCATGTAGATTGACTGTGCAAGAAACTTAGTACGACCCATACTTTATTGTAAAGCGATGCCTTCAAGTGGCTGTGGTAATGGTTATAGAAGCAAAAGAAAAAGTGAGGTGATGCAGTTTAAAAAGCATGAAGTGCGTGTAATGTTTTATATGGAAGAAGCCCCTATAGGGTGGGGTGGTGGATGGGTCAATCAAGCACAGGACTTTCAGGTTTTTGTGCCCTTAAGTCAACAATTACTTCTTTTAAATACTATATAGAACTGTATATGCTAGTATGTGCAGTATACTACGCTATTGTTGTATGACATATGTTACATTAGTAAAAAAAAGTATTTAAATTAAGTCAAACAGTGTTGTTCTTTCTTAATCTAACGCTTTATGTTGTAACAGCGACTGTTTTATCACGTTTAGAATGTGTTCAAAGCTGTGACTGTTAGGATGGTATTAGTGGAAATCCACCTGTTCTGTCATTTAGGTTCGAGAGAGCG